>NC_060140.1:817904954-818213818 GCF_021461385.2 Schistocerca piceifrons | reverse complement strand
GTCATCCTCCTGGATGAAAACCTGTGCAATGGCTCAAGTGCAAAACAAGTTACTTAGGTCCTTTATTTATAAAATTAACCACAAATAATTTATGTGTGGTATGCAGCTAATAAACAAGCAATAAAATCATCTATATTATAAGGGAATTCTGAAAGGTAATTTTTTATTCTGTTTGAAATATCAGTTGAGGTATTAAATGTCATGTTCACACATCAAAAAAGGTTTTGCATCACCTCAGTTCCCAGAATTCTTGTAGATAGACGTTGACTGTGGATATTGTATCACAGACACAGTCCCTCTGACTGTTCAGAGATGCCACTAAACCCACCCAAAGATGTAAACAACCATGCATGAGCAGCGCCTATTAGACGGAGGGGGTCCGACAGCCGATTAGTTCCAGTCATTCCACCAGGAAGGAGGTACACAGTTCGTGTTGCCTGTAGTTAAACCATGCCTAGACGGTCAATACCGCGGCTCGATCGTGTCCGCGTTGTTACTATGTGCCAGGAAGAGCTCTCAGCAAGGGAAGTGTTCAGTGGTCTCTGAGTGAAACTTGAAGTGACGTTGTTCGGACGTGGAGGAGATAAACAGAAACTGTCGATGACATGCATCACTCAGGCCGCCCAATGGCTAATACTGCACTGGATGACCACTACCTACGGATTATGGCTCGGAGGAACCCTGACAGCAACGCCACCATGTTGAATAATGCGTATCGTGCAGCTACAGGACGTCGTGTTACGACTCAAACTGTGCACAATAGGCTGCATGATGCCCAACTTCACTCCCGACGTCCATGGCGAGCCGGCCGCGGTGGTCTCGCGGTTCTAGGCGCTCAGTCCGGAGCCGCGCAACTGCTACGGTCGCAGGTTCGAATCCTGCCTCGGGCATGGATGTGTGTGATGTCCTTAGGTTAGTTAGGTTTAAGTAGTTCTAAGTTCTAGGGGACTGATGACCACAGATGTTAAGTCCCATAATGCTCAGAGAGCCTCCATGGCGAGGTCCATCTTCGCTACCACGACACCATGCAGCGCGGTACAGATGGACCCAACAACATG
This sequence comes from Schistocerca piceifrons, assembly GCF_021461385.2. NCBI lineage: Eukaryota > Metazoa > Arthropoda > Insecta > Orthoptera > Acrididae > Schistocerca > Schistocerca piceifrons. The sequence continues at coordinate 818,212,760 of NC_060140.1, read as the reverse complement.
CCGAGGATTGGCATCACGTTCTCTTCACCGATGAGTGTCCCATATGCCTCCAACCAGACAATCGTCGGAAACGTGTTTTGAAGCAACCCGGTCAGGCTGAATGCCTTAGACATACTGTCCGCGAGTGCAGCAAGGTGCAGGTTCCCTGCTGTTTTGGGGTGGCATTATGTGGGGGCCGACGTACGCCACTAGTAGTCATGGAAGGCGCCGTAGCGGCCGTACGTTACGTGAATGCCATCCTCCGACCGATAGTGCAACCATATCGGCGGCATATTGGCGAGATATTCGCCTTCAAGGACGACAATTCGCACCCCCATCGTGCACATCTTGTGAATGACTTCCTTCAGGAGAACGACATCGCTGGAATACAGTGGCCAGCGTGTTCTCCAGACATGAATCGTATCGAACATGCCTAGGATAGATTGAAAAGGGCTGTTCATGGACGATGTGCCCCACCAACCACTCTGAGAGATCTACGCCGAATCACCGTTGAGGAGTGAGACAATCTGGACCAACACTTTCTTAATGAACTTGGGGATAGTATGCCACGACGAATACAGGCATGCATCAATACAAGAGGACGTGCTACTGGGTATTAGAGGTATCGATGTGTACAGCAATTTTGACCACCATCTCTGAAAGTCTCGCTGTATGGTGACAGAACATGGATTATGTGGTTTTCATGATCAATAAAACGGGCAGAAATGATGTTTATGTTGATCTCTATTCCAATTTTCTGTACAGTTCGGAAACTCTCGGACTGAGGTGATGTAAAATTTTTTTGATGTTTGTATATTACTCGGTCGACCTTCTCGCTTCGATGACTCAAGTTGCAACCTTCTGCTGTTAGAGGACTCAGAGTTGTAGCGTGTAACATGGTGGAGGGTAACGTAACTATGTCAGTGCGTGAGAAACAGCGGGCTGTAATCGAGTTTCTAATCACAGAAAAGTTGCCTCCAATTAAAATCCATAGAAAAAATGAAAGGTGTGTACGATGATGATTGTATCAGCATCAGTAATGTGCGACGTTGGGTTGTTTGTGCTCGTACTGAAGGAAATGGTAGTACTAGCCTCAGCGTTTGTGACAGAGCTTTCACTGTACCGAAAACCTAAAGAATATACACTCCTGGAAATGGAAAAAAGAACACATTGACACCGGTGTGTCAGAACCACCATACTTGCTCCGGACACTGCGAGAGGGCTGTACAAGCAATGATAACACGCACGGCACAGCGGACACACCAGGAACCGCGGTGTTGGCCGTCGAATGGCGATAGCTGCGCAGAATTTGTGCACCGCCGCCGTCAGTGTCAGCCAGTTTGCCGTGGCATACGGAGCTCCATCGCAGTCTTTAACACTGGTAGCATGCCGCGACAGCGTGGACGTGAACCGTATGTGCAGTTGACGGACTTTGAGCGAGGGCGTATAGTGGGCATGCGGGAGGCCGGGTGGACGTACCGCCGAATTGCTCAACACATGGGGCGTGAGGTCTCCACAGTACATCGATGTTGTCGCCAGTGGTCGGCGGAAGGTGCACGTGCCCGTCGACCTGGGACCGGACCGCAGCGACGCACGGATGCACGCCAAGACCGTAGGATCCTACGCAGTGCCGTAGGGGACCGCACCGCCACTTCCCAGCAAATTAGGGACACTGTTGCTCCTGGGGTATCGGCGAGGACCATTCGCAACCGTCTCCATGAAGCTGGGCTACGGTCTCGCACACCGTTAGGCCGTCTTCCGCTCAAGCCCCAACATCGTGCAGCCCGCCTCCAGTGGTGTCGCGACAGGCGTGAATGGAGGGACGAATGGAGACGTGTCGTCTTCAGCGATGAGAGTCGCTTCTGCCTTGGTGCCAATGATGGTCGTATGCGTGTTTGGCGCCGTGCAGGTGAGCGCCACAATCAGGACTGCATACGACCGAGGCACACAGGGCCAACACCCGGCATCATGGTGTGGGGAGCGATCTCCTACACTGGCCGTACACCACTGGTGATCGTCGAGGGGACACTGAATAGTGCACGGTACATCCAAACCGTCATCGAACCCATCGTTCTACCATTCCTAGACCGGCAAGGGAACTTGCTGTTCCAACAGGACAATGCACGTCCGCATGTATCCCGTGCCACCCAACGTGCTCTAGAAGGTGTAAGTCAACTACCCTGGCCAGCAAGATCTCCGGATCTGTCCCCCATTGAGCATGTTTGGGACTGGATGAAGCGTCGTCTCACGCGGTCTGCACGTCCAGCACGAACGCTGGTCCAACTGAGGCGCCAGGTGGAAATGGCATGGTAAGCCGTTCCACAGGACTACATCCAGCATCTCTACGATCGTCTCCATGGGAGAATAGCAGCCTGCATTGCTGCGAAAGGTGGATATACACTGTACTAGTGCCGACATTGTGCATGCTCTGTTGCCTGTGTCTATGTGTCTGTGGTTCTGTCAGTGTGATCATGTGATGTATCTGACCCCAGGAATGTGTCAATAAAGTTTCCCCTTCCTGGGACAATGAATTCACAGTGTTCTTATTTCAATTTCCAGGAATGTATTTTATGACTACACTTTGATAGTGATGAAGCGGTATAAGCACAGGTGAAGTTGTGACTCCATCAACGAAGTCAAAGATTCTACAGAGGCGGTATCAGTGATGTGGCCCCTTTTTAGGAGAAATGCGTCCGTCACCAGGACGAGTTTGCTGAGGAATTAATATGTAGACATGAAGAATCAAGATGTATAAAGCTGATAAAATTTGTTTTATTTTAAAATCTATAAGAGTTTTCATATAAAAATTCGGAGCCATTACTTTTCAGAACGCTCTAGTATATGCACCCACCATAATTCAAGGGCATTTCAGAACCAAGTATGTGTATTCAGGACAAGAAGTCGAATTGTAATCTTCAAAAGCATCGCACGTATATGTGATGAAAAAGGAATTACTTTTCAAGAGAGTAGCTGCCTGTAACCTATTTGTGCACGATATCTCATGACAAAAAAGTACTATGCAGCAAAAGAGCACTTTGCCATGTATGGAAGAGATGTTGAACACAGTTGTCCAGTGGTATAGAATAGCCCGCAGTCAGTTGTGCTACCTGCGCACCGGCAGAGTGTGGCTTCCTTTATAAACACGAAACAGTTAGATGGGTCGTACACACAGCAGAGGATGTCGCTAGCCATGTGGTCAGCTATGAACCAACTTCATGTAGCCACGGGAGGCAGTCCTACTGAGCAGTGCAAGCGTACCTTATCCCAGCATGTCTCCCGCAGCAATTACAGAGCAGTGATACCTGCACAGTCCAGGCTATTCATACGTTAAAACTTGGAGAATCTGAAAAATCTCACATACACTCCAGAATACGTTCTATGGTACTTGCAGTGATATAATGGTTTGTTAATGTTTCTGCAATGAAAGTTCTTGGAAATAAATGAAGGAAATGACAAATTGTGATGGTCAAAACTGTAGTTTTCTATGCCTCCTGTAGTATACACATAACTTCACGGGAACTTTTCTGCCTCAACAAACGTAGTCAACAAAATTAGTGCAATTTCTGCAATTCTAACAGTTTCCGTCTTCCTAATCGAGAGCTCCATACTGACATTTACCGATTCCTCAGCTGTAGCTTTAGTCCCGTATCATGTCCTCAGAGGAGGTTTCTAATATCCTTCTCAACTTCCTGATTACCTTCTCTTTGATTCGGACACCTCATATCGATCAGAAACTTTCTCATTTCGCAACTCGACATCGGACCACTTCCCCACGTGTTCGCAGACATAGTGACCGAACGGTATTGCATCTCAACCCTCTGTCTTCTCTTCCAACGCCCACAACACTTACTAGCAACTGAGCTTTATGGATTTGCCAAAAAATACATCGTCATCGAAATATTGGCACAGGCTACATCAATACCGTGGGTTATTCTTACAGCAAAAGGCGTTTTCATTTATTCCACTTCAGTCCCATTCTTTTATTACTTTTAAATGTCCAAACTATTACACTCTTTTTGTACCATCAAGTTAAAGAGCAACAATATTACTGTTAGCAGCCAGTGCTTCCCCTCCCGTGAGGAAATTAAATGAGCATAGAGAAAAATAAAATGGCGCTGGCGGACATTTACGTTTACTGTCAAGTTGTTGCGCTTAACTGTGTACAGGCCAGATCATATTTACGACGCCTTTCGTACTTCTCTGGTTACTGAATTATGCTCGCATCTCAACAGATCCTGTGGAGACGGCTCTGGGCTGTGGAAAGAATCCATTAATGTATATCTGACTCAAGTGCAATAAAAGTAAATGACTTCACATTACAAAATACTGCACCGCCAATGTTATTACCTTATACATTTATTTTACGAGTTTCTGGCAAGATGCTCTTTAATGCAGTGGAAGAAGTTGCCCAACGGGACGATCTTTATTTCGAACTTAAACTGTATTTAATTACTCTTAACATACTTAGTATTTTCTAGCAGGTTGTTTAAAACACATGTACCCATTTATCTGACTCCTTCCTGTACTAATTTCAAACCACTGTAATGTTTCTATATGAAGTTTTTGGTACAACCTTGATTATAATGCTGCGCGCTATTTTTATGAGAATGGCTAAGTATATTGATGAATACATTTACCGGGATACAGTAATCAACATACAAAGTTTTTTTTAAGTGATTCCTACGAGATTTAATCCTAAGAAGACGAAATCTATTCTGAAAACAGTATCACTATTGAGTTACCATGTTACTCAGTCTTGATGGAAAGAAGCAGGTTCTTTAGCCGTCTACGACAATAATCATATGGGAATGAAGGTAGGGGCACATGTAATAAGTTCCAAGCAATGTGAGTGGCTGCAAGGCTCCGTACGTATTACACTACTGGCCATTAAAATTGCTACACCAAGAAGAAATGCAGATGATAAACGGGTATTCATTGGACAAATATATTGTACTAGAACTGACATGTGATTACATTTTCATGCAATTTGGGTGCATAGATCCTGAGAAATCAGTACCCAGAATAACCACCTCTGGCCGTAATAACGCCCTTGATACGCATGGGTATTGAGTCAAACAGAGCTGGGATGACGTGTACAGGTACAGCTGCCCATGCAGCTTCAACACGATACCAGAGTTCATCAAGAGTAGTGACTGGCGTATTGTGACGAGCCAGTTGCTCGGCAACCATTGACCAGACGTTTTCAATTGGGGAGAGATCTGGAGAATGTGCTGGCCAGGGCAGCGGTCGAACATTTTCTGTATCCAGAAAGGCCCGTACAGGACCTGCAACATGCGGTCGTGCATTGTCCTGCTGAAATGTAGGGTTTCGCAGGGATCGAATGAAGGGTAGAGCCACGGGTCGTAACACATCTGAAATGTAGCGTCCACTGTTCGAAGTGTCGTCAATGCGAACAAGAGATGACCGAGACGTGTAACCAATGGCACCCCATACCATCACGCCGAGTGATACGCCAGTATGGCGGTGACGAATACACGTTTCCAATGTGCGTTCACCGCGATGTCGCCAAACACGGATGCGATCATCATGATGCTGTAAACAGAACCTGGATTCATCTGAAAAAATGACGTTTTGCCATTCGTGCACCCAGGTTCCTCGTTGAGTACACCATCGCAGGCGCTCCTGTCTGTGATGGAGCGTCAAGGGTGACCGCAGCCATGGTCTCCGGGCTGATAGTCCATGCTGCTGCAAACGTCGTCGAACTGTTCGTGCAGATGGTTGTTGTCTTGCAAACGTACCAATCTGTTGACTCAGAGATCGAGACATGTCTGCACGATCCGTTACAGCCATGCAGATAAGATGCCTGTCATCTCGACTGCTAGGGATATGAGGCCATTAGGATCCAGCACGGCGTTCCGTATTACCCTCCTGAACCCACCGATTTCATATTCTGCTAACAGTCGTTGGATCTCGACCAGCGCGAGCAGCAATGTCGCGATACGATAAACCGCAATCGCGATAGGCTACAATCCGACCTTTATCAAAGTCGGAAACGTGATGGTACGCATTTCTCCTCCTTATACGAGGCATCACAACAACGTTTCACCAGGCAACGCCGGTCAATTGCTGTTTGTATATGAGTAATCGGTTGGAAACTTTCCTCATGTCAGCACGTTGTAGGTGTGGCCACCGGCGCCAACCTTGTGTGAATGCTCTGAAAAGCTAATCATTTGCATATCACAGCATCTTCTTCCTGTAGGTTAAATTTCGCGTCTGTAGTACGTCATCTTAGTGGTGTAGCAATTTTAATGGCCAGTAGTGTAGAAACCAGTATGTCGCCCTCGTCGCTGACTGTTTATCAGAGACAAGGGTATCTTCAGAAGTGACACAGGCACGTATGATAGGACCGCTAGTATTTACTACATAAATAAATAATCTGGTGGGCAAGGTGGACAGTAACGTGCGGTTGCTAGCCGATGATTCTGCGATGTACAGGACGGTATAGAAGCTGAGTGACTGTAGGAGGCTACAAGATGACTTAAACAAAATTTCTAGTTGATGTGATGAATGGCTGCTAACTCCAAGTGTAGGAAAATGTAAATTAATGTGGATGAGTAGGAAAAACAAACCCATAATGTTCGGACAAAGCATCAGTAGAGTCATGCTTGACACAGTCACGTCGTTTAAATATTTAGACATTTAGACATAACATGAAGAAATGATGAATGATAGCGGATCGTACGTCGAAACGAACGGGCAAGAGCCGTACAATTTGATCACAGCATAGAATAATAGCAGCTGTCTTAACACATTGCCGTAATGTACCGCACAGCTTCGTACACCGTATTCGACATTTCGCAACGAGTCTGGAGCTGTATGCTTCGGGACAGAGTGGTAGCACACGGTCGTCTCATGTTTCTCAGCCGCCGAGTCGCTACACGTTCACGTGTCACGCATACATTTAATGTGTGTCGTGAGATATTTAATGATTTACAATTTTTCTACAAAGTAACTATAATATAAAAAAATCGATAAATCGTTCCTTGGAGTTACCCTGTTTGCAAGAAAATAGTCCGTCATTATACCTGATTATAGCCGCGAACAAATGCATACACACACACACACACACACACACACACACACACACATATATATATATATATATATATATATATATATATATATCCTGAATATATATATATATATATATATATATATATATATATATATATATATATATATATATGTATATATATACACAGGATTCCAGTCACCAAGTTTACATTTTAAAGATAAAAAAGGAAAAATGGTTTTAAGCAATAAAGAGAACTGCCAAATCTTAGCTGAATACTTTGAAAATCTATTAAATTGTGAGGAGCCTAATGACAGGTTACAATTTAAAAAACCACAACATGAAAATCCACCGTCGGAACCATCTACAGTAGAAGAAATAGAAAAGATTATCAAAGCATTGAAGAATAACAAAGCACCAGGTGAGGATGGGATAGTGGCAGAAATGTGGAAACTAGGGGGCTTATCCGCATGTCAGAAAATTTACAAAGTAATTAAAGACATTTGGACAAAAGGAATCATACCCAGTGACTGGAAACCAGCATTGATCCACCCTCTCCATAAAAAAGGAGATAAAACAGACACCGACAACTACAGGGGCATATCCTTGTTACCAGTGACATACAAAATACTTTCTAAAGTACTTTTAAATAGAATAGAGGAACAAGCAGGACCTAATATAGGAGATTATCAAGCAGGATTTAGAAAAGGTAGATCATGTGCAGAACAGATTCTCAATTTAAAAACAATTTTGAGAGTGAGAGCTATACAAAATAAAAATACAGTAGTTACTTTCGTAGACTTCAAGAAGGCCTACGACTCAGTTGACAGACAAACACTATTCCAGATACTTTATGAGTCAGGGATAGATGAAAACACCAGAAGACTTGTTGAACAAACGCTCACACACACAACATCAAGAATTAAGTTTCGAAGCGAAATTTCTGAACCATTCAAAATCAAAACCGGAGTTCGACAAGGTGACGGACTGTCCCCAATTCTCTTTAACTTGGTTTTAGATAAAGTAGTAAAAACATGGGAAAACACATTAAAAAACAGAGGCACCAAGGGTATAAGCATGGGTCAAGGGAAGAACAAATTTGAAGTAAAATGTTTTGCCTTTGCGGATGATATGGCATTGATAACTGAAAACCGAACAGACGCAACAGTTATGCTTGATATGTTACAAGAGATTGCTGAAAAGACTGGGTTAAAAATATCCTACGAAAAAACCGAGTATATAGAACACAAACATAATACAGAAAAGGTTATGAAAACAAAGTATGGAAAAATTAAAAGAGTTGATAGATTCAAATACCTGGGGGAGCGGATCCAAGCCAATGGACTGGATAACACAACAAATAAAGAAAGAATAAAAAAGTTGGAATTTGCATATAAATTAACACAAAACTACTACAATAAGAAATCAATATCCATACAAGCAAAGATTAAACATTATAATTCAGTTATTAGGACACATGCAACATATGGATCAGAGTGCCTAACATTGAATAAGAAAGGCGAATTAAGAGAACTAGAAAAAAGAGAGAGAAAAGTATTAAGAAAAATTCTAGGTCCTGAGAAAAACAAGGAAAATAGGTGGATTAAAAGGAGAAATGAAGACCTATACAAAAATACAGAAAAGATCACAGATACAATGAGGAAGAGACGGCTAAAATTTTATGGACGTTTAAAAGCAATGGAAGAAACATGGATTACAAAGAAAATTTTTAATTACGTTAGTAAGCTGAAAAACACTGCAGGATGGATAGAAGCAGTAAAGAAAGACGCCAACAAAATAGGTGTTACAGAAGAAATAATACGTGACAGGAATAACTTTAGGCTACTTATAGAAAACGCAAACTATGAAGAAGATGCGCCAAAACCTCGACCCAAGAGAGTGTGGACAGATGAGCAGAGACGAGCAGTTGGCGAGAAAATGAAGAAGTACTGGGAAGAACCGAAGAAAGAGAAACACCATAAGTCTTAAGTTGTATGCGGTCCATAGCTGGCCAAATTCATAATTATATATATATATATATATATATATATATATATATATATATATATATAATGAACAAGTGCTCGATCGTGTTGAACGGTGCAATCACCATCTCCGAATTCACTTCAACAGTGGGAAGCAAAAAGGTGCTTAAAACATCAATGTAGGCCTGTTCTGTGATAGTGCCACGCAAAACAACAAGGGGTGCAAGCCCCCTACATGAAAAACACGACCACACCGTAACACCACTACCTCCGAAGTTTACTGTAGGCGCTACAAAAGCTGGCAGATGACGTTCACCGGGCATTCACCATACCCACACCCTGCCATCGGATCGCTACATTGTGTACCGTGATTCGTCACTCCACACAACGTTTTTCCACTGTTCTGACGCCCAATGTTTACGCCCCTTACACAAAACGAGGCGTCGTTTGGCATTTACCGGCGAGATGAGTGGCTTATGAGCAGCCGCTCGACCTTGAAATCCAAGTTTTCTCACCTCCCACCTAACTGTCATAGTACTTGCAGTGGATCCTCATGCACTTTGGAATTCCCGTGTGATGGTCTGGATAGATGTCTGCTATTACACATTACGACCCTCTTCAACTTTCAGCGGTCTCTGTCAGTCCACAGACGAGATCGACCTGCACGCTTTTGTGCTGTACGTGTCGCTTCACGTTTCCACTTCACTATCACATCGGAGACAGTAGACCTAGGGATGTTTAGCAGTGTGGAAATCTCGCGTACAGACGTATGACAGAACTGACATCCAATCACCTGACCACGTTCGAAGTCCGCGAGTTCCTTGGAACACACCACTCTGCTCTCTTACGATTTCTAATGACTACTGAGGTCACTGACATGGAGTACCCGGCAGTAGGTGGCAGCCCAATGCACCTAATGTGAAAAACGTTTTTTTCTTTTTTTTGGGGTGGGGGGGAGTCCGGATACTTTTGATCACATAGTGTATCTGATCTTCATGTACTTAATTTTCGTAAATGTTATGTGTTTATAGACACCTTAATCTCTCTCTCTTGGACCTGGCTGTTTTCTTAAGAAAATATTCTAAGAGGCTTTTACCCTACCTTAGGAGAAGAAGAACTTCTTAGCTGAGATCACCATCAATAACTTTATTGAAAATAAGTGGTTTCGGCAAAACTAAGCCATCATCTTCAGATCTGTAATAAAATAACAAGAAGTTCTACAAACTGTTATACAAACAATGCAAAATTAATCCATAGAAGAACGTAATGGCAACATACCTTCATAACCGTTACTGCAAATACCTTGTGCCAGCTACATACAAACTTTTTCCTTTGAATTACAGGTACATAAAACAAAAAATGAGCGACGGGTTGGCACGTCAGAATGAATACTCTTATGTGCTTCATTATTCGCCAAAACATAGTTCCCGTAAAATAACGTCATGCCTAGCAGGGCGCCACAAGACTGTCAAAAGCCGACGCATGAGATGAACTGATCACTAACACTACAGGTATCGTTGAATTACATGGAAATTCAATGGAAAGACTGTGTGTGTAGCTGGCACAAGATGTTTGTGATAACGTTTGTGAAAGTGTATCGTAATTTTTTTCTTCAATGACTTCGTGTTGTATTATTTGTATAACAGTTTGTAGCACTTCTTGTAATTTTATTACAGATGTGAAGATGGTAACTTAGTTTTACCGAAGCCGGTTATCTACAATAAAGCTTTTTTGTAGCGATCTCAGCTAAGAAGTTCTTCTTTTCCTAAGCAATCACTAGAGATAGCCGCTTCGAGATCAACATGAGTGAAGTAATAAATTTTAACCTTCCCTTTTCATTCCAGTGCCTATTGATTAGTGTCATGGATAATTTTTTTGCATGAAATTATGGTATCTGAATCTATTGTGAGCGAGGAGCGATGTTGTAAGTTGTATCGCAGAAATTAAGTGAGTATCTTTGAGCTGCACGAGGGCGAAGTGGGGCAGACACCGTTTAGTTTTGGTGGAGACAGATAGTTGAAATTCAGCTGTGGTAGAGTTAGGCTGATAATATCCAGCAGTGTTAGTGAGGAAGGTATGGAAATGTTATGATTGAAATATAATGTCTCAGTTTATCATTTTGTTCCATCGACATGATCACGAAACTGATTTGTGAAGGAAAAAATCTAATGGAATGTCAGATAAATACAATAATGATGTTACTTTTTTTTCACTGTTGCTGTACCATCGAAATAACTTGGTTACTGTATTGAAAGTTGCTACATTTGAGAGATAGGAAAGTGTATTTTTTGGATGGTGAGAAGTTCATTGATTTAAAATCTGCCTTGAGCTCTTTTTCGCAATATACAAAAAAAACATAGTGTTGTCATTTTTCGAGTATTTCATTTCCTTACCAACCTTTCTCTTACAATTCTTTACAATGGATTATCCAACCACATATGTTCGATAAACAGTTCGATTTGCAGTTAACAGAGAACTCATTGCAGCCCTCGAGTGTCTGTGTAGATACAGTAATTTGTAGCTTTTCCATAGCAACGCGTTATCCGATTTGCGCAGAATAGGGGTAAGGAGAAAAGATTATGATTCTTTTATTTATTGAATCAGGGCCAACTTATGTTATTCAGAGACATTTTTTGTGATCAAATTTTTCAAAGCCAATAAGTTTAGGTTTCATGTCCAAGTTAATTTTTCAGGCTGTTTATACTGTTCGAACTTCTTGCAGTCAGATTGCTAACTTTTACAGCATGAAAGGCTTCCCTTCTCACTACGACAATTTATTATTCTTGCAGTGCCGCTTGTCTTTCACATTACGGCAGTACAAGTTCCATTTCCTCAGTTCATATATTGTCACGGGTCAGAGCTTACAATCAGAAACAGAGTATTTCAGTTCATATTATTATTATTTCACTATTTATCGGCCAGCCGGGGTGACCGAGCGGTTCTAGGCGCTACAGTCTGGAACCGCGCGACCGCTACGTCGCAGGTTCGAATCCTGCCTCGGCCACGGATGTGTGTGATGTCCTTAGGTTGGTTAGGTTTAAGTAGTTCTGAGTTCTAGGGGACTGATGAACTGCGATGTTAAGTCCCATAGTGCTCAAAGCCGTTTGAACCAATTTTTTGAAAGTAGCTTTCGCATGCTATGTCACTGCCAAGTAACGTAGATCGATGAAACTTGCACCATACACAGAAAGAATAGCTAACGTATAGTACAGAAGGTAACTGAAGAAATACGCAATGAGTCGAATAGAAATGACATTTGATTCAAAGACAATGATTACACTGAAATCAACCTATTCATGATGAAATTTGAAATTTATCGTAAGGTTCTATGGGACCAAACTGCTGATGTCAGGATCCCTAGACTTACACACTACTTACTGTAACTTAAACTAATTTATGCTAAGAACAACATACACACCCATGCCCTATTCGTGATGGTCCGCTGGACATTACCGAAGGTGAGGACATTGTTCTTAACAGTGTGTGATCACGATGGACGGCAGTGCATGTGCTGCAACGTGTTCCCAGGGTGGTCACAAGAGGGGTACGGAGTTCTTGTGGGAACGCGTTCCATTCCTCCATCAGAGCGGCTGACAACTGCTAGATGTTCGGTGGTGCACGAGTACGTGCTGCAACCCGTCACCCTAACCAATCCCACACATGATCGATGGGATTTATCTCGAGGGAGCGGACAGGCCAGTCCATTCGCCGAATATTCTCTCTTTCTAAGAGTTCCTACACCTGCGCTGTTGGATGCGACCACGCATTGCCATCTATAAAGATGAAGTCAGAGCTAAATGCATCCGTGGAAAGACGCACAAAGGGATGGAGCTTAGTGTCACAACGCCTTTGAACGGAGAGTGTACAGTGCTCAAAGATTTGGAGGTGAGTACGCACAGACAAATTTATGCCTCCCCACAACATATCAACGGGAGCACCAAAACGGTCATTATCGAGAATGTCCTGGGTGCATTACGTGTTCCCATCTCTAGCCAAACGAGGATAAGTCTAGGATCACAATTCAGACTGAATCAGCTCTCCTCCGAGAAGAGCATACGACCTCACTCCTCGCTGGTCGAGTACCTACCTTTTTGCACCATCGCAAACGGTGCCACTGATGGCTCTGAGCACTATGGGACTTAACATCTTAGGTCATCAGTCCCCTAGAACTTAGAACTACTTCAACCTAACTAACCTAAGGACATCACACACATCCATGCCCAAGGCAGGATTCGAACCTGCGACCGTAGCAGTCCCGCGGTTCCGGACTGCAGCGCCTAGAACCGCAAGACCACCGCGGCCGGCTGGTGCCACTGATGTACAGGTGTCAACAAAACACCAAGTACTGGTCGCCGGCAACAGTCGCCGTCCCACTGCGGAGTGTGTGATTTAGTGACTCGTGTTCATGTTAGATGCTGTTGTAAATGCACCCACTGTATGCCGGCCGCGGTGGTCTAGTGGTTCTAGGCGCGCAGTCCGGACCCGCGGGACTGCTACGGTCGCAGGTTCGAATCCTGCCTCGGGCATGGATGTGTGTGATGTCCTTAGGTCAGTTAGGTTTAAGTAGTTCTAAGTTCTAGGGGACTGATGACCACAGAAGTTAAGTCCCATAGTGCTCAGAGCCATTTGACCCATTTTGAACCCACTGTATGACGTGGCACCCTCGTCTCCTGCACACAGTACGGCGGTCACCTACTGCTGTAGTTGAACCTGGACGACCACCACCTCTCCTTCGTGCAGCAATGCCTGTGCCTCGATACGTTCCCCATGCACCTGAGGCAAAGCCATACCAAGCTCCTGCCTTACACTCGTCACACTTCGTATTTCTCCCAGTTTCGCTCTGATTCTTTCCCCTGTGAAGTAATCCAAATCTTCTCTCTAGGTCATCTTTTAAGGGACAGCGACAGGGTGACGGTTGAAAAAACCTCGAAATTCCTTTTATTACGGAATTATGTATATACAAACACCAAAAAAAGTTTTGCATCATCCCGGTTGCCAGAACCCCTGAATATAGATGTTGACTGTGAATATTGTATCACAGATACAGTTGCTTTGACTGTTCAGATATGTCACTAAACCCGCCCAAACATGTAAACAACCATGCATGAGCAGCACCTTTTAGACAGAGGGGGTCCAACAGCCGATCAGTTCCAGTCATTCCACCAGGAAAGAGATACACGGCTCGTGTTGTCTGTAGTTCAACCATGCCTAGACGGTCAATACCGCGGTTTGATTGCGTCCGCATTTTTACTTTGTGCCAGGAACGGCTCTCAACAAGGGAAGTGTCCAGGCGTCTCGGAGTGAACCAAAGCGATGTTCTTCGGTCATGGAGAAGATACAGAGAGACAGGAACTGTGACTACGTAGGCTTTCCCGGCGTAATAAGTCTTGAAAGTCTTTTCGGGTTTGCTGCCGGATCCTAAAATCAACTTGACTCGATATTTCGGCGATCCAACTGTTCGCCATCTTCAGGAAATGCTGCTTCTGCTGATGAGTCCCGCTGAGAACTGACGCAAGATTGCAATTCGACGTCCTATATAGGCCACCGTTCACTACACGGCGCATGCGCCGCCCATCACGGTGTCTGACTTCCAAAACAGGGAGGTGGCGCCGCCCTTAGTGAAACACTGCTGGCAACGATATATCGCAATCAAGGCCGCATCGAAGAACGTTCAGTTTTGATGCGAGATAATACAGGATTCCACGTTTTGCTAAGAGGAAATCCATTGTCCCTGTTGATTAAATTATCAGCCAACCTAATTTCGATCGCCTCTTTATACACACTATTCCAAAAACCGGAAATGTTGGCAGTTACAACAGTTTCCTCAAATTTCATTTTATGTCTCTCGTTCAGGCAGTGTTCTGCTACGGCCGATTTTTCCGGCTGTTGTAGCCTCGTGTGACGGCGATGTTCCACACACCTGTCATTCACTGTGCGAATAGAACGGCCAACGTAAGCTTTCCCACATTGACACGGGATTTTGTACACCCCGGGTTTCTTAAGTCCCAAATCATCCTTCACAGAGCCGAGCAGAGCCCTAATCTTAGAGGGTGGACGGAACACACTCTTAATGTTAAAACTCCTTAAAATTCGTCCAATCTTAAATGATAAGCCTCCAGCATAAGGGAGAAAGGCCACAGATCTATGTTCCTCTTCGGACACCTCCGGAGACGGTCCAAATTCCATAGCCCGACGAATCTGTTTCTCGGTGTATCCATTTTCCTTAAAAACAGTCATCAAATGCTCAAGTTCTTGGGTTAAGCTGTCTGCGTCGGAAATGGCATATGCTCTCCGTACCAAAGTCCTAAGGACGCCACTACGTTGGTGTGGTGGATGACAACTCTTAGGGTGCAGATACAAATCTGTGTGTGTCGGCTTTCGGTGAACGCTGTGTCCCAAAGTTCCAGCTGGTTTTTTTATAAACCATAACGTCTAAAAATGGAAGCATCCCATCATTTTCAACCTCCATAGTAAATTTGATACGGGGATGAAGACAGTTGAAGTGGTCCAAAAACCTGTTAAGAGCATCACGTCCATGCGGCCATACGAAGAAGGTATCGTCCACGTATCTCCAGAAGCACGTTGGTTGCAAAGCTGAAGTCCTCAGTGCCATAGCCTCGAAGTCCTCCATAAATAAATTGGCGACTATGGGTGACAATGGACTACCCATAGCCACTCCGTCATTCTGTTCAAAAATTTTACCGTTAAATAAAAAATACGTGGAGGTCAGCACATGACGACGAAGCTTCACCCGCTCTTCATCCAGTTTTTCACTGATCAAACTAAGGGACTCTTCCAGAGGAACTCGTGTAAATAGGGATACCACATCGAAACTCACTAACAGATCTGAAGGACTCAACTTCAAAGATCCCAATCGTCGAATAAAATCCACCGAACTGGATATATAGTGTTCACATTTGCCAACAAATGGACTGAGAGCAGATGATAAATACTTTGCCAGATTATAGGTCGGTGCACCCAAATTACTAACAATAGGGCGTAGAGGAACCCCTTCCTTATGCAACTTACGCAAACCATACAACCTAGGCGGAACGGCAGCACCAGGATGAAGTTTCTTACGTAAATCATCTGATAACGAACTCTTTTTCAGCAGTGAAAGTGTCTTACGTTTGATCCTTTCTGTGGGGTCATTAGATGGTCTTCTGTACGCCGGGTCGTTGAGAAGTAAATCCATTTTTAGGACATAATCATCCCGCGTCATTACAACCGTGGCATTCCCCTTGTCAGCTGGTAAAACTACTACTTCGTCATCATTCTTAAGGGAACGAATGGCTGCTCTCTCTGCGGAAGAGATGTTATCCCGCGGTGGTCGAGCCCGACGTAATGTGTGCGACACTTCTTGCCTTATTTCCTCTGCTTGATCCTCGGGTAGGCTGTGTACTGCTTGTTCTACAGAGCAAATGAACTCTGTGATAGGAAGTCTCTTGGGAGTGGGCGAAAAATTTAAACCTTTCTCCAATATCGACACTGTGGGCCCATCCAACGCCTTGTTAGAGAGATTAATTACAGTACGCCGACGTTTATCCACTTCTGATGCTGTAGAACGAGAAAGAAGCCGTTCAAATTTCGAGGATTGTCTGGTAACGGCGCTCCTATGTGTCCAATCTGATAGCGCCATTTCCGACGCAGACAGCTTAACCCAAGAACTTGAGCATTTGATGACTGTTTTTAAGGAAAATGGATACACCGAGAAACAGATTCGTCGGGCTATGGAATTTGGACCGTCTCCGGAGGTGTCCGAAGAGGAACATAGATCTGTGGCCTTTCTCCCTTATGCTGGAGGCTTATCATTTAAGATTGGACGAATTTTAAGGAGTTTTAACATTAAGAGTGTGTTCCGTCCACCCTCTAAGATCAGGGCTCTGCTCGGCTCTGTGAAGGATGATTTGGGACTTAAGAAACCCGGGGTGTACAAAATCCCGTGTCAATGTGGGAAAGCTTACGTTGGCCGTTCTATTCGCACAGTGAATGACAGGTGTGTGGAACATCGCCGTCACACGAGGCTACAACAGCCGGAAAAATCGGCCGTAGCAGAACACTGCCTGAATGAGAGACATAAAATGAAATTTGAGGAAACTGTTGTAATTGCCAACATTTCCGGTTTTTGGAATAGTGTGTATAAAGAGGCGATCGAAATTAGGTTGGCTGATAATTTAATCAACAGGGACAATGGGTTTCCTCTTAGCAAAACGTGGAATCCTGTATTATCTCGCATCAAAACTGAACGTTCTTCGATGCGGCCTTGATTGCGATATATCGTTGCCAGCAGTGTTTCACTAAGGGCGGCGCCACCTCCCTGTTTTGGAAGTCAGACACCGTGATGGGCGGCGCATGCGCCGTGTAGTGAACGGTGGCCTATATAGGACGTCGAATTGCAATCTTGCGTCAGTTCTCAGCGGGACTCATCAGCAGAAGCAGCATTTCCTGAAGATGGCGAACAGTTGGATCGCCGAAATATCGAGTCAAGTTGATTTTAGGATCCGGCAGCAAACCCGAAAAGACATTCAAGACAGGAACTGTCTATGACATGCCTCACTCAGGCCAGCCAAGGGCTACTACTGCAGTGGATTACCGCTACCTACGGACTAACCCTGACAGCAACGCCACCATGTTGCATAATGCATTTCGTGCAGCCACAGGACGTCGTGTTTCGACTCAAACAGTGTGAAATAGGCTGCATGATACGGAACTTCACTCCCAACAAACATGGCGAGGTCCATCTTCATAACCATTACACCAGGCAGGGCGGTACAGATGGGTCCAACAACATGCCGAGTGGACCGCTCAGCATCGGCATCACGTTCTCTTCACCGATGAGTGGTGCATATTCCTTCAGCCAGACAATTGTCGGAGATATGTTTGGAGGCAACCCGGTCAGGCTGAACGCCTCAGACACACTGTCCAGCGAGTGCAGCAAGGTGGAGGTTCCCTGCTGTTTTGAAGTTGCATTATGTGGGCCCGAAGAACGCCGCTGGTGGTCATGGAAGGCGCCGTAACGGCTGTATGATACGCGAATGTCATCCTCCGACCTATGTGCAACCATATTGGCAGTACAATGGCGAGGCATTCGTCTTCATGAAAGACAATTCACGCCTCCATCGTGCACATCTTGTGAATGACTTCCTTCAGGATAACGACATCGCTCGACTAGAGTGGCCAGCATGTTCTCCAGACATGAAACCTATCGGATATGCCTGGGATAGATTGAAAAGGTCTGTTTACGGACGACGTGACCCACCAACGACTGTAAGGGATGTACGCCGAATTGCCGTTGACGAGTGGGACAATCAGGACCAACAGTGCCTTGATGAACTTGTGGATAGTATGCTACAACGAATACAGGCATGCATCAATGCAAGAGGACGTACTGCTGGTTTTTACAAGTACCGGTGTGTACAGCAATCTGGACGACCACCTATGAAGGTATCGCTATATGGTGGTACAACATGCAATGTGCGGTTTTCATGAGCGGAAACGATATTTATGTTGATCTCTATTCCAGTTTTCGGTACAGATTCCGGAACTCTTGGAGCCGAGGAGATGCAAAACTTTTTTTGATTTGTGTACATTTAAGAATTATTCCTAAAAATATTATGCGCAAACTCCAAAAAGTAACGATTCTGTGAGGGTTTGAATCCGAGCGGGCACGCTCCCTTGTTTCTACCGATTAGAGTAAACATGATTTGCTGAAACGTTGGTTGGGTATTTTAACTCAAAATGTTAACCAAAGCTTCAATAGTCTCATTTGGAGATACGCTCCAAAAATAACATCTAGCCGAAATGAAATTGACAACACTGTTTAAATTTGGCCGTATGTCTATTCGATGTCGGCTATACTGAACTAATACACGCGGCAAATGCCCTTCAAATCAAAATGCGCCGGTTATGTGAAGACAGAGACGCTGGCGGCGATGCGCCGCTCAGCGACGAAAAGGGCTTTTAGGACGAATCTGAGGGCTTATCAGGTCAAAGTAGCAGAAAGCGGCTATCTACTAGCCAGGGAGAAAGTTATCCATGATGAACTTTCAAGCTTTGTCCCTCTTTTATATGATAAATATTTGTCAACGTTAGACGCGCTTTTCTCAGAACCATGTTTTCCGACGCCAAGCTATAATTTTCTTCCGATTTTAAGGATTTTTGGTCTCCCATGAAGTAAATTGAATTCTCTTCAGTCCATAGTAACCAATTTTTTATGTTGATATTTACTTCTTTTTTTTGGCCAAAAAATATGGGTCCAAGAAATGGCCATTTTTTCAAATACATATAATTTCGCCAAAACATTTTTTTTTACAAATCACTACAATGAAGTAATATTACATCTTTAAGGATCATGGTGATATTTTAATTTCATGTTTCAGGTAAGCACAACCGGTGTTACAGCTACCACCGTAGTTCCACCTCCTTTCAGAGCTGCCTCGGAAAAATCTCAATTACACAGTTACGATATGAATATTTTTCAACAAAAGATACCAATAAAAATTTGCTGGCGTAAGCTGTTCCCAGCACAGCGGTCGGCAAAGATGTAGCGCGAAGATCGAACGCGCCTATCGAGAGAGAGATCTGACGCACTCGTCCAAGGGATACTGTGCCAACACCCTCTCGACGTCATGTATTTATGCCACCGCCACTGACCAGTGGGCATCTCAGAGGGGGCTCAGTTCATGATCGGCTTCGACAGTACATTGCGTCCAAACTAGTGACTATAGCGAGATTAAAGTTTGTAATAGCAATATTACCGATATTATCTGCAAGAGAACTATCACTGAGGAGCTTGTACCACAACACAGGGACTCTACTCAAGGTAAATTTCCAGTTCATGTAAATAAAGAACCATGTTAATCCAAGTGTGCATTCCTGTTATAGAAAGAGGATACCGGCCTCTCATAGCAACATATTCTTCCTTGCGGTATAAGACTACAAAAAAAGATGAGTGTTTACTTTATTCATTACAGCAAACCCCATTTGTCTACTGCATTCCAGTACAGAGAAAAAAAATACTCAGTTTGAGTAATGTTTTCGTCCGTCCTCCTGACGTTCCCCTTAAGGAGGAAAACCATTACAGTAAGCAGTAATCGCTCTCTGATTTACACACCTATAATTTCCCACACGTTTGCCTCGTGTGATGGGTCACCCCTATTTGACGTTTTTGTCACGTCATGTCACCTTAGCTCTATGGGACTTTATATCGTCCTTAAGGTTTTGCAGAGCAGTGTTTATAAGGTGCAGAACATTATTCGTAAATTATTTCTACTCTAAATAATAAAACTCTCTATAAATTTCGTTTGATATGATTAATTGTTATAAAAAAGGAAGGTCCCTGATTATACATGCACATGCGGTCGAGCTGAAATCACCTAGCCTACATAGCTCTGACTGCCTACGATAAATTCGTGTCAACTTGATTGAAACTTCCCGCACACAGTTGTTCCTTTACGGTGGAGTAATAAACGGCATGTCTTAGCCACAGGCAACTGCATAAACAGTGGTGGAACGTTTCCGGCCGTAATGAACACTGATGTTGTGCTTCAGAAAAAGGGTTCCATCCAGCCGAGGTGGGTTATTAACCGCCGGACTTTAAAGCGCAGCCTTTGCAATTACGCCAGTTTACAGCCACAATTAGTTAATTACGGTGCGGCCTGCAAGTACTCGTGTTCATAGAGGAGGCGGGGGCTGCAAACGGCAGAGCGGACAGAGGCGGTGCTCGCGTCTCGAGACGTCTCAGAGGCTACTGAACTCGGGCTGAGCCGCGGCAACGCGCGCCGCCAGGGCCCACCAAGAGGTCAGCCTATACTGCCACGGGAAAAAGTTGTACACCTGGGAAGATGACGTCGAATTTGATCCGGCAACGCCTTACGGCACGTGGAGATCAGTAGACGTGCTGATAATACACTGAAGAGCCAAAGAAACTGGTACCTAATATCGTGGCCGGCCGGTGTGGCCGTGCGGTTCTAGGCGCTTCAGTCTGGAACCGCGTGACCGCTACGGTCGCAGGTTCGAATCCTGCCTCGGGCATGGATATGTGTGATGTCCTTAGGTTGGTTAGGTTTAAGTAGTTCTAAGTTCTAGGGGACTGATGACCACAGATGTTAAGTCCCATAGTGCTCAGAGCCATTTGAACCTAATATCGTGTGACCCGACATTGCGAACCGTACAAGTGACGCAGCACAATGCGGCATGGTCTCGACTAATGTCTGAAGTAGTGCTGGAGGGGACTGACATCATGTATTCTGCACGGCTGTACATAAATCCGTAAGAGAACAAGGTGGTGGAGATCTCTTCTAAACAGCACGTTACAAGGCATCCTTGATGCGCTCAATAATGCTCATGTCTGTGGACACTGGTCACTAGTGGAAGTGTTTAAACTCAAAAGAGTGTTCCTGGAGTCACTCTGTAGCAATTCTGGACGTGTGCGGTGCCGCATTGTCCTCCTGGAATTGCCCACGTCTATTCGAATGCACACTGGATATGAATGGATGCAGGTGATCAGACAGGATGCTTACCTACGCCTCACTTGTAGGAGTCGTATCCCGATGTATCAGTGGTCCCATATCACTCAAACTGCGCCTGCCCCACACCACTACAGAGACTCCACCAGCTTCAACAGTCCCCTGCTGGCAGTAGTAGTATGGCTCTAAGCACTATGGGACTTAACGTCTGAGGTCATCAGTCCCCTAGACTTAGAACTACTTAAATCTAACTAACCTAAGGACATGACACACATTCATGCCCGAGACGGATTCGAACCTGCGACCGTAGCAGCAGCGCGGTTCCGGACTGAAGCGCCAGAGCGGCCGGGCCCCTGCTGACATGCAGGGCCCATGGATTCATGAGGTTGTCTCCATGCCCGTTCACGTCGGTCCGCTCGATACAAGTTGAAACGAGACTCGTCCGACAAGGCAACATGTTCCCAGTCCCCAACAGTTAAATGTCGGTGATGACGCGTCCAGGTGAGGCGTAAAGCTTTGTGTCGTGCAGTCATCAAGGGTAGACGAGTGGGCCTTCGGCTCCGAAAGTCTATATCGATGATATTTCGTTGAAAGGTTCGCATGTTGAAACTTGTTGATGGCCCAACATTGAAATCTGCAGCAATTTGCGGAAGTGTTGAACTACTGTCACGTTGAACGATTCTATTTAGTCGTCGTTGGTCCTTTTCTTGCAGCATCTTTTTCTCGCCGCAGCGATGTCAGAGATTTGATGGTTCACCGGATCCCCACTTCATCGCTATCTCAAAGATGCTGTGTCCCATCGCTCGTGCGCCTACTATAACACCACGTTCAAACTCATTTAAATTTTGATAACCTGCCATTGTAGCAGCAGTTACCGATCTAACAACTGCGCCAGACACTTGTTGTCACATTCGGGAGGACGACGGTTCAATCCTCCGTCTGGCCATCGTGATTTCCCTAAATCGCTCCAGGCAAATGCCGGGATGGTTCCTCTGAAAGGACACGGCCGACTTCCTTTCCCGTTCTTGCCTGATCCGATGAGATCGATGACCTCGCTGTTTGGTCTCTTCCCACAAACAACCAACAAACAACTTGTTGTTATATAAACTCGTTGCCGACTGCAGCGCCGTATTCTCCCTGTTTTCGTATCTCTGTATTTGAATACGTATGCCTATATCAGTTTCTTTGGTGCTTCAGTGTAATTTCAACGTCGCCCACCAACAGGTAGCGAAGCTGCTTAGCTACCAGAGCGCCATCTGTCTCTACCCTTTAATAGGGAATGCTCACAGCTAGGAACCTCAATGTCGTGCGACCGTGTGAAGAAAGCAGGCAACCACGCTATGGAGACGGACTCACGGCTTCTACAGCCAACTGAGCAAGTTTGAAAAGGGTCACATTATGGCTTCTAACGGGTGGGATAGTCCTCTCGGAGAACTGCCACATAAATTGGACGTGCTACGTCAGTTCTGCAACGGGGCTAGTATCAGTGGCCACGCGTACATTTTCACACACGTTGACTAGATCCTGGACGTCCACGCAGCACCGACGCTCGCTAAAATCGTCGTATTGTAACGGCAGCTGTGGAAGATCGTACAGCTACCACAGCACAGATAAGAGAGCTTGTGAGTCCAGACGTGTCAACACGAACTGTTGCGAACCGCTTATTAACGGTGGGACTACGGCCATGCACATCTCTAGTCCCTCTTCCACTCATGGCTCAACTGATGCTGTCAGAGGATCACATGGCTGATGCAATGGCGCCCCGTAGCCTTCAGCGCTGAAAGCAGATTCTGCCTGCACGCAATAATGGTCATTTGCACATACGACGTAGACTTGACGACTGCTGTCTCTTCGAGTGCATTAGTGCAAGACACACTGACCCCGCCGAAGGCCTTGGGGGCCGGGGTGCAATAAGCTGCAATTCTCGCTCAACTCTTGTGTTTCGGGAGGGGACGCTATCCAGCGCTCGGTAAGTGCAGAATATTGTTAGACCGGTTCTTTTGGCATTCTTGCAACAGGAAGGTGATGTGTTGTTCCAACAGGATAATGCTCGCCCATACAGTGCCCGTGAAACTCAACGTGCTCTTCAAGATGTGCAGCAATATCTCTGGCCAGCACGACCTCCGGGCTCATCTCCACTCTAGCACGTGTGGTATATGATGGGACAAGAAGTGATTCGTGTGACTCGTTAACCAACAGTTCTTACAGAACCATGTGAACAGGCCGACGAGGCGTGGCACAACGTATCCCAGGACTGTATTCGTCGTCTGTAAGATCGACAGAATGCCAGAGTCAGCGCCTGAATTGCCGCCCGTGGAGACTACACTACGTACTAATGTGCGTGTTTCAGCATTGGTTGATGCCTGGTCAGTAATCATTAGTACACCCTATTTGAGATTTCCAGTTCACTCAAGATTTGTTGTTACAAATATTGAGTGGACTAGAAACTTCAAAACGGGTGTGCTAATATTTTTTCCGGTAGTGCATCTCACTCTTCAGACTAATATAAAGTACTAAGAAACTACCTAACACCTCACAATTCTGGAATGCGCCCGGGATGGAACGGTAATCTCTTCAAGTTGAGCTCTCCGGTCTCACGAAGTGACTCAAAAGTTTTATTTGCCAATACCTTTCTTCTCCTATAACAGAATTTACCAACACTTTCCTTCGTACCAGGTTGGATTCCGTACAGGCCGTAGCTATTGCGAACAAGTTTTGGCCTTGAACTAATACATCGAATCCGTCTTCCAGACGAAAACCTCTGTGACTCAACAGCAGCCTATGACATTGTATGTCTAGATAGTCTGATTCTCAAACTGCAGAAACCTTTTCCAAGTCTCAAAATGGCAAATTTTCTGGAGAATATACTGAAAACCCGCTACTTTAATGTAACCGTCAATGATGTCGCTAGTAAATCCTCCGCCATCAAGAACAATTAACGCAGGGATCAGTACTAGCCCCGCTCCTCTTCAGTCTATACACAAGTGACGTTCCAGAAACAAACCGCAAAAAATTGTTTTTTGTCGGCTATACAACAGCCAAGCAAATTAAGGACTGTTAGTAAGGCGAGCGAATACCCAGTAAAGATCTACATCGCAAAAAAAAAAAAAAAAAAAAAAAAAAACTGGTTGTAGTGTTAGTGGTTCATTTGTCACAGTCATAGGCGATCAGTGGGGCTCTAAGAGGTTTGAGAGGTTTGTCTGTGCATCCTCAGCTTTGATTCTGCAGGCATAGTTGTGCTGAGTTTAGAGGTGAATGGTGTTTCTTCTAGGGTGCAACCAAGTCTCATGACGAATATACGCTGCCGAACGGTTTCAGTCATTTGAAAGGGGTCGCACTGTGGGCTTGTGGCAAGCTCGACGGATGTATTGACAGATTGCTGCACATGTGGGACACATTGTGTCGGTGGTGTCTCAACTTTCGAAAGTGGTCGGTGGAATATTCCCACTCCTGTAGAACAAGTTATGTACGTCCGCGTAGTGGAGACGCACGTCGACGTCGGCGCATTTTGCAAGCAACGGTGACCGACCGAACGTCATGCAGGGACGATTTCTGGTATCACGTGGCAACTGCTGTGCCATCAGGAGCCACTGGGAGCTGTGTGCTTGCAGCAGGAGTAACAAAGCGTGTGAATCCGGTCAGGCTGCCACTGACGCCACGACACCGTCAATCATGTCTACTTTGGCGTCGTGAACCCATTGACTGGAGAGTGGAATAGTGCTCCGTAGTTTCAGTGGTGAGAGTAGGTTCAGCCTGTATGCGGGTGATGCACATACACGTGTATGACGTAGACCTGATGAGTTGCCAGTTCCAAAGTGTATTCTCCCGCGACACACACTTCCCATTCCACCGTCACATCTGGTGTTCCTGCAGGGTAAAATAACCAGTACACGCTACCTTGCACAGGCTGTTAGCCCTGTGATGCTGCCATTTCTTCGACAGGAAGGGGACGTCCACATATGGTTGCTGTGACGCAACGCGCTCTTCGTGTTGGACAACAGCTGCCCTGGCCACCAAGATCACCAGATCTCTCGTCAATTGAACATGTATGGTACACGATGAAGAGGGAACATACTCGTTCTCCTGGGCCTGCAAGAACTGTTGCCTAATTGCAAGGCGCAAGAATCCTCGTACAGTCCATCGCGTGGTCTCATTCGGCACCATTATGACCGGCTGCGCTTGTGTTGCCTCCAGGGCAATACTGGAACTGTTGACAGAATCGTTAATTAACACTTTAAGAAACTGAAGCATCCTGTTTCTACCTGAACAGCCACACAGCAACTAGATAACTGAAGATGTTTTCCTTTTGTGGTGGAAAGTTCAAACACAGTCAGCTCCCTCACATCATAGCGTTTCGTGTTGTAAATACCCATAATTAACGTGCGACGGACTATTAATACAACGATAAATGTAAAATACCTGAGCGAGAGATAAACACTCTGTGGAATTTTAGCATCTCCGTGCGAACTCGATAACAAAGATATACAGTCCGTATTAAGCTACGGCAAAGAGATAATTATTCTATGTTGGACATTAGAAGGGAGATGTTCTACGTCGGATTGAGATGAGATAGTTGGAAACCGCCATTAAGGCAGTAATCTATGTTTTATGGTATTGAAGAAAATAAATACATATAAAATCACAAAACGAGTATCAGGTAAATAGGGTTCATAACACTTAATCATTTCAAAAGAAGTATTCAGTGATTATAAAGACGCAAGTCGTTCGGAAGTGTTGTGTGGTTTGATGGTGCGAACCTGCAGTTTTACACGGCTTTGGGATTCGTCGAGAATATTTCTCCGAAGACCTAGATAATTTCACGAACTAAAGTTGGACGCCACATTCCACACACATGACGTAGCATAGCACTTGGCTGTACCGATTGATTTCCGTAGAGCGATAAATTATCTTTAGCGATTTCAGGTAGAGAAGTTCCAGCAAGGAGACTCAACGAGATCTTCTGCTGCGAATCGGATATGGTATTACCGTATTCTTTAACTTACGGGAAACAGTAAGCAATATAGACTTCATAACCACCGAAAACATATCTAAAAAGACTGAAATAAAAGGAGCACACAGTGAAAAGGAGATATAACTTACTACTAAAGTATTTAACTTACACTGAAAATTGTTCGCTGGAAATCAGGATATTTTGATTATTGGTAACACTCTATTTAATTTTTAGTCTATTTTATTATTTAATACAAATAATTTTATTTAACTTTTTGTTAATAGAATTATATCATGATCCTCTAAAGTGACAGAAGCTGGGCAGAAGAAAAGAAAACTGGTTCACAATCTTATGTTCTCAGACTTGCCAGTCTACAACTGGAAATAAAAAAATCAATTGTTCACCAATCAAAGTCCTCGTGAAATTATTGCGACAGCTTTCCCTTCCACGAGATTAAGATCCACTTCGTGATGCCAGTGTTTGATAGAATTAATGGCTTTTATGTTGAAATGCAGACGACTCCTAAATATACTAGTGCAAATAAAAAGTGACAAGATGCTATGATCATCGCATATATGACTGTTATCCAGGAAATATTAGTTCCTCAGTGTTGTATAACAGCCAAGAAAGACCTGAAGCTTATAACTGAAACAGCTTCTGGATAACGGTGCCTGTGCGTAAGAGTATGTATTCGTTGAATACCTCAAGGTACACCTGTAACACAATGGGCTGGTCGATCTATCTTATAAAAACAAAACTGGTTTTGCATCAATGTTCTCTTTTTTAAAAAAATATGTTTATTGAGAAATGATTTACATTTTCAATGTAACTTAACCAGTGAAGTAGATTTCATTCACCTTTTGACTTTTACCTTGACCATCTGTTCTTTTCTCGAAGCCCAAAGCAATTCGTGAACTATGAAGATAGAGAACTCAAAAACTAGAAAAACCATACTTCAGTGACATTAAATTCCGTAAGCAATTGGCCTTCACCACTATTGCTGAGAGATAACATGATTTCAAACATCCCAATAGTTCAACGGAATTTGAGCCCAAATTTCTGAAGTAAACATAAACATAAACCACAATACACGTATTTATCAGCTGTCCAGTTTGGCTATTGGCCAGGAGTTAGGTACGTATGCACGTTGACGTAAGCTTCCATTACTTCAGATTTGGAATAGTGCCAAAAATTAGAGTCCGAGAATTTTAGAAGTAGTTTTAATAAATTTGGAATAGTTGTAGTTTTGATTATAAACATTGGCGGGATGAGGAAAAGGCTGACAGGTAAGAAATTTTAAATAGACGATATGCTTTGTTAGACATAGAAAAGATAGTAGCTATGCAAATAACTTTTGATTTCATGCAAATAACGCGTTAGATTTAAATAAAGAATGGTTAGTACATAATTCCGAAGCTGTTCTGTCACAGTAGCTCAACGAAAGGATGAACACGGCGACACACAACTGATCATTCAGTGTAAACTGTAGTTAGCATGATATCGTAAATTTATTTACTTCACATTTCACAACTTGCTCACAGTCAGTCACAGTTTACGTATTCTTCTGGAATAGTGCATATTCAAATCGAATACGCATTGTTTCGACTGCAAGTTGGGGTTTAAAGTTTGTAACACTCGTAGAAACATCTTTAAAGATCGTTTTAACACCGCTGTTCATCACTTATCTGGCGTTAATTACTGTCAGAGGTTAAACATTTTAATTCGGTTGACACATTAGCTTCCACATGTTAACTCGATCGCCAAGCACACATACTCCCACTACCACCTCAAACACTCCACAATCGATACTTCGTGTAGACATTGCAAGCTTTCGTTGTACATTGAGTTATATGTTTAGCAGACACATTCGCAGTTACAATCGTACAGCGACACCAATAAATTAGACGTTGTAAAATTAAAATGGTTCAAATGGCTCTGAGCACTATGGGACTTAACATCTGAGGTCATCAGTCCCATAGAACTTAGAACTACTTAAACCTAGCCAACCTAAGGACATCACACCCATCCATGCCCGAGGCAGGATTCGAACCTGAGACCGTAGCGGTCGCGCGGTTCCAGACTGAAGCGCCCAGAGCCGCTCGGCCTCTGCGACCGGCAAACGTTTTAAAATAAAATAAATAACATAAAGAAAAAGAAAAGACAAAAAACGTTTCCACAAGCTCCCCATGGATGTATCATTACACACTACTCGTGCGAAGTTTGAAAAGAAAGTATCAACCCCATATTACCGGACAGCTAGACGTTCCACTATTACTGTCAGTTATCAACGACACTGACTACACGTAATACTTGGGAAAGGGAGCAAGGCAAAACCAGTAGCAGATTTTAAATTTCAAACTGACTAATTAACAAAAAGGTAGCTTTGTATTCAGTGATGACAGCGTATTTAATATCCCGCAGACCGATGTGGTGACTACTGGTCAAAGTACCGAAATAGAATTTGAGGTAACTTTGATGGAGATAAGCTTCAAAAGTAACAGAAGCAGGAATTACATTTTTATGTTGATCACATAGACTAGTGACGAATTAGGGAAACACTTTAAAGAAACGCTGAAAAATATCGCGTGACATAATAACGCCAAACCAAACAGCCACGCACGTTCCAAACTACGAAAAACGTGTGTTTAACGAAACTTTGGAGCGTACTTTCATATGTTATCTATGTCATCCTGCTTCTGCTCCTGGACATAATACATTATGTTTGTTCAAGGAGCATTTAGTAACCAATACAACAATTTTTTCCTCGGGCAGTTGCGGTTGAAAAAATGTGGAATTTGTTGCGAGACTCAGTGGAATATTCCTGATTCAGCCCTTATATTTTCATGAAGTTCCGATAGCTGGCGACGCTATCGTAGCCTTCAGAAGGGCGACTGTAATGGACGTGCTTCCCAAGCAGATACTTGTCACTGAGTTTCTTTTGGCGGAAAACCAGAGTATCGCAGATATTCATAGGCGCTTGCAGAATGTCAACGGAGACTTGGCAATGAAGAAAAGAAGATTAGTCGTCGGGCGCCGCGTCTGTCACCATAGCAACAAGGCCGCGAGAACCTGTTCGATCTCCCGCGTGGGCGACTGGCCGCACACAGCTGTGATTCCAATGTTCGGACGTGCGGACACTCTCATTCGAGGTGATCGACGGATCACAATCAGACACCTCGCTGCACAGCTGAAAGTCTCTGTTGGTGTTGGTGACGCACTCGTCCACCAGTTGGGGTGCATGCCCGCTGCTTTCCTCGCTGTCTAACAGAAGACCATAAAGAGCAACGAATGCCATCTGTATGGAGTTGCTTCCACGCTACGAGGCTGAGTGTGACAATTTTTTATCGAACATCTTCACAGGCGATGAAACATGGGTTCATCATTTCGAACCGGAAACATAACGGCAATCCATGGAGTGGTGCCTTCGAAGGAAAAGTTCAAAGTTGCACCCTCAGCTGGTACAGTCATGGCGACGATCTTCTGGACCTCTGAAGGGATTATTTTGTTTGATGTTCTCCGTCATGGCGCAACGATCAGCTCGGAAGTATACTGTGTTACCCTTAGAAAATTGAAGAACCGACTTCAGCCAGTCTGTCGCAAAAAAAAAACTTTTTCTCCTTCTCCGTGACAATACAAGAGCTCACACAAGCCTGCACTCCCGAGAGGAGCTCACAAAAACCTCACTGGATTGCTCTTCCTGATCCACCCTACAGCACAGATCTCGTACCTTTCGACTTCCATCTGTTTGGGTCAATGAAGCATGCATTCCGCGGGAAGTTATTGATGCAGAAGGATGTGGGTTCCGTCGTCGACCATGAGAGTGGTACCATGCGGGCATACAGTCTCTCCCAGTAAAGTTGTGTAAGAATCCAGAGCAAAACAAATCTGGTTTCAGAAAAAAAGTGATGCATTACTTACTGAACTCCCCTCCTACATCACCTGAGCCAATGATTTCACTTTCTTGCGAGATGATCACACGACCTACGTAATTGCATTTGGGCTATAGAGGTGTGATGTGTGGAGCAGATACATACGTCTCGATGGACATGAGCGTGTAAAGAGACTATTAGTAAAATACACGAGCGGAGTCTGCGAAAAGCAGAATACTGAATATAACCTCGTACATTTTAGTCGACGGAGAAGTAATCGTAATTATATTAACGTAGACTAACATTCTATAGTTTATATAGTATAAATTCTAGTGTCTGTATTTGCTATGATATGAACGTTTGTTCCGTGTCGGTACCTGAGAAGACAGCGTGTATGCTTATCATGTGTGTAACATGAATATTTATAGAAAGAAGAATTGTGGTGGTGATAAGTTCCTATGGGACCAAACTGCTGTGGTCAACGGTCCCTAGGCTTACACACTACTTAAACTAACTTACACTAAGGACGACACATACACCCATGCCCGAGGAGGTCTCGAACTGCGACGGGGTAAGCCGCGCGAACCGTGACAAGGCGACAAGACCGCGCGGATACCCCTTGCGGCGAAATATTGTGACTATTATTGACAACTATAGTCTCGCCGTTATGGTACAGCCACAGCAATTAATTACGTGTGTGTTACATTATTTTATCGAAGTTTCGGTCGGATTGTACACTGTCTGTCAAAAAAAGTGATGCATCCAGAAGGGGAGAAGGAAAATAAATGAAACTTCACAGCATGAAAGAGTATATGAAGTTATTATAGCGATCACAAAATCAAATCAGACGTAGAAAGAATGCGGCAGTATGAAGCCACTTATCAGTATTGCGTAGCTCACTCTCTGGACGCCATGCATGCCCTGATTCGGCTGGGACGGCTGTTATGAAGCCATTGTATCCTCTGCTGAGGAAAGCTCGCCCACATCATTGTAACTGCTCCATCATACCCTGGATACGTCCGAAATGGTTCCACGCACAGTCTGTCAGGGACAGACTTGGGGACATTGATGGCTACGGGAGTAGTCGACATGACACAGACAGTTCATAGACACATGCGTCATGAGTGGACAAGCATTTCTCTGGTGAAAAATGGCACCACGATATTGTTACGTCATGAGAGGTATCACATGAGGACACAGGATGTCCGTGACGTGTCGTTGTGCCGTCAGAGTTCCCTCATCACTACCACCCATCATCAGGAGTCACATCCAATAGCTCCCAAAACCATAACGCCGTGCTCATAACACAGTTGCGCCTCTTCAAATCACTGGAAGGATGGAATCGCTCATTAGGTTGCCCTCACACTTGTCGACGATGGCCATCCTTAGTAGCGCAGAATCGCAATTCGTCGCTGAACACAATGCGACGCTATTGATCAGCAGTCATGCTTCCTAGGCACGCCATCATTCCAAACGCAGCCATATGTGTTTTGGTGTTAACAGCAGCCTGTGCATGGGACTTGACCAGAACCGTGACAACGAGTATGCATGCCCTCACGTTCTCGTTCAGTGCAAAATCTGGACAGACACGTCAGAATGCCCCAGAAATCTTAACAGTGCTCGATTCGACCAACTGGCCAAGTGGAGACCCACAATGAGATCACTTTCACTCTCTGTCAGGTGCTGATAACGCTGTTTCACACGAAGACTCGGCAATTTCCTATCCTTGACACTGATCACTCAACATCTGACGCTGTTCACGCCCATTATATGTCCTAGCGGGTCTCGTAAAAACACTAAACATGAATGACTCTAATGCATGTGGGTGGCCATTCTACCAGTTGCGGGCTTTCAAAATAAAAATAAATGTGATGGTGTGATGGTGAGGTGGCCCTCAACTACGTACCCTCGCACTCAGAGTTGAAATATTGAAAGTTTTGGCTGGTTTCGTTGTCTAGGGGCTGGAATACATAGTTGCCACATTACAAGCCAAATACTGCTGAGTCTACAGTATACAATATGAATACACACATGAATCGAATGGTCGAAGGTTCCTATCACTTGGAAATTGCGAATGTAACTTAGAAATTTATAAATGAAAGATTGCAATTAAATAAAATCTGCATGTTCTATCTTAACGACTTTAAATGATGAATATGTTGGAAGTACTTTTGAGAATGCGTGTATTTCTGCAAACACTTTTTGGTGTCGATGGTCCAGCAATTAAGTAAAACATAAGTTGAATAACAGAGAAACGATCGATTCCTACTTCATGTAATCAGTTTTGAGCAACAACATAGCTCACGAGATATTCACTTCTAAACGCATACTACATCTTCACTGTAGAAACCACTGAAATCTCACAAGTTCACAAGTCGGCACTCCGAAGTATTTCTATCACCAGCGACCACGCGCAAACCACTCCACACTTTCCAAGTCTCTCTCACAACTGTACGTCGCGCCTTCATGTCCAGCACTTCCCATGTCCTGTCCCATACTGTTCATGTCCTGTGCCGTACTGCCCACATCTCTTCTCAAGAGCGCTGTGATTGGCTAGAACACTTGCGCCATGTCTTCAAGCCAATGCACTCACACAAACATAATGAAACACATTCGAAATACT
Source organism: Schistocerca piceifrons (assembly GCF_021461385.2). NCBI lineage: Eukaryota > Metazoa > Arthropoda > Insecta > Orthoptera > Acrididae > Schistocerca > Schistocerca piceifrons. Next base: position 818,179,853 of record NC_060140.1, on the reverse strand, counting down.
GGATTTATATTTAAATAACTTGAAATTAAATAAATATTCCTATGGCTTGACCATAAACACGCTCTATCACACTTATTAGATACATAAACAAATTAAATAAACATATATCAAAGGAATGTTTCTGTGCTTTCCAGAACACAGTAAATATTTAACCAATGTCTTCATGATTAGTATATATCGGATATAAACAAAGACATTGCGTATAAATATATTTATAAGCATGTTGCTACCGTTTTTTCGTGTCACTGTGGAGTACTTATGGCTTGATGCCATTAGTAGTAATCGGCCACTTCGACCTCCAATAACTCAAGTACTATTCAGGTTACATGCCTGTAATTCATACCAATTTAGGTTTACAGCTTTCTAAAGACATGTAGATCGACGAAATCGGATTAACTGTTTAGTTTTTAGAAATTCTTTGCTGGGTGTTACTTGTATAATTGACAGTCAGATACTAAACTTTAAACTAATTAAAACATTGAAAATCTGATTACACCATCAGAATCGTCGTGCAAATAATGGTAATGTACATGTTTCTTTTTAAAGTATCATGATTCATCTGGCTACTATTAATTTCTATACGAACTGTGAAATGTCTGCCATTAAGGTTTCACAAAGTCCGCCATCTTTGGCTCTCCTGGCGTGTCTCCTTCATCGACACAGCATCACCATGGAATTCCTAACCATGCGGCTGGACCATGCACTGGGACTACCTCTCATGCTCAGCTAACGTTCGGCACCACAAGGTAGCTGCCGGGCCGCGGCCCCAGAGAGGCCCCCACGCGGCCACGCCAACTCAGTACTTAGAATATTTCCAGAACGCTGCAACTCGCCTGTTACCTCACACAGTGACGAGTTGTAACTCTAATCTTGTGCATAACAGCTGATGGTTCGTATGTGTACAAAGTTACTTTGACTGTTGACCTTGTCTTTGTTGCTGCTAAGATTATCACACAGATTCAAAATCTTAACGATCTAGTCTACACTATACTAAAGTAGATCTTAACGCTCCAGACTTATCACTGCGATAATTCCTATCTCCTGTTCTTCTGTGAAAGTGTAATATAACGGGCTGTTCCTACAGAAACATGGATAATCCCAGCCTTCAGGAGGAAAGTGTTCATGAAGTGGGTGTGGTGTTATCTTGCATTGTCGTCTTGAAAAACGAGCCCCTGGCTTTAAATTGAACAGCCCTGCAACTACTCTCAATAGCGATGACAGACATCTGACATCGGTTTATTAATTTAACTTGACAAGTTAGAGCTGTCAGGCCTTGTCTTACACCTACCGAGACAATAAGAATGTTACACTAAATTTAGAAAATTAAAAGTTTACAACAGTACAAATAAAAAAGAACGTAAACATAGCTTACATTCGTACATGGTAATTACAACAATAATTAGGGATTTTGGTAAGGTAGATTATCAGTGGAAGCAGCAATGGGCATGGAGAAAGGGGTGAGCGAGGGAGGGAAAGATAAATGTGATAAAACACAGTTAAAGAATATAAGGGAAGAGAATATGGCGTGACTCAGAGTGAAAGGAAACGAGAAAGCAGCATAGCTGGGAGAATACAAGATTGGCTTTGCTGTTTGACAAAGGGGAAGCGGGCCGTATACGCCAATTTTGGGATGAAATGGGGAATTTCTTCAGCTTTTTCTGAAAAGAAACAGGACATTGAATTGCGCAAAGAGTGAACGGCAGCTTCTTCCAGAGGCAGATAGCTGCGATAGCGAAGGAGTCTGCAGACGTTCTTGTTTTATTAATCGACAGAGGTTGGATACTGTATAGGCGAGACTTCATGTTTATATTATGATTTGACGAGAGATGTTTACTCTACGAAATTAGGTACTGGAGTGCCTGCCGAAGTAGTCACAGACTGAGGAAGTCCCGCAAACTGTCTTGCCACAACATGCTAACTGGGCATATGAAGCACAGACGAATGTTGTAGATGTAATGTACACAAACATTCAAGGTCAGCTCTCACCATCTTGTGTGATCATTACTTGTACCGTGCTGAATTACGCTCATGTGGATAAAAAACAGAATACCTTGAACTAGAGATAGGACGTTCATATTTACAGGACATAGATCTTAGTATGTTCTGCACAAATTATTAGCATTTGAACCAAGTCAACCCACGGGTTCAAAGTCAACACTGATATTGTGACCCGACATCACTAACCGCTAAAATGTACCTGCTGCTGTCGTCGTCGCTACAAACCGAAGATAATGGAGCAGTATGACTTGAGCAGCTGTGCAGGGTGCTTCGCAGACGTATGCTGGAACCGTACTGGCAAATCACTGAGTCTGAAAGAGGACTCGTTATTGAATGTGATGTATCCATCAGGGACATCAGGGAACCTGCTGCTCATGTGGGATAAACCGTTTCGTCAGTGCAACGAATGTGTGCAGAGTGGTCCACGGAAGGAGGTAAGACACGACGACATGAGTCAGGTCGCACCATCCAGACTATCCCGCAACAAGATCGACACCCCATTCGAATGGCATTGCAGGACAGATATGAGTCCTCCTCGCCGGCCGGGGTGGGCGAGCGGTTCTAGGTGCTAGTCTGGAACCGCGCGACCGCTACAGTCGCAGGTTCGAATCCTGCCTCAGGCATGGATGTGTGTGATGTCCTTAGGTTAGTTAGGTTTAAATAGTTCTAAGTTCTAGGGGCTGATGACCTCAGAAGTTATGTCCCATAGTGCTCAGAGCCATTTGAACCATTTGAGTCGTCCTCGGCTCTGGCACCACAGTGGAACAGTGGAACACAAGGTACACTATTAGGAGTGACAGTCCGTCACCTTTTGTTACGGAAAGGGTTACGTGAGCGTCGTCCACTTCTCCGCCTACCTTTGATGAATGTGCACAAACATGATAGACGGCCGTGGTGTACGGAAAGACGTCACCAGGGACAGGAATGGCGTCAGATAGTATTTCCAGACGAATCAAGGTTCTGTTTGTTTGAAAACTGTGGCCGCAGAATGGGGGGGGGGGGGGGGCGGCATCACACTGACTGCATTCGCGGAAGACGTACAGAGACACCTCAAGGCCTTACGGTATGAGATACTATTGGGTACAACGACAAATCACAGTTGGTGCGTGTCCAGGGCACTGTGCCAGTGAGATCTACATGAACGACATCCCGCGCCCGGTAGTCACAGCCTTTCTGGTCAGCTCCCCACACGTCATTTTTCAGCAAGAGATTGCACGACCACATGTTGCTGCACGAACACGTGCCTTCTTGGCGTCACAGGATGTCAGCCTTTTAGTCTGAGCCGCCAGATCGCCAAAGCTGTCGCCAATCGAAAATGTATGGCTGTGGTGAAACGATCCGAGCAAGACCGTGACCCATGGCCAACCACCAAAACTGAAATTTGAAACTAGATGAACGCAGCACGAGGGCCTATACCGCAGGACGCCATTCACGCCTTATACGCTTCGATGCCATCACTCATGGAAAAGTTACGGCGGACCCTGTGCCTACTACGTAACAGGAGACACGCTGAATCGAGGTGACTGAAATGCTAATCATTGCTGCAGAAAATACTAATGTAAATGTTGTGTGATAATAAACGTACTATCTCCAGTCGTTCAAGGTGATCTGTTTTTTTATGAACATGCGTGTATGTGTATATTAGACTTTCTGTAAATACTACTGTTCCACTTACCTGCTGAGGCCGTGGGTCTGCAACTCTTAAGAACATGCGTTAGTACCTCGGCGCCTAGAAGCTCATCTACAACGATTATCAAGCGTTAGAGAAATGGTAAATCCGTAGGTGAACGGAAACCGACGCTAGCGGTCCAGATTCTACACCATGTGTTCCACTATCCACGTTCTTTGCTTACGGTGGCGATTGCTGAGACACAGTTGCACACTGTCTGGTTCGACATAGTTTTCCCAGTTGCGTCCAGAAAAGTAGCTCGCATTTACGTTTCATAGTCCTCATGGTACTTACGACTCATAGTTTCTTGGTTCAGCTAGTGTTAATGACTGTCGGAGTCAACTACAGGGCAGATGTTCAATGTTTTGTGTCTCACGATATCATTTATAAAAAGCGGCACATAAGGCATTGGGAGGAAAGAAATTAAGGCAAGGAAAGTAGAGGATTTAGGATTTGGAATGAAAAACATCGCAAATCCCGCTAAAAGTCACCAGAAAATGAAGAGGGTTCTAAGCAAGAACGGAACAATGCCAAACCAATAACTAGGCAAGTACACAAAGAGTCCTGGGATAATTTTATAATTGAAATAGAAATGGAAAACACGGGAGGCAAACTTTTGCCTGTAAACCAGTAAAACGATAGAGAAAAGAAAGATACTGCAAAACTAAATATAGTTAGCAAAGATCAAGGGAAACGTTATAATAAAAAATTGTGACAAACGAAAATTCATAATTGCAGGAAGAGTAGATCACATATAATATACTGCGGGTTCAATCACAATAGTATGATTGGAAATAGTTTTAAAAAGTACGAGCATGTAGACAAGATAGGAATAAGATGGATCATATAAAATATGACGGTCCCTTTTGCGATTTTAGATTGCTGTTTCATTTAATGAACATTGGCACTGGCGTAAAGTGCAGAACTCTTGGAAAATTTTCGAAGTGATATCACACATTTTTAAAAGAAAAGATTAGTAATTGTATTGTAACACCAGTAAGCGCGGGTGGAGAGTGAAATGTTGGGCTGTTTGCAACTGACGAGACAGTGAGAGCAAGTTGCAATTTCAGTTCAGCTGTGATCTGCATGAACATGTTTGAGGTGCTAATTACAAAAACGTATAAACAAACTGCCATAGTCAATTACACTGTAAGCTACGAAGATGCGAAACTCCGCTCACGGTGAACCATACCTAATATGATATCATGACTGTTGCCACCGTAAACAGCGTTCCTCTAGCTTCTGTAGTTATTTGCAGTGTATGCTATGGTCGACACACGCTGCGCCGTACCGAAAGTCTCGTGATGAAATGCCCGATGAGACTTCTAGGGGAAACAGACATTACGCATAAGAGGAAGGAACCCAGTACAATAGTCACCCTCTCCATGTTGGATCAACCTCCGAAATTAATCCATCCATCTGTGATATTATCGATTTCGCAGCGCGTCACATAATTCCCTCTGTCAACGTAACCGTGTGATAATGAATCTTGCATATATAGTGACCATTATTGTTAACCATTACAAACACAAAATAAGATCCACTGTAATTACAGTAAAGGAGAGAAATGTAGATGCATTCATATTGAATGTGATAGATGAAACAGTGGCAACAGATGACAATAATATACATCACGAAAATACAATAGTCTATGTTGAAGAACTTGAATAAGCAGAAGAAGACTTGTCTGATTGTGAGAGACCTACGGATGATCCGGAACCTGATAGTAACGAAGGGTTGTTACGTAGTGACAGAAGCCACTTGATTACGTATCTGCCAAGCCCACCAAAGAGAAAACAGTCTAGTAACATATCTTTTGAAAAGGCAGAGAAAACAATTGGATTCCTGGATTCTGGTAAAACTAAAAGATTACGCTTCAATACAGTATAGAAACGATATCTTATGGTGCAGGACATACATTATGTACGATATTTACATCACATGTTATAAGTAGGGGAGGAATGTCAGCCTTCAAAACTTCACATGCTTGGCGATTATGTAGCTGAAAAACTCAGTGTGCCGAGAACTGTTCTAGGCGCTAATGTTCGCGACAGTGATATTCGTACTTCGGGTTTTGAAAAAGCCCGAGAAATAGAACTGACTCGATTCGCTAAAATTATCCATGGATGAGTTGCAAGGTTTAAACGGCGACGCCATCTTGGCTCTCGCGCAATAACAAAATGTGTAGCCGCTAAAGCCTGGAATACACATGGCCTCGTAAATGAAACATGTGAAGAGTTTCACAAGGGGGTAATGTTCTTAACGAACTCCATGAGACGTATACGGATAAAAGTGTATACGGGAAGAACACGCATCGGGAACTCTCCATTTCAAGGGAGAAAAGTCGGTAAGAAATTCGGTGCGGAGTAATCACGTAACAAGTCATTCTTACAGCATCCAATCCGATGCGCCGAAAAGTGGAAGCGTGTTTCCAAAGACGCTAGTAATTTACCGGGACCTGGAGGTAACTTTGTCGTGCGAGTAGTGCAACACATGAAAATCTGTTACACGTTGCCTTGAAGCCCTAATCATGAAACAAATCATGACGCAATTCTGTGAAGATATCTAACTTCGCACATGCAGCGGAGGAGTCTTTTCTTCTGCTTGACTCACTCGAGACATAATGTGATATGACACATATCGATGCTATCCGAACGCAAAACATGGTGTACACAGTCAAGACCATCCCATTCCAGGGTGCATCCCGGGGTACATTCAACCACTTGATGTACTATTCTTCCGACAGTTCAAGGCTTTGCTGAGACGGATTGAAAACCGCAGTAGCCTTAACGGCTATCTGTACACCCCATATTCGATGGATTCAATTTGTTCCTGGTGTGTATTCGACACAATCAGTTCTGTCCTCCAGGATTTGTAAACTTATTTCGGTTCTTCTGGGCTGTAGCTGGACATGATGACATCAGACCACAGAGGTTTCAGACACCTCCCGAGCGTATTTTTGATGTTCAAACACATGCCTCATACAGGCATTCATAAAGTGCTCCTACTGGGATAAGCAAATCTGTTTCCGGAACTTTATACTCTGTGGTCTTGTTCATCCCTGTAATTTTTTATCAAGAGCTACCAACAACCCATTTGTTGAACTCGGTGACTGAAAATGCGCATGATTGTCAAGTGCAGTGTAACTGTCGATGGCAGATATTGTGTGCATATATTGATCAGCCAGTACATTATGACCGCCGACCTGCTACCGATATAAATCCGTCCAGGAGATAACAGCGTCACCTGCCGAGGAATGACTGCTAGTCAGACACAAGCACGGTTCATGTAACGACAGTGACCGTGTTGTCCGTGTCTAGAATGGGGAAGGTGCGCGATCTATCTGAGTTTGGCTGAGGGCAGATTGTGATGGCCCGAAGGCTCGGCTCGAGCATTTCGGAAACTGCACGACTTGTCGGCAGTTCACGGAGTGCTGTGGTGAGTGTCTTCAATACATACATGGCGAAACAAGGGTAAAACCACATCCAGACGTCGTAGGATTGGGCGGCCACCCCTCATGGACATCATAGGCTGGGAAGACTAGTAAAACAGGACAAGCAGCGAACTGTGGCGGAACTAACATCAGACTTTAATGCTGGGCGGAGTGCAAGTGTGTGTGAACACACAACGCACCGAACGCTCCGAACGTAGGCCTCCACAGCTGACGACCCATGCAAGCGCCAACGCTAACACCACCGCACCGGCAACTACTACTGAAGTCGGCACGTGACCATCGACCACTGGACGTCGGCGTTGCATGGTCTGATGAATCGTGATACCTTCTTCATCGCGCCGGTGGGACAGCGTGAATCCTTCGGCGTCCAGGGGAACAGCTCCTTGACAACCTGTACTGCAGGATGGAGACAAGCGGCGCCTCCATTGTGCTCTGGGGAACATTCACGTGGGCAGCCATGGATCCAATGGAGTTCGTGCAAGGCACCATGACGGCCAAAGAGTATCGTACACTGGTTGCAGACCACGTACATCCCTTCATAACGATCATGTCTCCCGACGGCAGTGACATGTTTCAACAAGGTAATGAGCCATGTCACTGGGCCAGGAGTGTGATGGCGTGGCTCGAGGAACACAATGGCGAGTTCCGTTTGATGTGCTGGACCCCCTCCTTGCCAGAGCTGTATCCTATCGAACACATCTGGGATGTGATTGAATATGGCGTCAGAGCTCACCACCCCCGTCTCCGGAATGTACGGGACTTTAGGTGACTTGTGTATGCAGATGTGGTGCTAATTGCCTCCTGCGATCTACCTAGGCGTCACTGCTGCCAGGACGCATCGCCGCCAGAGGTGGACATACCGGCTATTATGTCGGTAGTCGTAAGGTTCTGGCTGATCAGTGTATTTGCAATGTACGTGTAAAACTCTTACCTCCAGGCCAAAACTTTGTTAGAGGTGCGATCTAAACTTGCGCTAACTCTCTAGTGAGGGTCAGCAGGGTTGACAAATTTACTTCTCAATTTATTTTTAAAATTCTCTTTCATTTTTATCGAATTCCACTGACAAATCCCGTGATGCGAAGTCAATTTGGAACGCCCGACCCATCCTTGTGTGAGCCAGATGCCAGCTGCGAGAAGCTGACCCACCTTGGCCAGCGCAGCATCGTTGGCAACAATGGCTCGCACGCCTCAACATCTGAGAGAGTAAGACCAATGGCAAACGGAAGCACTCTTGCTATGAAACAGACAACTTGTAACCTCCCCCTCACTTATCGACCTTAATGACAGTGAAAAATTAAACCGCGTGTACCTAATGGAAATTTGGGAAAAGCAATCGTCACCGAAGTTAATCTGTCGGTAAAGAGGGAGGAAAGGGTTACATCTAAATGAAAGGAAAAATGCAAATGAAACTGCTGGAAATTAATTTTGAAAAAGGGTAAAGTTAATAAAGAAAGTAAATGTGCGGCCGTTACGTCAACAATTAACTAGCGGTAATTAGATATTTGAGATTTGGGGGAAATTACGGTCGCCAGTCCTATGGACAATTACTATAGTAACTGAAAAAGAAAGGTTATTACACACGTAATTAGCACTAGAAGCGTGGCAACTGAAGGTTGACACATGTAGTGTGAAAACTGAAAGTTTGTCAGAAATAATAAATTTCGCTACACTCTGACTTAATTTAGCAAAAGAATTAAAAAACCGGAAAATTGAAAGTTAATTTAGTGACTGAGATTAATACTGAACTTTGTTTCTGAAGCATATCGAAATTCAGTAAAATACAGTTAGTCTTGGGCTACCTCAACAATCATTTCAAAAGCTACTTGAATCTACGCAATTTAGAAGTAAGAGATTTAACTTCGAACTTGAATTAAATGATTCTGAACAATTAACAATAGTAAAATTTAGTACGTACCAAGCTGAGCTGCAGTCACAGGTAAGCTAAAATATGCTAACAAATCTCGCAATCTTAATTTGTGCTCGTGTAATCTAAATATTGTAGCCAGCTACGAATACTTTAACTGAACTTTGAAATTAAAGCAGTGAAATCGAATTATATTATTTTAATGCTGGCGTTTGAATTTCAATGACACTCGGGTTCATTTCGGAAAAGGAAGGGACCCTGCTTGGCAATGCAATTGGGACAATGAGCAACAAAGGTTCATGCTAAGTTGCTGTAATTTTGTGATTTGAACAGTTTGAAAAACTGAGGTCTGCCATACAGTTCTAAAACTTATCGTGCTTCCAGTCTCCCTTGTTGGTTGATTGAAGGTTTGAAGCCGTCGATCGAGGAGGTGGCGACAGTCACTCATTGTCGGCCGTCGCTGTTGCAGAAGCTGGATGTTGGCGCGCCTTCTTCTCGACACGGTCACCAGGCGAAACGGGCTCTTGATGTGCCCCAGCTAATGCTTCCCGTCCGCGACACCGTGTCAGAAACTATCATACCAAGTCGAGCGCAATTACATGCTGCCAAACCCCGAAAGCGCGGCAACTCGCGGGAGCGTCACACAACACACCTGCTCCACTGCACTACCCCAGCCAGACTCCCCGCTGCTCTGCCCACGCTCCACGCGGCAGAGCTAACACTACCAAAGACCCTAAACACTTTCGTCTCCACACGACCTATCGATGTATTCGTTCGATAGCATAGTTTTCCCTAGGCGAGACCCAGCGTATAAATACACATAATATTCACAAAACAAACCAACATAAATGCATATATATATATATATATATATATATATATATATATATATACAAACAGTAAAACAATTACAATATATAAAGACACAGAAATATCATATTTTCAGGTGACAAAATAAGGAAAAAATTTATAGAACAATAGATGGAAATAGGAGGATATGCATTTCCGGCGTTACAAACTGAAGAAGCAAGTGATCTCATTTCTATCAACACTAACACTGGTTAACCATATTGAAAACCATATAACAAGATTCAATCAAGGAATCCACTAAAATTTCAATAGAATGATCATTACATATAGACATTGCTGGCCTCAATAAATACTAAACAAGACGGCAAAACGCACTACGATTAACAAACAACATCAACAGCTCAGAAGTTACATACGTAACGTATTTTTCCTCGTACCCAGTTAGCAATAAAAGTTGCTACATATGAGCAGACACTGTACGGTTCGCTCTGTAAGCTACAACCGATGCTACTTAATTAAGCTAGGGCGCTCACTGTTTGTTAAGTTTAATGAACTTCACGTCGCTTACTACTATGCCCGTAGACACTTAGGATAAAATATCACTCAAGTAATCGGCACTAGTCGTAGCTTAATCTGTGTTTTCAATTCAGAGTGGGGACTATTTTATAACTAAACAGGTATTATCCTGATCTACAGTAAGAGTAAAACCCAGCAAACAGCATTATGCTTTGGTAGTAAGCAGCGCCCTAGGCTAATTTATGACTGAAGTCCATCAAATTTTGCCGGCCGGTGTGGCCGAGCGGTTCTAGGCGCTTCAGTCTGGAACCGCGCGACCGCTACGGTCGCAGATTCGAATCCTGCCTCGGGCATGTATGTGTGTGATGACCTTAGATTAGTTAGGTTTAAGTAGTTCTAAGTTCTAGGGGACTGATGACCTCAGCAGTTGAGTCCCATAGTGCTCAGAGCCATATGAATTTGAACCATTAAATTTTCTTTTCCTGTTAATTTTGACGGGATCGTGCATGGATAAATGCTAGGGAGTGAGTCACACTTATTAACATAATTAAGTAATTTCTTAAATAAATAATTCTTGTTAATTCATTTACCTCACTTGAAGAGCTTGACAATGACTTTGTGTGTAACGTCCGTCCTGATTCTTTTACTAGATGATGACGATGATAATGATCGGTTTGGGGGCGCTCAACTGCGCTGTCCAATCTCGCCACTTTCATGAATGACGATGAAATGATAAGAACAACACAAACACCCAGTCATCTCCAGGCAGGTGAAAATCCCCTAACCCGGGACCCCGTGCTCGGGAAGCGAGAACGCGACCGTGAGACCACGAAGTGCGGCCTTATTTACTAGCCCGTCGATATCTCTGCAAATGAAAACTTCTTTTATTGGGCTTCGAAAACATTTACTCACCAAAGAAATGGTTCGCACTGGAACATTTACGTGCATTTAAAGAACAGGGAACAAAAAAATGGTTCAAATGGCTCTGAGCACTATGGGACTTAACTTCTGAGGTCATCACTCCACTGGAACTTAGAACTACTTAAACCTAGCTAACCTAAGGACATCACACACATCCATGCCCGAGGCAGGATTCGAATCTGCGATCGTAGCGGTCGCGCGGTTCCAGACGGAAGCGCTTAGAACCGCTCGGCCACAACGGCCGGCTAAAGGTCGGGACACACACGTCCGGGCCGTGTCAGGGCCGAGCGTCGGACGAGTGACGGCCGTACTCCGGTCCGTTCCTGCAGGGGCCACACATGACCGGGGCACGTCCGTGTCTCTGTTGTTCCTTGTAGTGACTCGGACGCGGTGAGCTGTGTTTCTGTTTGTGAAAGCTGTAAAACATGTTCACTAATTTTCGTAATAGTGAATTAGGACTTATAGCACTTGCTTTAGACGAAGAGGAAAACGAACGAAGGCAAACAAGAAGAAGAAAATTATGGATCCACAGTGTCTGGAAAACAAGACCAGTACAGGGAGAGTTTCGAACACTATTTTCTCACCTCGTTGATGATGAGACTAAGTTTTATGAATATTTTAGGATGACGCAGTACACCTTCTGTGAACTTTTAAAGAAACTAGAACCAAGGCTGAGAAAAAATGACACGTTCTGGAGAGTATCAGTTTCACCCAAAGAACGACTGGCTGTTTTTTTACGGTAGGTTAAAGAAAAGTACACAGAACACAAATAAATAAGAAGTTTTAAGGACAGCATTTTTATTTTATTACTTTAGTAATTGAAAGATAAATACATAAGTTAGTAAATAATACAGTTAAATTTCTACTACCCTAAGAAAAACAAATGAGGACTATTCAGTGAATTAGTTTCTGAAGCTGATGAGGATGCAGGGGAACTTGGAGGATGATGGCTTTGGTTATTTATATACGAATTGTGCGAATCCCTTTGCAGATCCAAAAGCTGCTGTGTAGGTTCTGTTGACTCGTTTCCCACAGGTGAAGGATATGGTGTTGAAACAGATTTTGCTGAGGAATTGGAGGATGATGGAGTGAATTGATGGACTGATACGTCATTCATGAGTTGCTTCAGTTCAAAGTCTTGTACAATTGAAAAAATCCTACTTTTAGCTTGATGAAACAGTAGTGGATGCAATGATTTTAGGGCTGGTGCTATACCAGCCAAAAAAGCATCAACTGGGTTTTGTATATCTCTCTGTTTTTCAGCTTTTTTTTCTGCCAAAATGTAAGCCATGAGCTGGCTTGATGCAGATTCTTGTGGTTTAACCTCACGCTGAAATTTTCGTTTCAGTGGTGGTTTCATAAACGTGTTCTTCTTTGAAGTGACGGACGGATGAGCTGAGGGCGTCTGGGAATGCCGAGTGCGCTCCATCAAATTCTCTGTTTCACTATCCTGGGTTTTAATGATCTATTCCTCATCTGCAATGTCTTCTTGTGTAGACACTTTTTCGTTTTCAGCAATCGACTGCTCCTCTTGGGAATCTGTATTTGATTCTTGTTTATGCTCATTATTGTCTTGCGTGTAAGGAACATTGGAAACTGTTTCTCGTTCTACCATGTAAGGTAGCAGGAACGTTAAGAGACCTTCATACTTGTATTTATGTTGATGAACAGCAGCTTGTCCTGAAACAGTTTTCCTTTTCTGCAAGGTCTTCCTTAGTTGGTCACGAACAGATGCCCATTTTTTTGCATTCCTCTATTCCACCTGTAGCAAAAATATTTTAAATCGCGTATTTATATTACAATGTTTAAAATGCTGCAAATATTTTATAGATTATACAGTATTTCTCATCTTATACATTCAATTTTTTTCAGGTTCCTTGCTACAGGAGATTCCTTTAAAACTATTTCCTTCAGCTACAGGTTGGGAAAATCCACAGTTGCAGCTATCGTCCATGACACCTCTAGAACAGTTATCGATTTATTGTTAGAAGAGGTGATGCCTGTGCCGAATGAAGAAAAATGGAATGCTAAAGCTGAGGAGTTTTGGACAAAATGGCAGTTTCCAAACTGCATTGGATCTTTAGATGGAAAGCACGTAACAATACAGGCTCCAAACAACTCAGGAAGTCTCTATTGGAATTACAAAAAAACATATTCCATTGTGCTTCTTGCTCTGGTTGACCCATGTTATAATTTTATTGCAATAGACGTGGGAGCGTACGGAAAAAACTCTGATGGAGGCATTCTAGTAAATTCAAATCTTGGAAAGTCATTGGAAAACAATACGCTTAGGGTCCCAAAGAGTAAAACTTTACCCGGAACTGATGTTGAACTTCCAATGGTAATTGTAGGCGATGAAGCTTTCCCTCTCAAAACATACTTGATGCGACCACATCCTGGCAGGAACTTAACAAATGACAAGGCTATATTTAATTATCGTTTGAGTCGGGCAAGAAGAATATCCGAAAATGCATTCGGTATATTGCAACAGAAATTTCGAATATTTAGAAGAATCCTTCAGGGAGATCCTAATAACCTTACAATGATTGTGACGGCTGCGTGTGTACTGTACAACTTTATTCGAAAAATGGAAGGTTATAGGGTGCCCGAACAGAGGATGGATCAAACGGAAACTGCTGAGGGATCCGGAAGTTCATCAAATCTTCGAAACCTACCTCGAATTCGTGGGAGATCAACAGATGCTGCATTTGCTGTACGAGAACAACTCAAAAAATTCCTGAACTCTCCACAAGGGACTGTGGAATGGCAAGAACATGTCGCCTTGGCGATATAACGATGACATAAACCAAACATCTGTTTGTAAAATAAAAAGTAAATAAATATCTTTCGGGTATTAAAACTTGTATAGTTTTTATCTTACCTTTGGCTTGTAGATCTGTTGCAATTGTCTTCCAAACTCTGTCTTTGTACTCGATATTCCTGTAATTTTCACTTCCCTGATCGTAAAGAACAGGAAACTTACGAACTTCCTCTATTAGTCGTTCCACATCCATGTTTTGTACACAGAACAGTTTTGCGCAGTTGCACAACTCACAAGACAACCCCACCGTCAGGCCGTGTCCGTCAGGTGAAAATTTAAACACGGCGAATCCCGCCCGGCCCGGCCCCGACCCGTTGACTTTCCCCGTGCACGGCCCGGTCAAGTGGGGCCCGCTGCATTTGTTTTAATGTTGTATTTCGTAGTCTGGGTGACGGCCGATACTCGGACGTGTCTCGGCACGGACACGGTCCTGACATGTGTGTCCCGACCTTAATACGGAACATTTCCCATGTCAAGACGTAGTATAGCTGAGGATGAATTTTAACATAAAAAAAATGCTCAGAGCCATTTGAACCATTTTGAACCAGAAATCTGTATCTCGGACCGCTGCAAGCGCCAAGTCGAAAAAACAGCCGACAGGGAGCGTTATTTTGACCGACGGCACCGATCACAGTAGGTGGCGCGTTTTTTAAAATCCGCACAAGGCGCACGGCACTCTTACACTGAGAAGACAAAACATTGTCACCATCTGCTTAATAGCTTGTTTGTCCGTGTTTGGAATGAATATATCACTGATTCTGTGTATCAGGGATCCGGCAGTTTGTTAGTAGGTTGGTTGCATTAGATGTCTACGCACAGCTCATGCAATGAAGCGCCAAAGAAACTGGTATACGCATGTGTATTCAAATACAGAGATACGTGAACAAGCAGAATACGGCGCTGCGATCCCCAACGCCTATGTAAGACAACAAGTGTCTGTCTGGTGCAGTTGTTTGATCGGTTATGCTGCTACAATCGCAGGTTATCGAGATTTAACTGAGTTTGAACGTGGTGCCACAGTTGGTGCACGAGCGATGGGACACAGAATCTCCGAGGTAGCGATGGAGTGGGGATTTTCGCGTACGACCATTTCACGAGCGTACCAGAATCGAAGCATTTGAGATGTGATGCTACAGACACATGGCGAAAATTAGGTGGACTGATAAGGTAAGGAATGAGGAGGTTCTGCGCGGAGTCGGAGAGTAAAGGAACATGTGGAAAACACTGATAAGGAGAAGGGACAGGTTGATAGGACATCTGTTAAAGCATGAGGGAGTGACTTCCATGGTACTAAAGGGAGCTGTAGAGGGCAAAAACTGTAGATGAAGACAGAGATTGCAACACATCCAGCAAATAATTGAGGACGTAGGTTGCAAGTGCTACTCTGAGATGAAGAGGCTAGCACAGGAGAGAAACTTGTGGCGGGCTGCATCAAACCAGTCAGAATATCAGTAATCCGCTAAAACATCAGATCTCCGACATTGATGAGGCCGGAGAAATATCCTGCAAGAACGGGTCTAACAACGACTAAAGAGAATCGTTCGACACGACATAAATGCAACCCTTCCGCAAATTTCTGCAGATTTCAAAGCTGGGCCATCAACAAGTGTCAGTGAGCAAACCATTCAATGAAACATCATCGATATGGGCTTTAGGAGCCCTTGATGACTGCACGACACGAAGATTTACGCCTCACCTTGGTCCATCACCACCAACACTGGACTGTTGATGACTAGGAACATGTTGCCTGCTCGGATGAGTCTCGCTTCAAATTGTATCGAGGAGATGGACGGGTACGGGTATGGTGACAAACTCATGAATCCATGGACCCTGCATCTCGGCATGGGACTGTTGAATCTGGTGGAGGCTCTGTAATAGTGTGGGGCGTGTGCAGTTGGAGTGATCTGGGACCCTTGATACGTCTAGGTACGACTCTGGCAGGTGACACGTACGTAATCATCCTGTCTGATCACTTGTATCCATTCATGTCCATTGTGCATTCCGATAGACTTGGGAGATTCCAGCAGAACAATGCGGCACCTCACACATCCAGAACTGCTACAGAGCAGCTCCAGGAACACTCTTCTGAGTTTAAACACTTCCTCTGGCCATAGAGTCACCAGGCGTGAACGTTATTGAGCATATCTGGTATGCCTTGGAACGTGCTGTTCAAAACAGATCTCCACCCCCTCGTACTCTTACGGATTTACGAATTCATGGTTTCAGTTCCCTCCAGCATTACTTCAGACATTAGTCGAGTCCATGCCACGTCGTGTTGCGGCACTTCTGCTTTCTCGCGGGGGCCCTACACGATATTAGGCAGGTGTACCAGTTTCTTTTCACTGTATAATTCGCATAAATAATGGGCCGCTGACATATGTAGGAGGCGTTGGCGCCCAATAGCGATCCAGATGGGTTCGATAGGATTTACATCAGGCGAATTTGGTCACCGAGACATCAACGTTAGTCCACCATGATGTCCTGAGTCCACTGTAGCACGATTCTGGTTCCAAGACACTGCTGAAAGATGACATCGCCGTCGGGGAAGACATCAAGCATGAAGGGGACTGGTGGTTCGCAGCTACCACAGGTCCCATCAAGTGCAGGAGAATGTTTCCCACAGCATACTACTGCTCCCCCCCCCCCCCCACCTCCCCCGGCCAGCGTCCGAGGCGCACTGCACGTTTCGAGCCGCCGTTCCACTCGATGAGGGCGTTTGTGGCCACAAAAATCTACCTAGTTTAGCAAAACTGTGATTCACCAGAGGAGCTGACATGTTTCCATTGATAGACGATCCAATCTCAATCGTCCCCTGCCCACTGCAATAGAAATTGACGATGTCGTTGCGTCAACACATGAACAAGTGGGGTGGTCTGCTGCGGTGCTCCATGTTCAATAACGTACGATGAACGTTGGGCTCGGAAACACTTCTGCGTACACCAGCATTGTGCTCGTTCACCAGAGATGCCACAGATCACCATCTATCCTACTTCACAGTGCAGCAAGGCTCTAAACCCCACGTCCTGTGAAGAGTCGTGGACGTCCAACCATTTAGCACCTAGTGGTAGTTTCACTGTCCTTCTATCCATCTCCGTGGATGTTCACGACAGTAGCACGTGAACATTCGACCAGCTTTGCCGCTTCAATTCTTTCAGAGACTCCACATAATAGTAATCTGCCCTTTGTTAAAACTTGCTGATCTCAATTGATTTGCCCATTTACTGCCCACATCTTCGCTCGGGTGATCCCCCGCCCGTGTCCATTACGCTTACATACTTTTTTGCTACCGCGTCACGTGCCCGCACCGCCACCAGGCGGTTTCCAACATTGCGGTGGGCAATGGTCATAAAGTTTTGGCTTATCAGTGCTTAAAAATCCAGATAGGTGTGAACTGATCTGAACACCGAGGGTACCGTACAAAGTTGATTATGTATATAGATATGTCACCCGCCCGGGAATCGAGACTTTCGACTATTTTTGCCTGTTATCGATATCGATACTTGCAAGATATCAAAATTAGTGATATAAATGGCCGTATCTTCTGACTGCATTGATGCAGAAGCTTAAATTTCTTACACCGTCGAGGCGCTTGATACATGAACCAATTCCTGAGAAAAAGTGGACGGACTGACGGTCAGATAACAAATGACGAGAAATATTTTTTTCTTGTGATATAATTAGAAATTAACAATTTTCGGTATTTTTGCTTTACTTGTGCTGCCTAAGCTTACTTCTTGCCAAATTTTATGATCCTAGGTCAACGGGAAGTATCCTATTGAATTTGATGAGTGAGTTTTGGAGCGTAAAAATACGTCACATGATCTTAACATGTTACATCAATTTCAACTTGATACGTCAATCCGTTTCTGAGGAAAAGGGGCCTCAACAGACGGACAATAGACAGTCGAATAACAAATGACAAATAAAAAATGTTTTTTCGTGACACATAATTACAAATTAACACATTAGGGTTTTTTCCTTTCTCATATTGTGAAACCTTGCTTCCTGCCAGTTTTCACGTGACATAAATGGCCGTATTGACTTACAAGCTTCAATTTTTATACTGCATCAAGGGACCGTATACTTTCCCTCCTTGAATTCACCTCTCGGTTGGCAACAGTTTTGTGCAGTTGTAATGGATATCTTTCCTCTTTGGAAGCCAAAAGACTGTGGTGTGTGTTCAAATTGATGCAGATATGTTTAAAAACAATCATAGTGTCTTTTTGTACATTTTTATTAATTCAAATCTTGTGTTTATCATTTGCTCTGTGTTCTGAACAGTTACTTCCCATTTGCTGCCATAGTGGACACTTATTTTAAGCTGCATATCGCCCTGAAATCTGGGAAAGACGTCATACCTTCTTTGCGGTATGACGGGTACTAGTAATACATTTGTTTTACAGTTACTCTTATGCAGAGGATGTCTGTAAATTACAGATAAACATCTTAATAGAATCATCATTATTGGTGGATCTGGCAACTCAGAACCAAGCACTCCGAATGAATCTGTAAGCGCAGGAATTGCGTATAACGAAAGTGTTGCAGCTAAGGCGGGGTTCAAATGGTTCAAATGACTCTGAGCACTATGGGACTTAACTTCTAAGATCATCAGTCCCCTACAACTTAGAACTACTTAAACCTAACTAACCTAAGGACATCACAAACATCCATGCCCGAGGCAGGATTCGAACCTGCGACCGTAGCGGTCGCGCGGTTCCAGACTGTAGCGCCTAGAACCGCTCGGCCACTCCGGCCGGCGCTAAGGCAGGGATCTCTACCTCATTGAACCGGTGCCGCTTGCACGTTGGAGTCGATTCTTATTTGATATCTTTGGTGGTGTCCTATCTTCACGGTCTTACCCAATTGGACCGTTTTGTTTTCGAAAACGGCGAGGGAATGAGCGCGTGGGAGCGCTAGGGCGGTGGACAGTGAGCTCGCTTGTGACAGGGAGTGTTGGAACGTGTGCCGAGTTGGCAGCTGCTGAGTGCCGCACGTGGAATCTTGCTGGCTTTCCGGACCGAGTTGCAGCTGTGTGACGTTAGTTGGCCGCCTTGTTCTGGAAGACGTGCAGTTCTGCACGACTCGGCGGTGATTGCTAACTCAACCAGAAGTGATCCTCTGCTGACATAAAGCTGTAACTTGGGATATTATCTGAGTGTTTCCGGCAATAACAGCCCGTTGGTATTGTCTTGCTGCTCGCCGCCGTCTTTGGCAGTTCCGTTTGAAATCAATTAGCAATTAAGCTCGCTTGTTATGTTTTGAGTCAGGCTTGTCGCTTCGATGATCCGGTACTGGATCAACCTCTCTGTGTTAGCGCTAAGCTGTGATCAGAAATTTGTTTCAATCACTGCGATATATGGTTGTTTTTCCTCACTTAGCTTTAAATTGTCTCTAATGTCTAACAACTATTTGTGCATATTTATTGTTATTCTCACAGATAGATTTAAAATAACTGTAAGCAAGCTATCATTTACTTATAAGTAGAAAAATTTAAAATACTTTTCTCCTTATTTGCGGAGATCTATACATACACTGAAGAGCCAAAGAAACTGGTACACCTGCCTAAGATCTTGTAGGGTCCCGAGAGTACGCAGAAGTCTCGCAACACGACGTGGCATGGACTCGACTAATGTCTCAAGTAATGTTACTTAAAATCCGTCTTGATTGCAAATTTTTTTATTATTCATATGACCGGTTTCGGTTCATTCAGAACCATCTTCAGATCTGATATTTAAGTTACAGGAGTAACCCGTCCAATTCAGCAACTTTTTTTTTTTTTATGTGACGTAGCATGTGAAAGTTGCTGAATTGGACGGGTTACTCCTGTAACTTAAATATCAGATCTGAAGATGGTTCTGAATGAAGCGAAACTGGTCATATGAATAATAAAAAAAAAATTGCAATCAAGACGGATTTTAAGTAACATTATAAAATCACTGATTGCGGTTGTCCCATAAGATATTATGTCTGTTTTTGCAAAATAATGTCTCAAGTAGTGCTGGAGGGCACTGACACCATGAATCCTGCAGGTCTGTCCATAAATCCGTGACACTACAAGGGGGTGGAGATCTCCTCTGAACAGTCTGTTGCAAGGCGTACCAATTATGCTCAATAACGTTCATGTTTGGGGAGTTTAGTGGCCAGAGGAAATGTTAAAACTCAAAAGAGTGTTCCTGGAGCTTTTATATTAAGTCTGGACGTGTGGAGTGTCGCTTTGTCCTGTTGGAATTGCCCAAATCCGTCGGGATGCACAATCGACATGAATGGATGCAGGTGATCAGAAATACTCAGGCAGGTGACACGTACGTAAACATACGTACGTGTAATCTGTCAGAGTCGTATCTAGACGTATCAGGTGTCCCATATCAATCAATCTGCACGTGCCCCACACAATTACAGAGTCTCCATCAGCTTGAACAGTGCCCTGCTGACATGCAGGGTTCTTGGATTCCTGAGATTGTCTCCGTACCCGTACACGTCCATCCGCTCGATACGATTTGAAACGAAACTCGTCCGACCAGACAACATGTCTCCAGGCATCAACAATTGAATGTCGATGCTGACGGGCCCAGGCGAGGCATAACGCTTTGTGTTCTGCAGTCACCATGAGTACACGAGTGGGCCTTCGGCTCCGAAAGTCCATATCGATGATGTTCCGTTGAATAGTTCGCAGGCTGACACTTTTTGATTGCCCAGCATTGAAATCGGCAGCAATTAGCCGAAAGGTTGCACTTCTTACAAGTTGAACAATTCTCTTCAGTCGTCGTTGGTCCCGTTCTCGCAGGATATTTTTCCGGCCGCAGCGATTTGGGAGATTGATGTTTTACCGAATTCCTGTCATTCACGGTAGACTCGTGAAATGGTCGTACAGGAAAATCCCCACTTCATCGTCATCTCGGAGATGCTGTGTCCCATCGCTCGTGCCCCGGCTATAACACCACGTTCAAATCCAGTTAAATCTTGATAACCTGCCATTGTAGCAGCATAACCGATCTAACAACTACGGCAGACACTTGTCTCATGTAGGTGTTGCCGACCGCAGCACCGTATACTCCCTGTTTACATATCTCTGCATTTGAATACGCATGACTGTACCAGTTCCTCTGGCGCTTTAGCGTACACTTAGGCATATATTTGCCGGTTACATTATTGCTACCAAGATCTTGTAGGCTACTCATTATGTATATGCAGATTTTCTTGTGTCGCATGACTATTCTTTCATCTGTGCGGTGAATCATCCTTATTATCATCCGTACAGAAATTAACTGCTGATATGTGTATATTAAAGTTCAACTGCAATTTGGTTGGCCGCTGTTCTGGCTCAGCGTTTGTGTTATGGTCCTAGTTGGGCTGTCCGTTGTCTTTCGCCTGCAGGTCTGCTGCGTGGGAGTGGCCTGGTGGTTGTACCGGACAGTGCGGCCATCGTCTACGCCGACTGGCCGTTGAGTGAACGGTTGTGGATGCATTGTTTAGCCCAGCCTTATTAAATCATATTATTCACTTGATTTGCTTTCTCACTGTAGTTTTAGGGTTTTTCTTGAGTATTAACTGCTGTAACTACTGTAATTTTGTTGTTTTGATGTTCGGCAGGTACTTGGTTTTACGTTTTCACTTTGATCTATGGCGTTGGCCTGGTGGTAGAGGTGGATCCGATCAATAGGAAACTGTTATGGGATTTGTTTTACTGTTTTCCTTTTAACTATTGCTGATTGTCTTTTTCTTCTCTCTTTAATATTTGAAATTGTTAAAACATGAATTGTATTACATTTGAATGTAGTGTACAGCTATATCAATTTACAGTTATTCTATTAATAAATTTTCATGGTAAATCGTGTTCAATTAAACCATCCCGGCCAGTCCTTCTATGATTCCTGCTTCTCTAGGCGCAACCATTGCTTGTTCCTAGTGCGTTGTTAATTACCATTGAAGGTTGTATTTTTTGGTTTACACACCTCTTTAGGATGCGGTACGATAACGATTACACTCATTTGACGAGGTTGCACCGATGCCAACTTTCAAAACACCAGAGGAAACCAGCAAGAAAAATGCGTGGCTGTTGACAGAAACGAAACCCTACAAAGTATGAAAGCAACGCAACCGAAAAATGCCGACAGTAAATAAAGTGATAAATAAATAAAGACTCCTGAAAAAAAAAACAACTGAGAGAGAAATTTAAAATCAGCTGTTCAAGACGTGTGTAAAAGAAACTACTACGAAAAGTGCGAGCTATTAGTGGACTGGATTCAGTGCATTCGCTGCATGAATTGGCTTCATAAAACGTGGGCAGGTGAAACAGATATGTGTAACGATTGAATTATAAAAGAGTAAATATCAACCGTAGAACTGTCGGTGATTGCTACAAATTTTTTATTTTGTGTTACATGACAATGAAATACCCTACACAGTAAAATTGGTGACGATATCAAACCTGTAGAAAATTTCTCCGGGGCATAAAAGTTACGATTTTATAATATATGACTATACCGAGCTTCAGATTGAAGAAACCTTGCCAAATGTGTGTGCATCATTCCGTTTTGAAAATCTCAAAAATTTCCATCATAATTTCATATAGAATCAAAAAGTATATCATATCCCCTGAAATGTCACCTTGAAACGAAGACCACAGAGAGAGGCCATGCCTTACCAGCCAAGAGGATGAAGGTACGTAGGAAGACCCAGAGTGAGGTGACAGTGAAAAATCAAGACAGAACAGGCGCAATTATCTAAACCTTAACATGCAGCAGCAGCAGCACAAGAAGAAGAAGAAGACGATAGCAGAGTGAATGTTCTGATGTCGGCATGGTATACGCCAAGTTGTCGGCGACTTCCCGCTGCGATAACCCTTCTTCCCGCTAAGTGAGAACGCGCGCACAGCCTGGACTTCAGCTGATCTTTCGAGGTACAGTGACAGACTCAACATTGTACACGGGACGCAGTCTCACGTCTGCGTTTGGGGCCACAAGAAGCTGTACTGAGCTACACTGAGAATGCCAGTTTACCTCCATTACACAGGTGGCTGCACGCAGAGAATTCCTGTGGCCAAAAGAGCACTAACAAAGAGGTTTAACTTTGTTAGGAGTCCCTCGTGTAAAGCGCTAGTAATTATTTAATTACTGTTTAGTGCGGCTGCTACACGTCGCCTGAGACAATTCCGAAGCACTTCCTTGAGGTCAGACAACCGCCTGGACGGCTTCTGGCCACTTCCAGTGTGGTCCGGCAACAGCGGAAGTCAGAGTCTTCGCAAAGTTGCATACAAGTTGTCATGTCATGCACCCACCAACGCCATCGCGTAATGCTCGTCAGTTCCAAAGCGAGACTCGAAACTTCACAACTGTAAGACACGATCCTTTATTTGTTCTTAGTGGATTGATTGTCTAATGGAGAAAGAAGCTAAAAAATGGCTCTGAGCACTATGCGACACAACTTCTGAGGTCATCAGTCGCCTAGATCTTATAACTAATTAAACCTAACTAACCTAAGGACATCACACACATCCATGCCCGAGGCAGGATTCGAACCTGCGACCGTAGCGGTCACGCGGTTCCAGACTGAAGCGCCTTTAACCGCACGGCCACACCGGCCAGCCGAGAAAGAAGCACTTATTTCTAGTGGTCACTAGACGTGACTATCATTTGGAACAGGACAGCAAATTGTACCACGTAGTGAGACTATTCATCGTATCCAACAAATTACTCACTTTAAATTCCTATCATCAAAGAAAACTAACACTTTTTACGCCGTTGATCAATGTTCATAATGAGATATGATGCGTACTTCTTGAATATAGAGACACATCCAGTAAATGACAGTCTCCTAGCTACCACCTTGTTTTGATTAACGTATCTGTGGAGAGTAATATAAAAGCACGATCGGATTTACCTTAAACGATTTTGGTTTTTGTGGTATAGTTTAGGGATCGATCGCGCACCGCTGCAAAACAGTTGCCATATTAAAGCCAGTGAATCTTTGCAGACTTGGTAGCTGCAGTACAAATAACCCATATAGCTGGGGTTGGTTGTATCAAATGAGCTGAACGACACGGGGAATACATTTGATATTCAATAGTTTATTTATTAACTCTACTGTAGAGGCACTAGCTATCTCACAAACCCTAGTAGGTATCCAAATCTTAAAACAGCTTCCTCGAACTGTTCCTCGCAGTTCAGTAATACTTGATCGAACTATTAATGCCACAAAGTGTATCAACAATCTTCCCTTCGAAAAATTCAATCGTTTCGTTCCCTTGGTCTACACAAGTGGGCCTCCGTTCATTTATTTTCTCCGTAAAGAGGGGTATTTCTCTGCTTATTGATCAAAGGACCACGAGTGTGGACCTTCCAACTCTCAGTTTTAAAACGAGGGCGCAACGTCTTGCAAGTAACGATTCGAGTGTTAGTTTACAGCAGGAAATGGTTGCTCCTATAAACGAAAAGGTTTCTAGTCTTTGAAAATTAATTCAAATTCGTACAAATTTTGTTCGTTACTATGAAATAACCATTTGTCTAAAGGTCCTCGTACGTGAACCTTAGGTCATAATGCATATCTGATGATTTCAATTTGGTCGTCGGTAATGGAATACTGAAATAATCGTTGTTTCTACGCTACACAGGAGTGCACGAAATAACAATTAATGGGAAGTTAGAAGCGCTTCTTAATGTCAGCAATGCGGAAGTACCTGACTGGTAAGCAACAAGAAAATTAAGACGCCGTGCTAGAAGCTACAAGAAGAATCCTTGTACAGTGAATTTCACTGCCAGCAAAGATGTAAATGGTGTAGAAAGTGTTAATAAAAGGCTGAGAAGAGCTGCGTTACAACCAGTTTCAGAAGTTAGGTCTTACAATGTCGGCCAACTACCAAAATTTTTAGAGGCAAGGGAAGCCTCAAACTGTAGCAAACGTGACTGCAATTCCAAGGCAAGAGACACAAGTGCCAAATGTGGAATGTGTTTATGTAATGTGAAAACGTACAGTAAAGATTTGTTTACTGGCAGCGGCAAATTATTACTTGCCATAAATTATTGTATGATTATTGTTATCTTGTATTTCTAATGTTGTTTTAGATCATGAACAAGAATCTATATTGGAAAACATATATTGCAAAAATATTAAACATTATGAACACTGCTCTCTGTGTGCATTAGCATGTACAGTTTAATAGTCACTAACTATTGTCACCTAGAATAACTCCGAAAGTTAGTAGCTGTAAAGTTTGCATTGGACAATGGGGGCCATAATATGACGTTGCTTTTTTGTTGCTAGATGGGGTCGCGTCAGAGATATTAAGGTCAACTTTGTTTCTTTTTTAATGGGATGTTATAGTTATGTACTTATTTTCTGATAGCAGCTATCGAGACGAATCCAGTGATGTGTAACAGTAAGGTCTTTGAAGGTCAACCAAGTTCACAAAGGTGGTATGAATGTCCATTTACAGAAGGTGTTCGAAGTGATGACCATTGCTATCAATGCAGTACTGCAATCTTCTTATCATGGATTGAGTGGTATTCCTTATCACATCGGCACTTATCAAAGCACATGCTCTGACAATTCTCTCTCGTATAGCGTGCAAATAATAAATATTCGCCGAATACGGTGTATCCATCTAACGCGCCATTGACAGGTAAACACCATTCGACGGTTTCGCAATACAACACAAACAGGAACGGTAAGACTAGTATCGTCGAATCAAGCGAATATGAATCATGTATCCCTTCGAAGAACAAGTCGATATGCTTCTCATTTACAGAGAATGCGAACGAAATTCAGTGAGAGCTAGAGACTTATAAGATGAAAGATATCCTCAACGTACTCGCCATACACGTCGTACATTTAAATATGTGTATGATAAATTTAGAACAACTGGATCCTTAACGCATCGGAAAAATTTGAGGCAAAGGAAAGTTACCAACGAGAAAACGGAAATTGGAACTCTTGCCACTGTGATTCGAGATCCTTGTGTTAGTTCGCGTCAAATCGCAAGGGAATCTGACATGGGCCAGAGTAGTGTTGTTCGTGTTCTGCATCGCCATAAATATAATCCTTACCATATCAGTCTCTTCCAAGATTTAAGTGGTACGGATTGTAAGCGTCGCGTTGAATTCTGTCGATTGGCTCAACTTCTGATTCAGAGGGATAACACATTTTCAATTTGATTTTATTTACTGACGAGGCTACGTTCATGAACCACTGTTGTTGTTGTGGTCTTCAGTCCTGAGACTGGTTTGATGCAGCTCTCCATGCTACTCTATCCTGTGCAAGCTTTTTCATCTCCCAGTACCTACTGCAACCTACATCCTTCTGAATCTGCTTAGCGTATTCATCTCATGAACCATGGAAATCTTAATTTGCATAACATGCGTTATTGGGCAACTGGAAATCCATTTTTTCGCGGCAAGTTGCACACCAGAAACTGTGGTCGGTGAATATATGATGTGGGATTCAGGAGGACAAAATTATAGGCTCCTATTTCATTGAAGGAATTTTAACGGTAGGGAGTACACCACATTCCTGCAAGAAACAATAGGTCTGTTATTGGAAGAAATACCTTTAGGAACAAGAGACAGAACGAGGTATCAACATGACAGGTGTCCGGCACATTTTTCGCTGATGGCTAGAAATGAGTTGCAGAGAGAATTCCCAAATCGTTGGATTGGACGCGGATGAGTTGCGTAGTGGCCGGCTCGTTCACCAGACTTGACACCTCTGGATATTTTCTTGTGGGGATTCGTAAAAGACATTGTCTATAAAGACGTTCCAACTATACCTGAAGATATGCGAGAGAGAATTGTCATAACATGTGCTTCGATAAGTGCCGATGTGATAAGGAATACCACTCAATCCATGATAAGATTGCAGCACTGCAATGGTAGCAATGATCAACACCTTCTGTAAATGGACGTTTATGCCACCTTTGTGGTCTTCGTTGACCTTCAAAGATCTTACTGTTACACATCACTGGATTCGTCTCGATAGCCGCTGTCAGAAAATAAGTACCAAACTATAGTCTCCCATATAAAAAACAAAGTTGACTTTCATATCTCTGATGCTACCCCACCTGGCAACAAAAAAACCAACGTCATATTAGGCCTTCCGTTGTCCCACGCAACTTTTGTCACAGAAACTTTTCGGCTCCTATCATACTTTCTGATTTATTCTTGGTGGCAATAGTTAGTGACTCACCATATATATATATATATATATATATATATATATATATATATATATATATATATATATATAGGGTGTTACCAAAAAGGTACGGTCAAACTTTCAGGAAACATTCCTCACACACAAAGAAACAAAATATGTTATGTGGACATGTGTCCGGAAACGCTTACTTTCCATGTTAGAGCTCATTTTATTACTTCTCTACAAATCACATTAATCATGGAATGGAAACACACAGCAACAGAACGTACCAGCGTAACTTCAAACACTTTGTTACAGGAAATGTTCAAAATGTCCTCCGTTAGCGAGGATACATGCATCCACCCTCCGTCCATGGAATCCCTGATGCGCTGATGCAGCCCTGGAGAATGGCGTATTGTATCATAGCCGTCCACAATACGAGCACGAAGAGTCTCTACATTTGGTACCGGGGTTGCGTAGACAAGAGCTTTCAAATGCCCCCGTAAATTAAAGTCAAGAGGGTTGAGGTCAGGAGAGCGTGGAGGCCATGGAATTGGTCCGCCTCTACCATCCCATCCGTCACCGAATCTGTTGTTGAGAAGCGCACGAACACTTCGACTGAAATGTACAGGAGCTCCATCGTGCATGAACCACATGTTGTGTCGTACTTGTAAAGGCACATGTTCTAGCAGCACAGGAAGAGTATCCTGTATGAAATCATGATAACGTGCTCCACTGAGCGTAGGTGGAAGAACATGGGGCCCAATCAAGACATTACCAACAATGCCTGCCCAAACGTTCACAGAAAATCTGTGTTGATGACGTGATTGCACAATTGCGTGCGGATTCTCGTCAGCCCACACATGTTGATTGTGAAAATTTACGATTTGATCACGTTGGAATGAAGCCTCATCCGTAAAGAGAACATTTGCACTGAAATGAGGATTGACACATTGTTGGATGAAACATTCGCAGAAGTGTACCCGTGAAGGCCAATCAGCTGCTGATAGTGCCTGCACAAGCTGTACATGGTACGGAAACAACTGGTTCTCCCAGTGACGTGGTCAACGTTACCTTGTGCAGCAGTAACTTCTCTGACGCTGACATTAGGTTTATCGTCAACTGCACGAAGAATTGCCTCGTCCATTGCATGTGTCCTCGTCGTTCTAGGCCTCCCCCAGTCGCGAGTCATAGGCTGGAATGTTACGTGCTCCCTAAGACGCCGATCAATTGCTTCGAACGTCTTCCTGTCGGGACACCTTCGTTCTGGAAATCTGTCACGATACAAACGTACCGCGCCATGGCTATTGCCCCGTGCTAATCCATATATCAAATGGGCATCTGCCAACTCCGCATTTGTAAACACTACACTGACTGCAAAGCCACGTTCGTGATGAACACTAACCTGTTGATGCTACGTACTGATGTGCTTGATGCTAGTACTGTAGAGGAATGAGTCGCATGTCAACACAAGCACCGAAGTCAACATTACCTTCCTTCAATTGGGCCAACTGGCGGTAAATCGAGGAAGTACAGTACTTACTGACGAAACTAAAATGAGCTCTAGCATTCAAATTAAGCGTTTCAGGACACACGTCCACATAACATCTTATCTTTATTAGTGTGTGAGGAATGTTTCCTGAAAGTTTGGCCGTACCTTTTTCTAACACCCTGTATATATATCATGCTTGTTTTTTAGTCTGACGGAAAACATGAAAATTTCCCGCTAGTTTGTTTCATCTAAGGAGTGAAAAGGTCATGTATGGTCTCACTCATGGAAAAGTTCTCAGTCGCAATGCGAAGAGAACTTTTCAAATAACCAAATTCCGAACACTGTCACTTCATGGCGACTTGCCAGAAATCAAATCACTTAAACACTACAAAGCCGGCCGCTGTGGCCGAGTGGTTCCAGGCGCTTCAGTCTGGAACCGCGCGACCGCAACGGTAGCAGGTTCGAATCCTGCCTCGGGCATGGATGTGTGTGATGTCCTTAGGTTAGTTACGTTTAAGTAGTTCTAGGGGACTGATGACCTCAGATGTTAAGTCCCGTAGTGCTCAGAGTCATCTGAACCCTACAAACTTGCGTCCCGCAGACAGACCTCCTCACCCGTCCCAGTCCAAAAGCAAGCTAGTCTCCAGTCTTGAGAACGAAGTCTAGCATAATACGCTCTACGCATACTACTTCTTTTAGCTGGTTTTCTATCAGCTGCCCTTATCATTTCTTCCCTGTCATGTCCCTTCGTCCTACTGACAAGCGTTACATTACAATTTTATAAAGCTTTCGGAACTATCGGCGAACATTAATAAAAATAATTTCATAATAAATGATATCAAAAACTGTGTATTCAAAATAAATAGCTTTTCGTAAAATATTAGATTAACACGAATATACCGTTGTTAACCTAAAACATAACCAATCTGTACAATTTTAATCAGTGGTGGCTCGTGAGTATACATTCACGGTGTTCACGAGTTTTTAGATTCAGATAAACATGAGAGTGTGAAATTAATAGCATCTGCTGTATAACGGTTGTGCTTATCAACGCATCTATACAACTACACCCACTGGCGATAATAATAATAACAGTAGAAATTAAAATAATAATAACATGCTTAACTTGTCTGAAGAAAGAAAGAATTGTTTCGTGGAATATTGTTGTTTTATACAACAGTTTAGGGTAAGGAAGAAATAATGTTTAACCTTTCGTTACTCTGCGTTTCGTATTTTTGAGTAAGTGGGAGTCTCCGTCGTTTTTTATTTTTCGGCCAATGTACAAGATCCCTAAAACACGTATTAGTTGACTAATTAACTTTCGAGCTGAAAATCAGAAATTCTTACGTCGCGCCCACACAACAACTTACGCTTATTATACATTCCTTCGTTAAATGTGTGCTTGTAGTCAAGATTCGTCTCTTTCTCAGACAACTTATCTGGTCTGGGAGGCCCTATCTCCCTTGCAGCTAATATTTCCTGGTAATTTTCTTTCTTAAAACAGGTTCTATGGAGTTCATGTTGATACTCCACATGAAGGCCAATTCCTGCACAGTAAACAGCGATCTCTACACACAAACTGCCCTTTTTGGAAATGATTAAATTCGAGCAGTACAATCTACCAACACGGTCGCTTGACTATAACACAATAAGCCGCTGAGAACCATAAGGACCTAAAGCACACCGCTGTCAGTCCCATATTTAAGTGAACACCAGAGAAACCAATGAGATAAGTTTTCGTAAATGTTCATATATACAGTGGGGGCCTACAGCACACATAAATCTGACCCATCGTAAGACGAACAGATCTCAGAATCATGAATAAATGTTACAGACACACAGTCGACGATGATGTGCTTTGTGATTCTCAGCGCTTCAAGTGGATTGTTGTATGACAAAATCCAAAACTTAATTTCCTGTATACAGGGCGATTATAATTAAAGTTAAACTTTCAAAACGCTGTAGAAATAACACCACTGGTCAGAATGACGTCAAACTGCAACGGAATATTATCGGAGAAGGCGGAAAACGTATGGCAGATTTAAAAAAATAGTGCGAAAATTGGTCAATAGCTGACGCTGTATGTGTAAGAATACGTAAATGGCCGGCCGCGGTGGTCTAGCGGTTCTAGGCGCTCAGTCAGGAACCGCGCGACTGCTACGGTCGCAGGTTCGAATCCTGCCTCGGGCATGAATGTGTGTGATGTCCTTAGGTTAGTTAGGTTTAAGTAGTTCTAAGTTCTAGGGGACTTATGACCACAGATGTTGAGTCTCATAGTGCTCAGAGCCATTTGAACCATTTTTGAATACGTAAATGAAAACACCTGTCATGCTCACGGCCCACTGAAGTTGGTATAAACACGCCTGGTGCACGGCTTTCCCGCCTTTCGCGTCTGCGACGTTCGCCATGAATGTCCCAATGCAGGATCGCGCTCTGCTTGTAAAGCTGTATTATAAGAATGATGACTGTGCACACGTCGCTCTGCAGAAGTTCCGGGCACTGAAGGGGTATGAAAAAAAAAAGGCGTTCGTTCGATGATTGGCGTGGATGTGGAGCAAATGATTCGGAAATTCTAAAAGACGGGTTCTTTTGGTGTGCAACCTGGTATAGGGATGAAACGAATTGATTCGACGTCAGTGGAAGTAGTGGCCACAGCAATGCGGGAGGAGATGAGTGATGGTGTGCAAACGTGTAGTGCACGGAGAATTGCCCGAACACTGGAGATACCCGTGAGCACAGTGCGTAAGATCTTACGAAACATCCTTCTTTGCTATCCATTCAAAATTACCCACGTGCACGAGCTGCTTCCTGTTGATGTGCCAACAAGAGACACCTTTGCTTTAGAATTTCTTGCTGGCATGGAAGTGGACAATGACTGGCCGTGGAAGATTTTGTGGACAGAGGAAGCCCACTTCCATCTGACAGGATATGTTAATACACATATCTGTCGAATATGGGCAACGAAAAATCGACACGCAAATCACCCAGTATCACTTCATCCTGAAAAAGCCACTGTGTGGCGCTGGTTTACGGCATCATTTATCATAGGGCCATATTTTTTCGAAGAGACAGGTGCTTCCGGTCCTGTTACCTATACCGTCACTTGTAAGCGCTATGAGTGTCTTTTAGGCAACCACGTCATTCGAGCTCTCCAATAGCGTGGATGTGTGGATGGGATCATTTTTATGCAAGATGACGCACCTCTGCACATTGCAAATCCAGTTAATCAGCTGCTGAAGCGCCATTTAGGATATGGCTAGAATTATCAGTCACCATTTCCCTAAAGTCTGGCCGTTCCGATCACCTGATCTTAATCCGTGTGACCTCTGGCAGTGGGAGTATCTGAAAGATGTTGTGTTCAGTGTTCCGACTGCAAACTTAGCTGCATTGAAGACATGCTTTGGGCAACACATCCTGAACGTGATCCCGGAAACACTTCGATCAGTTGTGGAAAATGCTGTTTCTCGGGTTCAAATTGTTGCAGATAATGGTGGACAGCATACTGAACATGTATTGCACCAGTCACAGGGAAATTAATAATCCGATTTGATTTTGATTGATGCTTTTTATGCGGTTTTTGGACTCAGGACAGTTAAAAACTGATGTAAGTGATGCTTTTTATGCGGTTTTTGGCCTCAGGACAACTAAAAACCAATTTTCCCCTTCCGATGTGATATGATCTTCCCGTGGTGGATGGACTTACGTAACTAACAGTATCACAGCCGTACACACATGCGCACTGAGTAGTACAGTTTGTTTAACGTCAAACATACCCCTTAGGGATTGTTGTATGATTCATTTGTCATTTGTACTCGGCCACTATTAAATTGTGATGCTTACAGTGCCATCTATTGCTAGATTTTGTAACTATTTACTTCTGTTCTGCCATACGTTTTTCCCCTTCTCCGATAATATTCCTTTGCAATTTGATGTCATTCTGACCAGTGTTGTCCTTTCTACAGCTGTTTGAAAGTTTGACTTTAATTATAACCACCATGTACTTCGTATACTATACAGAATCCCACAAAATATGTTTTTCTGTCAGCGTAGCTATAACATATGCTGATGTCCTAATTTTATTATATAGTGAGTGAAGTGGCTTATCTGAGGAATGTACTACCCTCTAACGGGATTTATGTCAAGCGAATGGGGATAAAAGTCTGCTCCAGTGTGTTACCTCTTGGTGGCACCGACGTTAATTTGTAGCTGAGCCGTAAGTGTTAAGTGTGCACGCAGTGAACCGTGCGCGTTGTTTATCAAATACGTATGTATTTGTCCCGTAATTCAATTACGTCACTGTAGTGTTGGCAGAAGAGCCAACACTGTGTTTCTAGAGGAGGCCGAAATGCACGCGTTTAATTACACGCTGACTGGCGTGAGGTCTGGAACAGGACAATATGTTGAGAATTGCAAATAAAGTAAGTAGTTGATATAATACTTAACTTTAATCCACAATTGTAGAACATCGCTCTTGATGATACATGCTTCATATAATAAATATCAATTGAATACGGCGCCTTGCTAGTTCGTAGCAAATGTAGCTGAAGGCTATGCTAACTATCGTCTCGGCAAATGAGAGCGTATTTGTCAGTGAACCTCTCCTTGCAAAGTCGGCTGTACAACTGGGGCGAGTGCTAGTACGTCTCTCTAGACCTGCCGTGTGGTGGCGCTCGATCTGCTATCACTGACAGTGGCGACACGCGGGTCCGGCGTATACTAATGGACCGCGGCCGATTTAAAGGCTACCACCTAGCAAGTGTGGTGTCTGGCGGTGACACCACAGTCACGCCAGTTGCGCATGCGCAGAAGCTCCTTCAAACATGCACAAGTGAAGGTGTGCTCACGACCCTCATGCCAAGTTTCACGGACCCTAGCATATAGCATAAAGCGGCAGATATAGTGTCGTGTATTTCAGATTACCGCATCTACATTACGTTTAACAGCATTAAGTAACGATGTGGAAATTTAGATATAATGTGAGCTAGTGTTACATGTTTTGGTGTGCACATTACATGTTTGTAAAGACGCTTTTACACCTGTGCACCTTGCGGCTAGTATGTGCTCGCCCCATACGCAAGTGGAGAGGCACGTGTCTGCCCGTCTCTTATGGGGAAACTCCTTGCGCCCCGTGGGCGCAATTCAGAGGCACCCGCGACTTTGCACCAGTGCATGCGCCTCCTTGTCTTTTCGTGCAAGGGCTGCGTGCACCCAGAGCGCAGTGAAAGTCGCAAAGGTGTAAACGCGTCTTAAGTGTGATTTGATGGAACTTACACCTCCGTTGCTCGTAATGAAAGTTCTATCAAAAACACCAATGAAAACACATTGGTGCCTGCTGAACATGCCCTACGTTCCAATCAAGCTTAGATGCTCGTGTACCACTGCTTCAGTTGTCAGTTATCTTGATCGCTCTCAGTGGGATACCAGTACACGTTCGATACAATAGCACCCCATTTAATATTATGAGCTGGAAGTACTTTGCTCCTACTTACCTACAAAGATATCCCTTCTTTCAATATTCCTAAAGGAACGTCTAGCAAAGTTTCCTAAGCCTGGCTGGAACTGAAAGTTTGAAATTAGTTCTCGTAGGTGCTATACACTCAGTGTTCCTCACAAGAATAACGTAACACGTTGCTCACCACACTCAGGAGTTCTCCAGCATTTGCATGGATCGGAAAGTCTGACCAAGCTACTCAGAACTTCTAACAAGAAAACATTTTTTTTTATAAAATACAAGTAAAATTATTAGGCTTGTATTTTATAAAAAATGTTTTCTTGTTAGAAGTTCTAGCTCCGAATGACGCAGTATTGAGTGTTACATGGGCGGCCTCTTTATCTGAAATTAAAAAATGGTTCAAATGGCTCTGAGCACTATGAGACTCAACTGCTGTGGTCATCAGTCCCCTAGAACTTAGAACTACTTAAACCTAACTAACCTAAGGACATCACACACATCCATGCCCGAGGCAGGATTCGAACCTGCGACCGTAGCAGTCGCACGGTTCCGGACTGCGCGCCTAGAACCGCGAGACCACCGCGGCCGGCTATCTGAAATTACCGTCCTGTGTTGTTAATGGTCTCGTTGTAGTGGTATATGATACGTAAAATCTGTTTATGTACTGCATCTGTGTGTTGTATTATACACCTTGTTTTCTCATTTTAAATGTACCGCCTTCATTTATATTTTACTTCGTCAAAATTTTAGGATAAGTTGTTGCACAGGTGTTGCCCCTAGTAATTCCATCTTATCAATGTTTTATCTGCATTACATTTATAAAGTTTTAGTGGGTATGTATATCCAGTTTACGATCTCTCATTCTTATTACTGCTGCGTGGCAGCGCCACGTATTGAGGTGATTCTGTATTAGGCTTGAATACTAGCACACGACGCTGTGGTGCATTAAGCTTACTACCTGAGCCCCCATCTTATTCTGTTACTCGCTCCTGTGAACGGGAACGCGTTATGCAGATCTTGGTGTCACTCGCGTCCATCTAGAAAAGGTAATGATTTTAATATTTTACATTTCTAGTTTTTACTGAGTTTAACGAAGGCGGTGTTGTCCTGATATATTCGACGATACCCGGTGACTAAACTGACTAAAGGATTCTTCTGAGAAATACCAAATTAAGGTATTTGTTCTTTCAGTATTTGGCCTGTTTATACATGCTTTTAGGTTATCGAAGTCTGCACAACGCGATCGTAATTCTTAAATAGATGTATTTGTTGTCTGTTTTCTACGTGCATAACCTGAAGATGCCTAAATAAGGCGAAACGCGTCGTTGAAAAACGAAAAACTCAAATTGCAAGACTGTTTTAACCAATACTGTTAAGCACTGGTTTGTTGTATGCCACATATGAAATGGAAGAATTTCTGTTTCTCCATACTGTGTGAAATTGCATTTGCTGGCACAACGGTGGGTTCTTTGGCTTGCTCCGGGAGGAGAGTGAGTGGAACTATAACACGGAAAATATTAGTTCACTTTATTACAATATACCCTGACGGAAAAGAATCGCAAGACCAGAAAATAATTAATTAATGTAGAGAAGAGAAATTTCTGGAATACTTTTGCCTAGGTAACGTATTAAAGTTATTAACGCTGCAGGATCACAGGTTAATGTAAGCCCGAAATAAGCCACTGCAAAAGTGAAATACTGGTACATTAGTAACCGGTGTAACCGCCATACAGTTGAATGCGAGCATGCAAACATGTATGTGCCCTATTTAAGATCAATCTGGTGATACAGCAGGGTAAGAAAACATGTCGACACTCTGTAGAGCATGTTGCGCTACAACATCAATATGTGAGCGAGCATTATCCTATTGAGAAGCACTCCCTGGAACGCTGTTTACGAATGGTAGCACACCACGTCGAATCGTCAGACTCACGTATGAATTTTGGAGTGAGGGTGCGGTGTATAACTCGACAGTCTTCCTTCTGTCATACGATGTAGCACCCCAGGTCATAATAACTCGAGGTAAATGGAAATGAGCGTTTGGCATCATTGGCCGGGAGGCCCCTTGTGGGGCAGGTCCGGCCGCCTTGGTGCAGGTTTTATTACATTCGACGCCACGTTGGGCGACCTGAGCGCCGGATGGGGATGAAATGATGATGAACACAACACAACACCCAGTCCCTGAGCGGAGAAAATCCCCGACCTAGCCGGGAATCGAGCCCGGGCCCGTAGGAAGGCAATCCGTCACGCTGACCATTCAGCTATCGCGGCGGACATAACTCGAGTTGTGGATCCATTGCGTCTAGTAAACTGACAAGCTGGATGCAGGCCCTCAACTGGACCCCTTCTAACCAACACACGGCCATCACAAGCAGCGAGGCAGAACCAGCTTTCATCAGGAAACACAAGATCTGCACGCTGTCCTCCAGTGAGCTCTCGCTTGACGCAAGTTAAATCGTAAGTGACGGTGGTTTGGGGTGAGTGGAATGCACGTTACAGGGCTTCTGGCTCGGAGCTGTCCTCGAAGTAACCGATTTGTAACAGTTCAATATATCACTGCGGTGGTGGAAAAATTGATGCTGCAGATGCAGTACTATTAGTCAGAACTATACGCCGAACACGATGGTGTCCCACTTGGTAGCCGTCCGGAGCCCGGTCATATTGCCACAGTATAGTCTCGTGACCACCTCTGCCAGCAGTCATGTACAGTGGCAACATTCCTGCCGAGTCTTTCTGCTGCATCGCAGCAGGAACATCACCTTTCTCGTAATTCTATTTCGCGACCTCGTTCACAGTCAGTGAGGTGTATATAATGGAGTCTTCGGCGCCTTAAAGGCATTCTTGACTAACACCAATTCACAACGTCGAATCTCAAAGGTGGCTAACGCTCAGGACCCGTTTCGGCGTATATTTGAAGCAAACCTGATTTGCATCCTCATAGTGACGCTATTTGCTCCACTCTCATGCGACTGGCGCAAATTTTTAGTAGACATCATCTTTCAGATGTAGAAACACTCTTCCCAAGTTTCGTCTACGTCGCACTACCCCTTCTTGGTGTTGAGAGTTTTTTGTCGTCAGTGTAGATACGAAGATTTAATTTACTTTGTACAGTCCATTACGACAGTGATGTTCTGAGTATTTATTACTGTCTCTGAACAATGAAGCACGGCTTGATACACAGATATTTACAAAACACTTTGATAAAATGGAGATCATCGCAAAAGCGATCGGACCGAGCGAGGTGGCGTGGTGGTTAGCATATTGTACTCGCATTCGGGAGGACGAAGGTTCAAACACATGTTCGGGCATCCGGATTTATGTCTTCCGTGATATCGCTATATCGCCCCAGGCTATTGCCGGGATGATTCCTTTGGAAGGATACGGCCGATTTCCTTGCTCACTCTTGAACCAATACGAGCTTGTGCTCCGTCTCTCTAATGACCTCGATGTCGACGGGACATCGCCCAATCTTCCTTCTTTTCTCTCTTTCGCAAAAGCGATCGGAAATCTTTCGGTCACCTGAGGCACGCTTGCAGCCTTCCTGGCCCCTGCACGCTTCAGCACCGCGAACTCACCCTTTTGCAGCAACGGGTGGACACCAAGAGACGGTACTAACGCTAGCAGAGACCGCCACTTCCAATGGACCTATTCGCCTCCACCTCATACCTATCCTGAAAATCGTTCCAAGAGTATTCCGCCGCCGGCCACTATGAAGGTCATCGCCAGAGCTGCGCAGGTCAGTTCGAGAGCCTTTGGTAGCCTCTGGCTGAGTGTTACTCAAACTAGCATTCGTCGTTGTTTGCCTCGGTGCAATCAGACTGTATGCATGATAGACTTTTCTATTCCTATGCTGTTGTTACTCAGGACAGCTTCATCGGACTTAAAAATATTTTCCATACAAGTGTATTTGGCTACGGAGATCACAACTGTGTTACATTGTCACACTCTGAAATCAACATATCTGTAAGACACTGTAATTGTGAGTTTATTACTATCGTTAAAGCAGACGTTTCTTTCCTTGGTCAATAACTTTTGATCATTGTCTTCTCTGTTTAGATATGAGCTACACATCACGCTTCACTTGAAGAATGCGTCATATAATGCTTACAATAACGGTCTGCGTAAGACATTTAATACACTGGTGGCCTATCTAAGACGACACTTACCTGCGAATTGGGTGAGCGTTCCTCTGCTCAGCTCTAAATAGACGAGCTGTTGTGCTGGCGAATGGTTCAAATGGTTCAAATGGCTCTGAGCACTATGGGACTTAACATCTGCGGTCATCAGTCCCCTAGAACTTAGAACTACTTAAACCGAACTAACCTAAGGACATCACACACATCCATGCCCAAGGCAGGATTCGAACCTGTGACCGTAGCGGTTACGCGGTTCCAGACTGAACCGCCTAGAACCGCACGGCCACACCACCCGGCTTGTGCTAGCGAAGAGAAGCTCTACCAAGCGTGGCTACGCCAGTGTTTTTAACTCGTCGGTGCCACATACTGCCACTATAGTCCTCTGTGCTTTCGTTTCGAGGTCTCTACCTTGGTTTCACACCCCACTCTTTGGACGACGCCGCAACAGGTCCGCTCAAACGAAAACGCAGGCGTTCATGCTGTAATCTCTCAAGTCCTACGTGTTAGATTTTCTAAAAGTGTATCCCGTTACCTTAAGCAGTTATACATGAAGTACGTTTATCATCATTTTAAGGCGTAAATTTGGGGAAGCGAGCAAGTGGTGCCTATATGGTCAACAGAAAACCAACTTATATTTACGATAGGTTTCTAAATTCTTTTAATAACCGCCTAAGAATATTGACGACTATTTTGGAAGTTCCAAGTCTTTCGACTGCTGTCTTCCAACTTCTTCTGCGTGGCGCCATTTGATTCATCTTTAGTTGAATCACCCAACTTCCTTGTCTGCAAGTGCTGCTCTTGTTTTCCCTCTCGGCAGCTCGCTCCTGCGACACATTCACTGGTTCAAAATGGTTCAAATGGCTCTGAGCACTATGGGACTTAACAGCTATGGTCATCAGTCCCCTAGAACTTAGAACTACTTAAACCTAACTAACCTAAGGACAGCACATAATACCCAGCCATCACGAGGCAGAGAAAATCCCTGACCCCGCCGGGAATCGAACCCGGGAACCCGGGCGTGGGAAGCGAGAACGCTACCGCACGACCACGAGATGCGGGCCATTCACTGGTCCTGGACGCCACAGCGGATTTGCCTATGACGTGACCCTTCTTCTGGCAAATTTCTTCGACAGACCTACTTCTCACCAGTTGTTCTAAGTAAGTTTTTATTTCGCACTTTATGGCCAATTTTTAATGCTTTCGGTTATCTTCCTCCTACATACGATGCTGAGCGCTTCACATCCATGCAGTATTGTTGAAACACCTTTCATACAGAGAAATCGTGCCCGCTACAACAGTCACTTGTTGGTCTCGAAGATCTGAGGACACGTGTCTTGTCTACTAGCAGTGTGCATCTCTGGGTAGCAACATGACGGGACAAAAAAATCTTGAAAGACTCTGGCCAATAAGAATGATTGCTTGTTTGACTTGGGGAAGGGGACCAAACTGCGAGGTCATCGGTCCCGTCGGATTAGGAACTTATGGGGAAGGAAATCGGCCGTGCCCTTTCAAA
Source organism: Schistocerca piceifrons (assembly GCF_021461385.2). NCBI lineage: Eukaryota > Metazoa > Arthropoda > Insecta > Orthoptera > Acrididae > Schistocerca > Schistocerca piceifrons. The sequence goes on along the minus strand of NC_060140.1, from coordinate 818,140,082 downwards.
GCAACCATTCCGGCATTTGCCTGAAGCGATTTAGGAAAAACATACAATACCTAAATCAGGATGACCGGACGCGGGCTTGATACATCTTCCTCGCGACTGCGAGAAAGTGTGCCAATAAGAATGCTGAACAGCCTAGTTAAGTGTTGAAAGTCTCTTGACCACACCACAGAATCATACATCTCACCTGCTGCCATGACGCCTGGCTGTACCAGTGTTCCTCGTGATACAGACACTTCGTCTTCTGGTCTAAAGATGGGTTCACTCAACCAACTTCTTTCTGAATTGTGAGACTCTTGCTGTCTTCATTCATTTGCACTGCGATTTTATGATCGTAAATAATTTGGAACTTCAGATCTTAGAGAATCAGGTATCTTTCCTCGACCTATTTTGGAACTGTATGTGACGTGGCAACATCAGGTCTTGCTTGACGTTTTCAACTTCCTTAGAATATGTGGGGATCAGCATCAATTTATAATTTAATCATCAATGGTTTCAAGAGGCTTATCTCACTGTCCATTCACTCGTAAGACAATGTTTCAGAAATTAATAATAATATTTCATAGTTTTCTTCGTCTATCTTATCCGATGAGGATGTAAAGTGCATTTTCCGTGGAATTTGGTTTATTGTTGAAGCATGTTAATCTGTGTATGAACTTTAATCATTATATTGCATCTGAGTTGAAATGGGATTTTACATTTTTACCATCATTCTACGTGGTCCTTGTTCAATGAATCTTTCCACAGGTTCCATAGCACCACATGCATTCACTCAAGAACTACATTCTCGAAACGCACCCCATTCATTATAATTGTATTTAAAACTAGGGTGTAGCAGCCTGAATTAACCAGTGCTCACAATTACACGTTTTTTAGAATTTGCAACTGATTTGATCCATTATAAATGGTTTTTGAAAGCCTGCGACTATGAAAACAATAGGTTTGTTTATAAATAGATCTTCTGCTACCAGTCACGATTTTCTTTATTTATTTCTCGCACGACGAGTTTTGGGAAATGATTCCCATTTTCGAGTGTGTTTTTTGTGTGTATTAAGCCATTTCTATTGATGTTGTCAATGTGTGAGAGTCTGCTTCATTTCATTGACTTTTCTGCAATATATAAGAAACACTCGAATTTTTAGTTGGTTAGCGATTCGTTTGGTGAAGTTAGTGGCGAAAATTAGAAGAATTTGTAAGTACAGTTTTCTAATGGTCCATTTGTGCAGAGTTGTATGAGTGTGAGACTGCACAAATGGACCATCAGAAAACTGTAAGTACAAATTTTTCTTAATTTCGCCACTAACTTCACCAAAAGAATCGAAAAAAACTAAAAAATCACGTGTTTCTTATATATTGCAGTAAAAGTCAACGAAATGAAGCAGACTCACACATTGACAACATCAATAGAAATGGCTTAATACACACAAAAAACGCACTTGAAAATGGGAATCATTTCCCGAAACGCGTCGTGCGAAAAGTAAATAAAGAAAATCGTGATTTGTAGCAGATGATTTACTTACAAACAAACCTAAGAATTTTCAGTTATGCAAATAAGTCCATATTGCTGTGAAATTTCGAGACACGTCCGAGTGGAGACGGAGCCACCGAGATAATGTCTGCTACCATACAACCTCAGGTTTTTGTCAGACTGTTAGGTAGTGCAGGATACAATTGACAAAAACATTATCCTTGTAGAATTTGTATTATAAGATACAATTTCATTGCGTGAGTTCTAGGGTGAGAATACAAATTTCAGTTTTCTCATGATTAACTCTGGTTAATCACCCATTCTTCCGACGCGCTTTGCGAAAGCCGTTGCCACTTCTGAAGTTTAGTCGTCACAGTCAGATTGAGTTTACTTACACGTGGGTCAGATTTTGTGTAAACGAGTCAAATTGCGGGGTTTAAGACCGGGCTCATAATCTCTCATGAAATCCCAGTTACATGTACCACTTACGTGTAGTTTCTGAAACTTATTCCATGTTTTTGTATCACTATCGGAGCCGGCGGAGCTCTTTTAGCGAGTAAAGCTTTCTATACATGTACATATCTACTCCTGATATTTTATTTGCTTCGGCTATTTTTTGGAATCTTACTTCACACTTCTAAAGCCATTGTGACTCTACCAAGTTTGATGGTAGACAATACGTTAAAATCTTTGCCATGGCTATTTATTCTTCGTTTTTTTTGTTTGTTTTTTGTTTTTTTTTCTCTTCAGTTTCACTACGTACTCAGGATCCCATGCATTCCTCTCAACAAATCTTCTATGTATTTCTTACATCTGGCGAGAAAGGTGTATCAGTTTCAAACTTTGGCTTTGATGACACTTCCCCTTCAAGTTGTATTCCTCTTATCATTATTTCTCTCACTTGTTTCATTACTTCTTCCACAAGCTGAGTGGTAAGCTGCAGCCTGTCTTACATCTTTCTCAATACAAAGGCGTCTTTGTTGACTATTATCATTCGCACGTGGGTTTTGTAGATATTACAGATTATTCGTCTATCTCTACAATTAAGTCCCATTCTGTTAAATAATGTGAATATTTTATTGTGCCTTATGTTATTGAAAACTGACATGACACTAAGCAGACAGTTTTAATCCGCCTGCATACAAATCATTTCCATGCTACAAGTTAAAACAAACGTTAAAACAATTTCCCCTACCCTCCAGTATATGCACGATTAAAAAGAAAGAGCAGTTCACAGTGACCTGGCAGAAGTTACAGTAGTAGCCAACTATCAGTTATGCTAAGAGACAATAAAAACGTTGCTTAGTTACTTGTTATATTACAAAGCCGATGTCTTTTTTGCGTTCATGGTAACCCCTCGAACACCTTAGTTAACTGGCTGGAAAATAATAGTTACCGGAATCACAGTGAAATATCATCACTCTTTCACTTTAGATGCGAAATTGTGAATTCATTTCTCTACAAGTCGTCTGTTGCCTCAGGTTACCATAGAAAACCTATAACCCCCCCACTTCCCATCACCGTGTTTCTGTGAGGAACTTAGGACTCAAAAAGATTGTCTTACCAGCCTGTTGACACCGAGATCATTACAGACGGAGCACATGCTCGAACTGGACGAGAACGAGTTAACAGTGGTGTCACTTTCTAGAGAACCATCAATAAGTTCGTCTAAATATATTTAGGGACACGAAGAAAAAGGTAAATCCTGAAGATACGACTAGTAATTGAAGGTCACTCCCACAGAAAGTGAGTGAGTGCAGCGTCTTAATCACCATGCGACCTCGCTCGGTGAATGTAGAACCGCCTAGTGTTTCGTAAGCTGTAGCAGTGATGGTAAATCCCTGTAGAGGAAGTTATCTATTTTACAGAAGAATATAACTGGATAAAATCTACAGTTTCTGAGTCCGACTGGGGATATTTAATGAGTCTCCATTTTTGTTGCAGTTTTCTTTTTCAGGGCTGACATGGGGGAGAGTGTGGGTACAGCAGTTATCTCCTCGTATAAAATAACAAATAAACAGTTGTAGATTTGACTGAATATTATTAAACAGAACTGGTTAACAAAACGCAAATGTGCTAAACAATTCAAACATCTAAGCCCTGATACATTTAGTGTTTGGGAAGCACTTAGCGATGACTCAATGAGCTGATCGCCTGTGTTATGTATTTGTGATATTGTAGATTGATGATCCTCAATATAAAACAACTCTCATTTTTCCCCATCCACAGAGTGTGTTTCACCGCTGTCGAGGCGACGTGAGGCCCACAAAAAGCAGAGTGAAAAACTGAGTATAGTGGGAGATGGGGGTTTAGGGAAAGTTTAGAGGGTGATCTTAGAGGGGAGAGTTTAGATGGGGAGTTTATAGGGATGACTTTATAGAGATGAGGTTTGTGGGGGAGAGTACAGGGGGAAATTTAGGTGACATTTCAAATGAGGGGGCAAATGGGAAAGAGGAAAGGAGAGAAGGGAAATATGGGAGAGGATAATGGTAGAATCTGCTAGAGGAAGAGTTTAGAAGTGAGATGAGCAAGTTTATAAAGGATAGTTGAGATGAGGATTTAGAGGCGAGAGGTAAAAGGGGAGGGTGAGTTAGAGGATGGGAAGAGGGGGAGAGGGGGAGAAGGAGAGAGGGAGGGAGGGAGGGAGAGAGACGATCTTGTTGTCACATGGATTTTGAAGAATGTGTATCGATCAGTTTCTGTCTGTTTATACAGCCTATTCAGCCATGCTATGCGTCCTACACTTTCTATTGTATTGCATGTGACATGTTAACACAACTGCGCTGCTGAAGCAGCTCGAATTGCTATCTGGCACAACGTTTTAACTTTAAGATTAACTTAAATTAGAAAGATTACATAGATAATGTTGTGGGTAAAGCAAACCAGACTACAATTTATTGGCAGAACACTTAATCGTAATATCCAAGTGTTTAGCTAAATTCACAGCCTCTAAATTTGCGTGATATATCTCGTAACTGTAATTTAACGAATTTCTTTCAGTACATTTGTGGATGACTTTACATTTTTCATTACTGGAGCCAATTGACACTTTTTGCATCATACAGATATCTTGCCAAAACCGTTTTGCAATTTGTTTTGATCATCTGATGACTTTGTAAGCCGGTAAATGACAGCATTATCTGCAGACAATCAAGAGGGATATTCAGAGTGTCTCCTAAATCATTTATGTGGATACGGAACAGCAGAAGGGCCTATAAATCATCCTTGAAGAACGTTGGTTATCACTTATGTTTACTTCAATGATTTTCTATCGTTTACAACGCACTGTGACCTTTCCGACAGGAAATCACGAATCCAGTTGCACAGATGAGACATACTTCATTGGCACGCTATTTGATTAGGACTTGGTTGCGAGGAACGGTGTCAAAATCCTTCTGAAATCATATAAAGTGTGTGGCTTTGTGCGCAACATACGTGTAGCCTTACGAATTTTTCATATAATCAGGAACAGCGGCAAGTGGAGAAATAAGATTTTAGAAGGTTAAACTGATTAAAACGTATCTGAGATCAACAATGGGCCAGAAATGACTGTGTGGGTAGGTAACGGCGTCGACGGAACATGATGTATCTGAATGTTCGGTTTTCAACGAAGTTCTACAGCAAGAAAAATATCTGCAATATGAAGTAAGTGTGTAAAGATATATTCATCATTAATTTCAGTTTTATTTATGTATCCCGTGCACTTTCATTCATTTGCGTAAGAAAGATATATTGTAGAGTAGACCTGAATTTGTTCATTTGTTTTATCTAGTGGTCAAGTGTCACGCATCTGTGCAAACTCAGTTTTCACGTACTGCAGTGCGTTCACTTTTCGTTCTTGTTAGCTGAGACCCATACTTCTGCTCGGAATGCGTTGACACGATTTGGGACGTTTCGTGCCTTTTGCAACTTCTGCCAACGTAGAAGATATACCACTGTTCAGTGTTACAGTGAAGAGTCGTTCAGTACTCAGTAAAGAGGAGTGCGTTTTCTCCTTTGTCTCTGTGCAGTAAAGAGGAGTGAGTTTTTTCCTTTGTTTCTGTGGTGTGATACGGATATGTACCGCATCTGAAGATAAACGTCTATCTAAATTCGCACTTTCAAGAAACCTGTCTCTCCTGCGCGTCATTTACGCCGCAGCAAGTAATCTGCGCGAAGCGCAAACTGTGAGCGTTGGCAGTACTGCGAGAACTCTGCTGGCCTCTGTTTCTTGCTTGTTATTCTCTCCGTGACGGTCATAGTGTTTCTCCATCCGCACCGCACGCTCCCCCGTACTGAGGGAACAACAAAAAGTGAACAGATTTTAGTTATGTACTCCGCGAGTAACATAACTCTAATTGGCTGACACAATTGATTTTGGAGTTATAACTCAAAATGTTTTACACTGTAAAGGTTTCACTTGTGCTTCACAGTCAGATACATCTTACTGGTTCTGGTGTTAAAGGCTTATTCATGTCAGTAAGATGTATGAGTAAGTGTGATATAAGACGTCATGGATGAATGGCATCGCGAAATAGGTTGATTGTACCTGAAAATGTATGGAGCGGGATGGAGAATCGGCTCTTGAAATTTTCGCAGGGGGCAGCAAAATCCCTGGAGACAGCCCTATTACATTTAGTACAATAGGGCAGACGTTTGTAGAACCCTTTCTTCTGATGGGGCAGGACGGTGACTTGCGGCGATGTTACCCTGACACTGTTTGATCAGGTCCCATATATGTTACGTCGTTGAAGTTCTCTTAGAAGCGCCTTTCAAAAAATATATAGTTCCATTAGGAAAAAAAAACCAAAGTCGGTGTCGTAATTCGGCGACTGTACGACTGTAAAAGTTACTTGCGATCATCAGGAAATTTAGTGATACTGTCCGCTGTAAGTTGTTGAAAACCGCACCTCTATATACTTATCAATTGTGGACACATTTTGGTGGACCTGTCTTAACTGCCTGCCACTCTGCACTCCGCACACCAACTGACCGTGTGTGGCGGAGGCTATTTACCTGTTTTTCGCTCCTTCCGCTATTTGTACATGTGAAAGAAGTCTGCGTGAATCGAATTTCTGTGATGTTCCCATCTTGGTCGTGTGGCGTGTGGGTTGAGGTAGTACGTTGCTTGACTATTCTTGGGAAGCATATTTTCGTCTGTAGCATCCTATCGAGCTCATTACGAAGTGCGTTGCTCCTGTCCTGCTTTCCTTCTCGGTGGATACCAGAATACACGGTAGGGGACGGCCGCAGGGGAGCCGGGAGCAGTGACGTCACAGTGGACCCCTCGCCACGCCGCGCTGCTTCGAAGCTTACAGGCACACAGCGCACAGTGTTTAACTCGTACGCAGGTATGAATGTAATCGAGATTTTACATATTTTAGCGTATTATTGTTAAACTTTACATTAGATTTTTTTTGTGAAATGCTAGCGTAAAGCCTTCGAAGGACGTCAACCTCTTTCACCATCTCGGAGGACAGGCCACCATACAGAGAACATACACCTGTGACGCGGAGAAACATCCCATAAAGTCATTTTAAACGATTTATTTGTATTAACAGGTTTTTCCTTTTTCTTTTCTGGAAACTCATGTTACAAATTTATTCCCTTTTTTTTAGTTTTTGTCTTTGTTAGCTCACAGTTCTCTTAATACCTTTCCTTTTTTCCTTGTTCATAGCTTTCGTTCTGATGAAAGTGCAGTTTTTACGAAACACGTTATAGCAAAATCGTGATAAAAGACAACGCTTTATAAGCACGGTAACGTAAAGCCGCTGCCTTTGCGATATCTTCAGATGACCAGTTGGTATACCGTCCTTTCAGAACCACTTGTTGATAGTCAGAAAAAGAGCCCTGAATCACTTTTTGAGAATGTTTTAATTTCAGTATCTTAACACTATATCGAGAGTGACGATTCTGTAAATCTGCGATCTTTTACCTTGGGTCTTCATTTCTGTTCTCATAATTTTGTAGTTGTTGGCATAAGCACGCATTGTCGCATTCACAACAGTGTTTGTTTACACGGTTAACGTTTACTCTAGTGGTAATTTCTTCTTAGTTGATGTTTCTACATGTAAAATATCTTCTACTTCTTTACAGTAGCTTGATTTTTTTTTTCAAATGTTCAAATGTGCGTGAAATCTTATGGGACTTAACTGCTAAGGTCATCAGTCCCTAAGCTTACACACTACTTAACCTAAATTATCGTAAGGACAAACACACACACCAATGCCCGAGGGAGGACTCGAACCGCCGCCGGGACCAGCCGCACAGTCCATGACTGCAGCGCCTCAGATCGCTCGGCTAATCCCACGCGGCTTGGTTTTTGTGCCCGAATATTTCTCTCATTATTAGGTTCATTATTTCGCCCTAAACCAGCACTGTGGGTTGTAGATTTAGATTTGGAACGGCATGGTCTTCAATTGGGTTTCAAAGGACTGTCCAACAGTTCACTTTTCAAACCCTTTTCATAACCCGAATCAGAAAAATGTATTGAGCTGACGTAAGTATTTTCAACAGATAACGAAGCTACACGTTCACATTTCCATTTAGTCTCGTCGTTCTTATGAAACTTATTTCGTAACTTAATCATTTGTCTCTGAGGTTAGTACAAATGGTAATCGCTCAGCAAATCTAAAAACTTATTCTAAAAATCCCCCAATACACTGCTAACTGCGGCGTAACTCTGTACTCAGTCATCAGTTACTAATAAAAATTCACACTGCCGTAAACAACCTTGTTTCCGTTTGTAAACGTAATTACAACCTAATACGTTATGGTAGTTGCGGGCTACTGGAAACTGGTTGGGTTCACGCTAACGTCAGCGCCGCGGATTGCTCCTGCTCATACACTTCGCGATCCCTACCGAACATCCTAGTATCCGTGATTTTCTCTGTTAAGCCTACTTGATAAGGATTAGAGACAAATGAGCAGTACACAAGAATCGGCTGTACAAGAGTTTTCTTAAGTTACTTGTTTTGTGGGAAAATTACAGTTTTATTCAAGAGAATCACCAACTGATGTACGATACTCCTGTAACTGGAATGAAATTTGCACCCTGCAACGGAGTATTCGCTGATTTGAAACTTCCTGGCAGATTAAAACTGTGTGCCGGATCGACATTCGATTTCGTGATTTTTGTGTTCCATGGGCAAATGCTCTGTCCACTACGACCAGTCTTCGCCGCTGTACTTCCGCCAATTCCTCATCTCCTACTTACCTTCCAAACTTCACAGAAGCTCTCCTGAGAAACTTGCAGGACTAGCACTCCTGGAAGAAAGGATATTGCGGAAACATGGCTTAGCCATAGCCTATGAGGATATAAACAGAATGAAAATTTCACTTTGCGGCGGAATGTGCGCTGATATGAAATTTCCTGGCAGGTTAAAACTGTGTGCCGCACCGAGACTCGAAGGTCCCGAGTTCGAGCCCTGGTGCGGCACAAAGTTTTAATCTGCCAGGAAGTTTCCATTCCTATAACCATTTTTATGAGATTATTCCACTTTAAACTCCCTCTTATGCATACTCCTAGATATTTTATGGGTGTCACTGCTTCCTACATTCCGCTACATTTACCGCCATTAATATGCACGACAATATCACGCTCGATACACCTACATGCGAGAAAATGACAGGTCAGGAAGAAATCTAAATGTCGTGCTGAGAAATGATAACAACCACTTCCTTACAAATTCTGATATCTGATCATTAATTTCTACAATAATAACTGAAATCTGCAGTGTAAGCTTTCTTTCCGAATATCACGAAAAGGTTGAGAATGTAACGCGTCAACGTCAGTTTGGACGTGGTATATTTCTCGGCAAGGCGTTTCCATTATCCAGCACGTCACAAAAAATGTAATCTCTATTGGAACAGAGAAACCGGAAGGCGAGAGCATACACTTCCAGAATGCAATATGAATAGCTCTAACAACGTGTGAGTGCTTGCAATATCACTGTTGCAAGACATACGCTCGGCTTTATGAGACCTTATTACCTGTAGCGAAGTAAACAGATTTGTCGATAAGATCTGTGAAAAGCTCCTATAGGAGCATAAAGGAGATCGCCACAAAAGACCTACGATAGAGTATTGTTGTTGGTGAGGTGGTGTCGCATGCTGATAACTCGGTTAGTTCACTGTGAGAGTGCCCGTGTAATTTATGTAACATCAGGAGGCCGCGAACACATCGCTCGCCACTGTGTCCGGTGCCTTCAGTCCGAGGAACCGAAGACAGTGCTACTTTATTCAACACCAGGTCATCTGCAGACGTCCACCTAACAGAGACTGGCGTCAAAATGAGTTCGCATTAACAATACATTTAACATTTAAGGTAATTTTGAAAGATGGCTGGTACACTGCAGTTTTCAGTATTATGCTATGTCATTTCGGGATTCAATCATTTTCGCGCTCCAGTTACAACAGGGTTACAAGACAGGGGCGATTATAAACCAAGTAGCGTCTACGAACAACTTAGTTGTCTTTGGGGTTAGTCTGTGAGACAACCTGGAAGTCTTTTTTGAATTCCATGGGAGAGAACCAATAAGATAACTGATCGCTCACTGACACTGCTTTTAATAGCTACTCTTGTATTCCGTGCTGTGGTAGGAACATGTGCTTGGTGACGAAAGCCACAGATTCCTGTGTTGTTATGTGATGAGGTGGTAACATGTAACTTTATTGTGTACGGGAAATGCACATTTGTAATATGATTTCGAGAATCGTTCATGGCGTACGTGTGTTTCATGCTTAACTTTTTCTTGATTCGTGTCGCGAAACTCTATAAGTTCCATGTGTTGGACTCGAGTCTTATTAGGTTATCGGATCTTTGTGTCTTTGCGAAGTTAGTGTGTTTAGAAGCTCAGTATAGAATGTACTTACTATTAATTTACCTGGATGGTGATACAGTCAATTTAGTCACACTCTATATCAGTGAATCTTTTTTATGAGTTTTGCAATTTACATGAAAGGGAAGCAGTGGTTAGGAAGGAAGTGAGACAGGGTTGTAGCCTCTCTCCGATGCTATTCAAACTGTATATTGAGCAAGCAGTAAAGGAAACGAAAGAAAAGTTCGGAGTAGGTATTAAAATCCATGGAGAAGAAATAACAACCTTGAGGTTCGCCGATGACATTGTAATTCTGTCAGAGACGGCAAAGGACTTGGAACAGCAGTTGAACGGAATGGACAGTGTCTTGAAAGGAGGATATAAGATGAACATCAACAAAAGCAAAACGAGGATAATGGAGTGTAGTCGAATTAAGTCGGGTGATGCTGCGGGAATTAGATTAGGAAATGAGACTCTTAAAGTAGTGAAGGAGTTTTGCTATTTGGGGAGCAAAATAACTGATGATGGTCGAAGTAGAGAGGATATAAAATGTAGAATGGCAATGGCGAGGAAAGAGTCTCTGAAGAAGAGAAATTTGTTAACATCGAGTACTGATTTAAGCCTCAGGAAGTCATATGGAGTGTAGACATGTATGGAAGTGAAACATGGACGATAAATAGTTTAGACAAGAAGAGAATAGAAGCTTTCGAAATGTGGTGCTACAGAATAATGCTGAAGATTAGGTGGGTAGATCACATAACTAATGAGGAGGTATTGAATAGAATTGGGGAGAAGAGGAGTTTGTGGCACAACTTGACTAGAAGAAGGGATCGGTTGGTAGGACATGCTCTGAGGCATCAAGGGATCACCAATTTAGTACTGGAGTACAACAACAACAATTTACACTGATCAGCCAGAACGCTATGACGACCTAACTAATAGCCGGTATGTCTACCTTTTGCAAGGATAACAGCGGCGAAAAAGATAAAGTTGTGTCATAATGAGGCCCTGGTAGGTCGCTGGAGGGTGTTGGCACCACATCTGCACACACAAGTCACCTAAATTCACGTACATTCCGGGGAGGGGGGGGGGGAGGGGGAGATGAGGTCTGCCGCCACATTCAGTCACATCCCACATGTGTTCGATTGCGTTCAGACCTGGAGAGTTGAGACGCCAGCACATCAATTGGAACTCGCCACTGTGTTCCTCTAACCACTCCACGGAACTCCTGACCTTGCGACATAGCGCATTATTTTGCTGAAGATTGGCACTGTCGTCGGGAAATTGATCGACATGAAGATGTGCACGTGGTCCGCAACCAGTGTACGATACATCTTGGCCGACATGGTACCTCGCACGAGCTCCACTGTACCTATAGATGCCCACGTGGATGTTTCCCAGAGCATAATGGATCCACCGTCAGCTTGTCTCCTACCAGCAGAACGGGTGTCGAAGGAGCTGTTCTGGAAGACGACGGATTCACACCTTCCCGTCGGCTTGATAAAGAAGGTATCGGGATCCATCAGACCATGCAAAGCTGTGCCACTGCGCCAAAGTCCAGTGCCGATGGTCACGTGCCCATTTCAGTCGTAGTTGCCGATGTCGCGGTATTAATATTGGCACATCCATGGGTTGTCGGCAGCGGAGACTCGTCGTTAGGGGTGTTCAGTGCACTGTGTGTTCAGACACACTTGCACTCTGCCCAGAATTAAAGTTTGATGTTAGTTCCGCCACAGTTCGCCGCCTGTCCCGTTTTACCAGTCTGCTCAGCCTACGACGTCCGACATCTGCAACGAGCTGTGGCCGCCCAATCCCATGACGTCTGGACGTGGTTTCACCTTGATTTCGCCACGTGTTGGTGATAGCGTAGCATTCATTGAACACCCGAACAAGAGTTTCCTAAAAGCTCGTGCCGAGCCGCCGGGCCATCACAATCTGCCCTCGGTCAAACTCAGGTAGATCGCGCGCGTTCCCCAGCCTACACACGGGTAGCACTCTCACTGATACTGCATGCACCGTGCGCCTACCGGACTAGTAGTCACTCCACGCCCGGTGACACTGCTATTGCCTGGACGTGTATCTGTCGATAGTATGTTGGTGGCCGTAACGTTCAGGCTAATCGGTGTATAATGGATCATACGTTGTTAGATATTATTTCACTTTAGCTGTAGACTACGTGCTGTGTGAGCACAAATATTACCTGCATCGTTGTAACTTACTCGCTTTCCTGATATCGATTATTTAAATTAACGTTTAAATATTATTTAGAATCATTCTCCTTTCCATGCAATTTCATATTTACACGAATTAGGCCGATTTGTTCTCAACAGCTGGTACCTGTTATCTTCACCTTAAAAGTGTTACTTGACTAACTCAAGTGGTAGTACAGGGTGATTCAAAAAGAATACTACAACTTTAGGAATTTAAAACTCTGCAACGACAAAAGGCAGAACTAAGCACTATCTTTCGGCGAATTAAGGGAGCTAGCCGGCCGGTGTGGCCGAGCGGTTCTAGGCGCTGCAGTCTGGAACCGCGCGACCGCTACGGTCGCAGGTTCGAATCCTGCCTCGGGCGTGGATGTGTGTGATGTCCTTAGGTTAGTTAGGTTTAAGTAGTTCTAAGTTCTAGGGGACTGATGACCTCAGATGTTAAGTCCCATAGTGCTCAGAGCCATTTGAACCATTTAAGGGAGCTATAAAGTTTCATTTAGTTGTACATTTGTTCGCTTGAGGCGCTGTTGACTAGGCGTCAGCGTCAGTTGATGCTAAGATGGCGACCGCTCAACAGAAAGCTTTTTGTGTTATTGAGTACGGCAGAAGTGAATCGACGACAGTTGTTCAGCGTGCATTTCGAACGAAGTATGGTGTTAAACCTCCTCATAGGTGGTGTTTTAAACGTTGGTATAAACAGTTTACAGAGAATGGGTGTTTGTGCAAAGGGAAAAGTTCTGGACGGCCGAGAACGAGTGATGAAAATGTAGCACGCATCCAGCAAGCATTTGTTCGCAGCCCAGGAAAATCGACTCGCAGAGCTAGCAGAGAGCTGCAAATTCCACAATCAATTATTTATTGGCACTTATCTGTCCGTAACTACCTGAACGTCAACTACCCGAGGCGATGGATCGGCCGTCAGGCAGCCCGTGACAGAGCACTTCATCACTGGCCTCCAAGAAGCCCTGCTCTTACCCCCTGCGATTTTTTCTTATGGGGGTATGTTAAGGATATGGTGTTTCGGCCACCTCTCCCAGCCACCATTGATGACTTGAAACGAGAAATAACAGCAGCTATCCAAACTGTTACGCCTGATGTGGAACGTGTTGGCTGGTTCAAATGGCTCTGAGCACTATGGGACTCAACTGCTGAGGTCATTAGTCCCCTAGAACTTAGAACTAGTTAAACCTAACTAACCTAAGGACATCACAAACATCCATGCCCGAGGCAGGATTCGAACCTGCGACCGTAGCGGCCTTGCGGTTCCAGACTGCAGCGCCTTTAACCGCACGGCCACTTCGTCCGGCAACGAGTTGGAGTATCGGGTTGATATTGCTCGTGCGTCTGGAGGGGGCCATATTGAACATCTCTGAATTTGTTTTTGAGTGAAAAAAAACCTTTTTAAATACTATTTGTAATGATGTATAACAGAAGGTTATATTATGTTTCTTTCATTAAATACACATTTTTAAAGTTGTGGTATTCGTTTTGAATCACCCTGTATTTCCAGATATTCTCACTGCAACTGATTTTAACAATCGCAGTAACCACTATGAATATTGTACTGCACATCTCTGTGCGTGATTTCAACAGACAAGGCGAGTTTTGGTGCTGATGGAGGTGGCAGAGATGAAGAGCTTTCTTTCAGAAAGTGTGTTTATTCGATGTATCGAGTTTTGTGTATCACTATAGGAAACTGGAAGCACATTCCCATTGCATAGCAAATGAATGTAAGCAACTGCTATGCCTCGTGATATATCTGATATGACTGCTCACATTCACTTAAATTCGTTTTTAATTTTACTATGCCCCCTATAGATCGTTGCTCTAACTGTTAACTGCCAAGGTGATTTTCCATAATCTCTTCGTACTCAGATTGCCTTCCTAAGTTTGATTCAAGGGTCCTAATTCTGTGTATGGGGATTCAAAATTTCCAAACCAAGACTATTCGACTTCACTCTCACAGGGTGGAGTATACCATTAAAGTACGATATATATATATATATATATATATATATATATATTTTATTTCTCTCTTCTCTTTTTTTCTTTGTCTTTTCCTAGTACTCAGGAGAAAGTTACAAAAATGGCTCTGAGCACTATGGGACTTAACATCTATGCTCATCAGTCCCCTAGAACTTAGAACTACTTAAACCTAACTAACCTAAGGACAGCACACAACACCCAGCCATCACGAGGCAGAGAAAATCCCTGACCCCGCCGGGAATCGAACCCGGGAGCCCGGGCGTGGGAAGCGAGAACGCTACCGCACGACCACGAGATGCGGGCAGAAAGTTACAGTACTTCATGTTTTTAGTGTAGTTTATTTTGTACAAGTTTGTTAATTTATAATTTGTGGAACTGCTATTTGTCCTTTTCTTCTGTTATGCATTTAAAACGTTTCTATATACATAATGTTGTATTTCGAAGTTGTGATATCATACAAAAGTTTTAACATTGTGATTTATGTAGTAGCCTCTCCCGCCGGAGGTTCGAGTCCTCCCTCGGGCATGGGTGTGTGTGTTGTTCTTAGCAGAAGTTAGTTTAAGTAGTGTGTAAGTCTAGTGACCGACGACCTAGGCCGTGGTGGCCGAGCGGTTCTAGGCGCTTAAGTCCGTAACCGCGTGACTGCTACGCTCGCAGGTTCGAATCCTGCCTCGGGCATGGATGTGTTTGATGTCCTTAGGTTAGTTAGGTTTAATTAGTTCTAAGTTATAGGGGACTGATGACCTCAGATATTAAGTCCCATAGTCCTTAGAGCCATTTGAACCATTTTAACCTAAGCAGTTTGATCCCTTAGGAACTCACACTCGTTTGAACATTTTTATCCAGTAGTGTGTGAGAGACGTTGAGCTTTAGGAAGATATCGAGTGGTCAATAGATGAAGCACGAACAAGGGTGTCTGATCGGTGAATAAGAGATCGATGGTTGCGAACGATGTGTTCGTGGCCGCCGTTTCGTCATTGTGTTTCTATCGGAGTTACACGTACGGTTTCGATACACACAATGGACGGTGAAGCTAAAAACTAAACATACCACAGTACTTCATATTGGGTACTGAGAAAATACTGACCATTAATCTTAAAAATTCGGTGTGCATGCAGTTGAGTGTGTACGACATCCGGTTCGAACTGCACGAAGTGTTAGGTGCGCGTAGCAGACCGCAAAACTAAAATACAAAGATATTAATGTGCTGCCACTTCGTGAACTTCCGCCTCGTAAAATTAAACTGAACAGTAGTGCGTGTAGACAGTGCAGCCGACTGTTTACTGAGTCGACGGTTTTTTCTGAGCATTGTCATCTGAAAACTTGAATGAACATGCAGATTGTAGTGTTTTTATTGCGACTCATAGTGTCGTAAACTTACAAGGCGAAAGCTGTCACTTCGGAGAATGAAAAGCCAACTATACCGTGGTGAATGCTTTCTATGAATAGTGCAGACTGTGACCATGTCGTAATAGAATTAACTTCCTGCCAAGGACTGATATTTTGTGTAGTAATAATCAGAACACTACAACGTTGGGACCCTGAAGCAACGTGTTTTAAAAAGAGATCGGTTTATGAGATACGTCACGCACTGTGGTATATTAAATGTTTCTAGACGTAATACGACATGGAATTACTCAAAAATGACTATGACTAGAAACAATTAACAAACGCTGTCATGTCGGAATATACCACGTGTTTGATTAATGGTGCACATATAGTTTACACAGCCGACTGCAGATGCTTTAGTCCACGGTACTGCAATATTATATTTTCCTGCTGCGTCAACGAACAAGCCGCTATTATCAAGAAGACAATCACAACAGCAGTTTTTACATGCACTGCATGTGTAGTTTACGAGCCTGCAACGCGGCATCTTGTGAGACAACAGTCTCTTGCGAACTAATGAGAGAAAGATAGTCTTATAAAATTAACATTTGTACTTGAGCTTTCCTCGATTCTCATTGTTATTGCTTTTTCTTCGTGTAACTGAAATCGAATACTTTTTTAAATACCGCTTTACGTAAATCTTAAAGCCTTAACACAGAGTTTGTTTTGTTCGTTAAATAACTATCCGTAACCAATATTATTTTTTCTGCAGATACTTTGGTTTTCAAATAAGTTATAGAACTATCAGATACGCAAAGAAGTTCGTTTTAATTTAAATTTTGGCTTTATTTCAATATCAAGTTGTCCACGTAAGTCCTACCGTAACACCATGTGAAGGGATTGATAATGGACTAAATTAACATTTAAATGAAAACAAATTCCAGTGAAATGCTGACAGTTTTCTAATTTCATTGAATCATCATGGCTGTTGGGTAAACTTTGTCTTTCGACACATCACCCATTTTCACAGCATGAGCACCGTTTATTGGCAGCGATACTAAAGTTTTCAGTGCTTATTTTTCTTCATTCTTTTCACTGAATATAAATGTGTGATTGCAGTAGATGTGAGTGTTGTTCATGCATTTTGCACGTTCCTTAGTTTTGATGTTCAAATTTATAATGTTTATTGCCATGTGGTGACAAAATATGCGCTTTGTGGACTGTCCACCATTAGGTCAACAGCTTACAGAAATTCACGAAAGATTAAAGAGTGAGTGTGGTACCACTAATCAAGTATTCGGACCACGTGAAAACTTTGAAACTGACAGATGCATGTTGCATTCCAGTTGTTTACGTACCAGTATTCGCCATGTTATAGTACTCTAAGCCATCGTAAGTCTTGCTTACTTATTTAATGAAAATTAGTGATCAGTCCATGTATAATATTTAATTAATTCTGTGAACAGTTAAAATTTCTCGGTTTTAGGCACTTTAAAATTGATGTAGAGGGGTTGGGTGGAGGGGGGTTTCGTTTATCGTCAGAACAGATAATGCAAATTCAAAGGCGTTCTACGTATGACACAAGAAGCACTGTGCCCGGCGATGTACAGGTACCAATAACGAAGTGGCAGGCTCAGATCATCGCATAGGGTGCGGTCCGTTCCTCGGACTTTCGTAGGTGGTTATCGATTTCAGCCAAACTAGACAAATTAGGAGCGACTTTGATACGACGCTCGAGATAATCGTTGCGGCATTTAGCATTTCATACTGGTGTGTCAGTTCATCTTATCACAGAGGTCTACAAGAACTCAAACTGAAACTTTGAAGCTGACTGTTATCTTTCAACTGTACTGAAATTCCCCTCAGAAATCCTGAAATAATTTTTAAACTTTTTTTTTAAATGAGCACAACGCCATTTGACTGTATTGTTGTTTATTTAATCACGATCCAGATTTCGACCTTTTATGCCAGTGGTCAAGCAACTGAGTTCATGTCATTAGCATATATTGCAGGACATCAAGCTGATAATTGTCTAAAAATTAAGAAAAATATTCACCCTCCACGAAATGCCAGATGTCAAATCGTCATCTTGTAAAAAGATCAGTAATTAATAGTGGGAGCACCTCATATTTAATTTAAAAAAAAAGAGGTTTACTTTGGTGTATAAAAGGTGAACATATGTCCTTGATTCGTAATGACAGTGATTTCACTATCATCATGAGTCAAGGAGTAATGACTGTGATTTCACTATCATCATGACTCAAGGAGTAATGACTGTGATTTCACTATCATCATGACTCAAGGAGTAATGATAGTGAGTCAAGGAGTAATGACTGTGATTTCACTATCATCATAATTCAAGGAGTAATGATAGTGAGTCAAGGAGTACTGACTTTGATTTCACTATCATCGTGACTCGAGTAATGATGGTGAGTCAAGGAGTAATGACAGTCGGTAGAGAACTTTCTCGCAAAAGGTAAAGGATCCGAGTTCGAATCTCGGTCCGGCACACAGTTTCAATCTGCCAGGAAGTTTCAGTAATGACAGTGATTTCACTATCATCATGACTCACGGAGTAATGATAGTGAGTCAAGGAGTAATGGCAGTGATTTCACTATCATCATCACTCAAGGAGTAATGATAGTGAGTCAAGGATTAATGACAGTGATTTCACTATCATTACGAATGAAGTACACTTCTTCATCTTTCATATATCAAAGTAAATCCGTTTTTATTAAATGTGACGTACTCCTATTATTATTTACTGATCTTTTTACAAGATGATGATTTTAATCTGGCATTTCGTGGGGAGCAAATATTTTTCTTAATTTATGTCAGAGTCAAATGGCGGTGTATTCATTTAAAACATATTGTACGATTGTTGATCAGCAACATCAAAAATTTTTAAACTAATTCATGGCTATGTTTTGAGCCGAATCATGTGACAACGCTATCTCACACAAATGATTTAGCGACAGACGGTAAAACTTTCGCAAACACGAGGTAGTTTGCATAGCTGTGTTCCTGAAGGGAATTGATTCCTCATTCTTAGTATGCAATTATGCAAGGCTAATTAATCCTTCGCGTAATTAGTCCCGTATTATAGACGACGACTTGTGCAGTGCTCATGTCTCTGGTATTTTCACGTGCTGAATGTTACAAGCAGTATACAAGGGAATGAACGTTTAAACAATAATAACTTACAATGACATTACGTACAGAAATAATGTCACTTGTGGCTGCTGGCGGAGCTACATTCAGTGACAAACTGCAACGGCAGTACTTATCGTGGAGTTGAAAACATTACGAAATGTCAGCCATAACGCGTGGTGGTATGAAATACATGCATTATTTCCAGCACAAGAGCAGTTCAATGGGACAAAGCGTCATGCAAAAAACAGTGCGGTTCGGGAATACCAAAAGCTACGTAGGTTCACGCCTACAGAGAAGGAAATTTTAATACAGTGAAAAGGTGAATCCTGATACATTTTGTAGCTGCAGTCTATAAGGGGCGCTCAGAAAGTTTCTGTTTGAGGGCTTGCTGCAGCGTATATGCAACGTAGCGTGACTCCAATGCGGGTATACAGGGTGACAATTATTGATCTGTGTGAATCAAAATCGTCATAACTTCTGAACGGTTTGCGCTAGGACGTTCGAACTGCACGGTTAGGCGAGGGAAATTAGTATGCGCATGCGCACGCGCCTTGTTGTTGTCGGCGACTTCCATTTGGATGGATGCGTCAATCAGCAAAACTGGTGCATTTGGGGCACTGAGAATCCGCATTTCGCGATCGAGAAGTCTCTTCACCGCCAACGGGTGTGTGTGTGTGTGTGTGCTGTGAATGTCCGAGGACGCCGTTCCTGCCGAAGGTGATGTAGAGGGAGTCGGAAGATTCGTCACGCCGTCAGTGTCCGGCAACGATGGCAGATCAGAAGGATTCTGGGCTGATGCATCCGATGCATGTGTGTGTGTGTGTGTGTGTGTGTGTGTGTGTGTGTGTATGTGTGAATGTGTGTGTGTGTTTGCATGTGTAGTGTAGTACAGTGTAGTGCCGGCACATATACTGAAGCTTAATCTGAAGTTATCGGTAAGCTCTGTACCAGCCATTTTTTGGTTGAAGGGGGAAGGTAGGTGGAAAACCGGCTATCTTCAGCGCAAGGAGAATATTTCCTTGGATGCTGGTCTCCGGAAAAAGAATGGAAACGACGCGTATTGGGTCGCGTCCCTGAAAGGTGACAGGCAGGCGGGGTTATTTAGACCATCAGGTATGTGTGCCCAGGATACGCCGGACACAGCAACCTGAAGCTGTTGACGGCAATGTTTTTTGCAAATTGGTTCAAATGGCTCTGAGCACTATGGGACTTAACATCTGAGGTGATCAGTCTCCTAGACTTAGAACTACTTAAACCTAACTAACCTAAGGACATCAGACACATCCATGCCTGAGGCAGGATTCGAACCTGCTGTGAATGTCCAGTCACGGAATAATTAGTGCGATATTCCTTGATGTCAAAGTGACTGCCGAACAGTACTGCCTGATTTCAACCGCCAGGGTAGCCGAGTGCGCCAATGCGATGCTTCATGGACTCGAGTAGGCGCGCTGGCCCCGGATCGAATCCGCCCAGCGGATAAACGACGTGGGCCGGTATGCCGGCCGGCCTGGGTATGGTTTTTAGGCGGTTTTACACATCCCACTAGGTGAATAGCGGGCTGGTACCCACGTTCCGCCTTAGTTACACGACTCGCGGACGTTTGAAAACGATCGCATTATTCCACAGCTTACACTAAATGCAGACACCTGAGATACACTAATACCGTCCTGGGGGGTTCGGGGTGGCGGCAGGAAGGGCATCTGGCCACCCTCTGCAACTTACACTGCCAAATCAATAGCAACCCGGACGAGCCCGTGTTGCAGCGGGACAAAGGCTGCAAGACATAAAAATGACCCAAAGTGACCCTGATATCGACAAGATGTGAATCATGCAAGATGGGAGCTGGACTGCATCGAAGCAGGATAGTGTTTGACATCCTGGAGGAACACTATGGGGACTGCATTCTGGTTCTGTGGTACCCAGAGGCCAGAGGCATGGGACTCGATTGGCAGCAATATTCTCCTGATCTGAACACATGCAACTACTTTTTGGAGGGCTATATCAAAGACATGGTGTACATCAATAACCTGAGAACCACTGCTGGGCTGAAAACAGCCATTCAGGAGGTCATAGACAGCATCGATGGTTCGACTCTTCAGCGGATCACACAGAATTTCGCTGTTCGTCTGCACTACATCATCGCCAATGATGGCAGCCATATCGAACATGTAAGAACCTAAATTCGAATATCTGTAGTGACGTTCCTATGTTGAATAAAGTGTGTGCGCGCCTTAGTTTGTAAGAAATTTACGTTTTTGATTCATTAGTTCAATAACTGTCACCCTGTATCAGCAGCGACGGTCTCATAAACTGACATACGGCCGGGAGAACGTGTGCTGACCACGTGCCCCTCCATTTCCGCATCCAGTGACGCCTCTGGGCTGAGGATGACACGGCGGCCAGTCGGTAACGATGGGCCTCCATCTTGTGTTCGGTAGGAGTTTTTTTTTAAAAAAAAAAAAAAAAAAAAGAACAGCGACATGTAAGATAGGGCTTAGTATGGCATTTGTACCTCTCTCTCACGTCTTTCTGACGTGCGACTGGGAAATGTGAAAACGTGAACTATGGCAAGGTTATTACCAAATACGTTCAAACAGGACCGACGTGCTGTTATTCTTTTCTTGTCTGCCGAAGGACGGACGTCGGTAGATGTCCATCGGATAGTCCTGACCTCCCACCAGGCGACTGTCACGCCTTCAGGCGCTTAAAAAGACCTTGAAGTGTCGATGGTTCCTGATGGGCGAAGATGTGCCGCGGGCAGTAACGAGCTTCTTCACGCAGCAAGACACGGTGTTTTCCCAAGCGAGTATCTTCAACCCGGTGTGTCGGAGGGATCATTGTCTCTGTGTTTACAGAGCATTCGTCTTATTAGCATACAAATTTTTGACTGTACGATACTGGAACGGAAACTTTCTGATCGCATCTTATAATATACTTACGTACTCTGGTTTCGTGATATGCTGACGTAAGTAAATGACTGGAAACCGTCTCATATGTTACACAAAGGCCATCGGATCCCTAATTTAACTACACAAACAAAGAAATACTATGATCAGTATAATCTGCTTACTAGTAGTTCAGAGAGAAAGAGAGAGTGACTGATTTGCACAAGGATTCAGATATGTTAAAGCACAAACGGATAGCCTTAGCCACGGGAACCCGTTTTTCGAAACTTAAAACAACGAATATGGTATTGCATTGCAATTTAAATAAAAATGCAACAAGAGAAATTACTCCACAAGGAACATAATTTTAAAAATCTGCAAGAAAGGTAAGTGAATCAAGTGTGGAAACGTTGTTTAAGCCAAGGGCCTGCAGTGATCTCACTCAAATACCTGCAGCAAGATGATGAAGTAATGACCAACATTTGTAGTATAACAGAACGTAGCCCAGATTGGTTTCTCTTCTAGGTATGACCAAGAATTTGGCACACGAGCAGAGCTCTTGCTCGCCTGCCATAGCTGTCTCTCCTGACTGCACACCCTCTCAGCCAGAATACAGGCTACGGTCGGTAACTCCTATATAAGACATAAAGTGTCTGGCGCTGTTGTTAGATCGGTTACTGCTGCTACGATGGCAGGTTATTAAGAATTAAGTGAGTTTGAACGTGGTGTTATAGTCGGCGCACAAGCGATCGGACACACCATCTCCGACGCAGCGATCAAGTGGGGATTTCCCCGTTCGGCAATTTCACGAGTGTACCGTGAATATCAGGAATCCGGTAAAACAGCAAATGTCCGACATCGCTACGTTCGGAAAAAGATCCTGCAAGAACGGGACTAACGATGACTGAAGAGAATCGTTCAGCGTGATAGGAGTGCAACCCTTCCGCACATTGCTGCAGACTTCAGTGCTGGGCCATCAACAAGTGTCAGCGTGCCAGCCATCCAACGAAACGTCCGCAGCTCGTGGTCTAGTGGCTAGCGTCCTGGGTTCGATTCCAGATCGAGCTGCGGATTTTCTCTGCGGGGGGACTGGGTGTTTGCGTTGTCCCCATCATTTCATCCTCCTCATCATCATTCGTGACAGTGGCTGGATTTGATTGTGTAAAATACATCGTGTATTGAAATAAAATCACGATTGTGACTGAATCCGCTTGTTCTTTATTTTACGAAAGTAAGAAAATCACGCAAGATACACTGACAACAAAGGATAACATTAAGAATACAAATGTCACTGCTGGTAGTTGCACCTTCATCAGTGTCATATTTCGTTTTTCAGTCAGACAGAAATCACGAAGTAGGCGGAAGTTATTTCTGAGGAAGCTTGCTGTTAAATGTAAAAATCTTGGGCTGTGTAAAAATTGGGACTCCGTATGGGCGCTGATCACCACACAGTTGAGCACCCCACAAACCAAATATCATCGTCATCATCATCCAACGAAACATCATCGATATGAGCTTTCTTAGCCGAACGCCCACTCATGTACTCTTAATGACTGCACGTCACAAACCTTTACGCCTCGCCTGGGCCCTTCAACACCGACATTGAATTGTTGTGACTGAAAACATGTTGCCTGGTTGGATGAGTCTCGTTTCAAATTGTATCCAGCGGGTGGATGTGTACGGCTATTGAGACAACCTCATGAATCCATGGACCTGCGTGTCAGCAGGAGAATGTTCAAGCTGGTGGAGGCTCCGTAATGATCCGGAGTTTGTACAGTTGGAGTGATATGGGACCCCTGATACGCCTAGATACGAGTCAGATGACACGTACGTAAGCATCATGTTCGATCACCAGCATCAATTCATGTCCATTCAGCAGTCCGACGGACTTGGGCAATTTCAAGAGGACAATGCGACACCCCATACGTCCAGAATTGCTACGGAGTGGCTCCAGGAACACTCTCCTGAGTTCAAATACCTCCGCTGGCTACCAGACTCCCCAGGCATGAACATTGTTGAGCATATCTGGGGTGCGTAACAATGTGCTGTTCAGAAGAGATCTCCAGCCCGTCGTGCTCTTACGGATTAATGGACAGCCCTGCAGAATTCATGGTGTCAGTTCCCTCCAGCACTACTTCACACATTAGTCGAGTCCATGCCTCGTCGTGTTGCGGCACTTCTGCGTGCTCTCGGGGGCCCTACACGGTATTCGGACTTGTACCAGTTTCTGTGTTAATGGCAATGTAGTCGCACCATAAACAACTTGGTTTTCTTATTTCTCAGTGACTAGGCCACAAACAAAACAAATTTTCAATGCTATTTAACAGTATATTTAATTATCTTTGGCCCACTGAAAACATAATATAATTTTGATCTGTTACAAACTGTCGGCATAATGACAGTCGCAGGCAATTTCACATATTTTTGCGCTCAGGTTGCCAAGTAATCATGGCTTATTTGGTTTCAAATTCGAAAGAAGCCTTTCAAAAAAATGAAGGAAATAAGTTGGAGTTTAACCTCCCATCAACATCGAGGTCATTAGAGACGTAGCACAACCTCGGAATATGTCAAGGATGGGGAAAGAAATGGGCCCTGACCTTTCAAAGGAACCATCCCAATTTTTGCCTTGGGCGGTTTAGGGAAATCACGGATGGCCGGACGCAGGTTTGAACTGTCGCCCTCCCGAATGCGGGTCCAGTGTGGGGGCCGAACCGCACAATAATCCTGTGTTCGGTGTGGGGCAGCGGTGGGGTGAGTGGACTGCTGTAGCCTACTGTGGGTTTGCGAACCACTGAGGGCTACGGTGGGAACAGAACCTCTCCGTCGTTTCTAGGTCCCCAGCTCCACGCAATGCAATACCATACAATGGTGAATAGTGTTCATGTAATTTTGCCACCTTTTCTAAATTCTGTCATTTATTGTCTTTGAATTTTTTGAAGTTTCAGAGTGTATATACTCAATTTGTTGACTCAGGTTACTTTCAGAGCAGTTTCTCGTAAACATTCGGTTTTTCACTTCATAAATAAACTTGGATTGTGACCAATTGAGAAGTAGAAGAAATAGTTTGTTTTTCCAACTAGAATTTTGGGTGACTTCACAGTTCAGATTTTGATAATTATTTTTGCTATTGGGTGAGATCATCACATGTTCCATAGCAAATTTGCGCACCCATCGATCATATGACTGTATAAGGCGTAATAGATATTGAGAATTCTTATTGTTGTTTTGGTCTTCAGTCCTGAGACTGGTTTGATGCAGCTCTCCATGCTACTCTATCCTGTGCAAGCTTCTTCATCTCCCAGTACCTACTGCAGCCTACATCCTTCTGAATCTGTTTAGTGTATTCATCTCTGAGTATCCCTCTACAATTTTTACCCTCCACGCTGCCCTCCAATACTAAATTGGTGATCCCTTGATGCTCAGAATATGTCCTACCAAGCGATCCCTTCTTCTAGTCAAGTTGTACCACAAATTTCTCTTGTCTCTAATTCTATTCAATACCTCCTCATTAGTTATGTGATCTACCCATCTAATCTTCAGCATTATTCTGTAGCACCACATTTCGAAAGCTTCTATTCTCTTCTTGTCTAAACTATTTATCGTCCACGTTTCACTTCCATACATGGCTACACTCCATACAAATACTTTCAGAAACGACTTCCTGACACTTAAATCTATACTCGATGTTAACAAATTTCTCTTCTTCAGAAACGCTTTCTTGCCATTGTCAGTCTACATTTTATATCCTCTCTACTTCGACCGTCATCAGTTATTTTGCTCCCCAAATAGCAAAACTCCTTTACTACTTTAAGCGTCTCATTTCCTAATCTAATTCCCTCAGCATGAGAATTCTTGTCTTTCCCTTATTATTCCCAATTATTTTTAAAGACTTGTGACAATAGAACGCTAGACTGCCTCTTTTTGTGCAAACAGCCACTGGACCTGCGGACTTCTTTTATGCCGCAAACAAACAGCAAAGGCTAAGCAACGCTGACACCACGATCCTACCGAATTGCAGAAAGTCGTGTCGACTGGTAAAAGCGACATCGCAATGCTAAATAAAATTCCGTGCTGTACCGAATACTTCTGAAAAGTACCGAGCAAAGCCGAGACCGGCAGAGACTCGGCCTGCACGCGGCCCGCACATGGCGACGGCGTGTGGAACTGCACGCGAGCACCAAGTCCACAGTACATAGATTAAGCTCTCGCTAAAGCCGTCGGCACCCCGACGGGGTAGCTAATGTTGGTATGCACACTGACGAGACATCCACCGTCACGAGAGACAGCGCTGTCGGCACGCGCCACGAGCTGATTAAAGTGATAGATACTACGGCGCTCTCAGCGTTCTCCAGCGTCATTTGTCGGCGTTATTTGTCTCGCAAGCCACACTATTTGTTCACCAAAATGGAAGCGCTTAAAATTCCTACATTATGTCTATTGAAGTGCACATTTCGTCTCTTATTCATGTTGTTCTGTCTATGATATACTTAAATAAGAACTTCGGTATCTGTAAAAAAGTAATAAGACACAAAATAAACATACATGTCCAGTCAATAAGGATATGTTTGTAAGCTTATAAACTGTGAGCGTGTGGGTGGTATTCTGTGATTCTGCGCAACGGATTAATCTGAGATGTACCCTTTACCCTGTTGCTCCCGCAAGATGCAATTTCCACCCCCACACTACTACAGAAGCCAGACAGACGCTCCAAACGTTCTAAAGAGAAATGCCTGAAAAACTTTCAGCAATAAATATCTCCTGGAGTCGTCCACTGTAAGGAAATGACACAAAATTTCTTACGTAACTGGTGGGATACTTGGGTACTGGAGTAGTTTCAGTTAGTGTAAGAAAAACATGAAACTAACGAAAATTATTATTTATTTTGCAAAAATTCTGAGAAATCACAATGGCACTTTTAGTTATGAACTGAACAAGTTATTTCCGGGTTCTTTTCAGAATGTGAAGTTACCTCGTAAGGATAGGATCCGCTAATGAAGTTTCTATACAAAGTTTAAGATTGTTATTGACTTGGCAGAATGGCTGAGAGCCGCTCCTACTCAACTTGAATAATTATCCATTAGAATGTTGCTAGGTATGGTCGAGGCTGTTGCGTGTGAAATGCAGTGAAGTGTACTGTTGTGGAGGAAATATGGGGCTCGCAAGAGCTGTAGCACACAATACTGTAAGCTGCAATGACTGCTGTCTGCGCCGCTCGCTGCTGACAAATAAGATAACTCACGTTCTATCTGGATTGACCTTTGCCAATCAAACTCTCCCTATGCCTTGATGAAGTCAAGGACTCCTGCTTGCCCCTAGTCTAACTATTGGCGTGGTACCCCGGTCAGATAACCAGTCCACCGCAATGCCACTTAAAAATTCGTTCGCGGGCGTTTAACTATAACTCTGTTCACACCGCACAGTAAGTGTGACGGCCAACACAGTGAACAATGCTTAATCGCAAGGACTCAATATAGAGTCGCACTCCGATTCGCTCTCGACAGAGGTGCTCTCCCAGTGAAGTACTGAGGAGACACTTGTTCCTCGCTCTCTGAGTACACGTACAAGCGCACACACTCTCGTTACGTGTTCTCGCTCCAAGAGTAACAACGGAACGGCCCCTCTCCACACCAGACATGAAGGGGTATATCTTTCGGCCTCTTCCATTATTCCTTCAGCTCAAGGTGTCAAGAATATCGTCTGCCAGTCAGCATTGCTCTTCTAAAATGGGATAATGACGTTTCGTTTAAGGCGACCAATCCGGAAATCTGTAGCATTGGCGTTTGGCGTTTGCTGTCTCCCTGTGAAATCCTCTGAAACTGTGTGCTATGTTTGTAAAGAATGCGTAGGCTGGGCGCTCCCACACAATGTAGTGGAATTTCCTTTTAAGCCGAACATGGGGTCGTTCTCCCCTTTCACTCAGGCAAATGCTGTACACTCCACAGGCGGTCACCGTCCAACATAGATAGGCTGAATCGTCCTCTGAAGGGACCGGCCTCTCGGCGTGCGGTCCACCTCTCCCGAACTAAAAGCTCTTGTGACCGTCATGTCTTGAATGTGTGTGTGTACGCCAGCCTCAAGTTTCTCAACCCCAGTGCATACCTGTTATTTGCGTATCAAATGGTTCAAATGGCTCTGAGCACTATGGGACTTAACATCTATGGTCATCAGTCCCCTAGAACTTAGAACTACTTAAACCTAACTAACCTAAGGACATCACACAACACCCAGTCATCACGATTTGCGTATCGTTTGCATGAATTCATACAACATTGACTTTATCTTATCGAGTTTAGGTTCGAATGAAGCGTCTTGATGTGCGGAATATGATTGTGAGGGCGGAATATGTAAGCAATGAGGATCAGGAGACCATGACGTCTTACAAAACGTTCACCAATTTGAAAAGACTCACTCCTAATACAGAATGCATTTATATTTACACACCATAAAATATTATATAAATTTTTCTGTTATTTTCGTAAGAAAGTCCCACAACCTGTTAGAAAATCCGAAGATGAAAAATGAACTTCGACACAGCAGGAGCTGAACCCTTTACCACCTCACCCTGTGCTTCCGTAAAGCTGTGCTTCTATTCACTACGGTTTCCTACTTTACGACCTTGCATTTTATATCACGGTTTTCTAAAGGTTTAATCGCTGAAATTTTACTAACTGACGTTTAATTATAACAATTCCTAACAATAATAACACGTTTATTACGACTATTATACACTGAAGAGCCAAAAAATGTGTTACAACTGCCTGATATTGTCTAGGGCCTCTGCGAGCATGCAGAAGTGTCGCAACACGACGTGGCCTGGAACTTGACAAATGTCTGAAGTAGTGCTGGAGGGATCTGCCATCACGAATCCAGAAGGACTATCCATAAATCCGTAAGAGTACAAGAGGGTGGAGATCTTTTCTGAACAGAACGTTACAAGGCATCCAAGGTATGCTCCATAATGTTCACACCTGGGGAGTTTGGTGACCAGAGGAAGTGTTTAAACTCAAAAGACTGTTCCTGGAGCCACTCTGTAGCAATTCTGGACGTGTGCAACTTCCTGAATTGTCCAAGTCCGTCGGAATGCACAATGGACATAAATGGATGTAGGTGATCAGAAGAATGCTTAGGTATGAGTCACTTGTCAGACTCGTATCTAGATGTTTCAGGGGTCCCATATCACTCCAGCTGCACACGCTCCACGCCATTACAGTGCCTCCACCAGCTCAAACAGTCCCCTGCTGACATGCAGGGTGCACGGATTCATGACGGTGCCTCTATAGCCGTACACGTCCATCCGGTCGATAGAATTTTAAATGAGAGTCATCCGACCAGGCAACATGTTTCTAGTCATTAACAATCCAATGTCAGTGTTGATGGGCTTTGTGTCATGCAGTCATCAAGGGTACACAAGTAAGCCTTCAGCTCCGAAAGCTCATATCGACGATGTTTCGTTGAGTGGTTCATAAGCTGACAATTGTTGATGGCCCAGCACTGAAATCTGTAGCAATTTGTGGAACGGTTTCGCTTCTGTCACGTTAAACGTGAGATATTGCAGGGCTCTCTAACTACTGATGCAGTGTCATGCACCTTAATGTCCTTATGGAAGATGATCTTTATTACTGGATACGATCTCACTTCATTCATATGATGAAATGGTTGCAGTATTTAACGCTCTTGCTTGTGTGCTCTAGCAAATGAATAGCGGTAAGCTTTACCTGCGTTCAAAGGAAGACGGTGCCAGGTTAATTGACTGCAGCGAAAATGTACTGCGGCTGAGGGTCAAGGAGACTGTTTTTTCTGCGGATTCTAGATGAAAACGTTTGTGGACTGCCAAGTCGCTCAGTCTCATTTTGCAGATACATTTGGTGGCGCCGGTCGCTCGGTTGCCGCGTCAAGGTAGGCTGACTAGCGCCAAGGCGGGTGATGGAGCCCCTTAGGGAAATAGCGGGAAGGTCGGGGAAGAAGGCCAGTGTTCACTCTGTCTGCTTGCCGGGGGGCCTCATCCGAGATGTGGAGGAGGCCCTACCGGCGGCGATAGAGAGCACTGGGTGCACCCGACTGCAAATTGTTGCTCATGTCGGCACCAATGACTCCTGCCGTCTGGGTTCAGAGGTCATCCTCAGTTCGTACAGGCGGTTGGCGGAACTGGTGAAGGCGGAAAGCCTCGCTCGCGGGGTGGAATCAGAGCTAACAATTTGTAGTATCGTTCCCAGAACCGATCGCGGTCCTCTGGTTTGGAGCCGAGTGGAAGGCTTAAACCAGAGACTCAGACGATTCTGCGGAGATCTGGGGTGCAAATTTCTCGACCTCCGCTATCGGGTGGAGAAATGTAGGGTCCCCCTGAATAGGTCAGGCGTGCACTACACGCCGGAAGCGGCTACAAGGGTAGCGGAGTACGTGTGGAGTGCACATGGGGGTTTTTTAGGTTAGAGAATCCCCTCCCTAGGCCCGACAAGACGCCTCCTGAGACGCGGCAAGGTAGGAGTAGGCAAAATGCAACAGGGAATAACAATATTAATGTGCTAATAGTAAACTGCAGGAGCATCTATAGAAAGGTCCCAGAACTGCTCTCATTAATAAACGGTCACAATGCCCATATAGTACTAGGGACAGAAAGTTGGCTGAAACCAGACGTAAACAGTAATGAAATCCTAAACTCAGATTGGAATGTATACCGTAGAGACAGGCTGAACAGTGAAGGGGGAGGCGTGTTTATAGCGATAAGAAGTGCAATAGTATCGAAGGTAATTGACGGAGATCCGAAATGTGAAATGATTTGGGTGAAGGTCACGGTTAAAGAAGGCTCAGACATGGTAATTGGATGTCTCTATAGGCCCCCTGGCTCAACAGCTGTTGTGGCTGAGCACCTGAAGGATAATTTGGAAAATATTTCGAGTAGATTTCCCCACCATGTTATAGTTCTGGGTGGAGATTTTAATTTGCCAGATATAGACTGGGAGACTCAAACGTTCATAACGGGTGGCAGGGACAAAGAATCCTGTGAAATTTTTTTAAGTGCTTTATCTGAAAACTACCTTGAGCAGTTAAACAGAGAACCGACTCGTGGGGATAACATATTAGACCTTCTGGTGACAAACAGACCCGAACTATTTGAAAAAGTTAACGCAGAACAGGGAATCAGCGATCATAAAGCGGTTACGGCATCGATGATTTCAGCCGTAAATAGGAATATTAAAAAGGGTAGGAAGATTTTTCTGTTTAGAAAAAGTGACAAAAAGCAGATTTCAGAGTACCTGTTGGCTCAACACAAAAGTTTTGTCTCAAGTACAGATAGTGTTGAGGATCAGTGGACGAAGTTCAAAACCGTCGTACATTATGCGTTAGATGAGTATGTGCCAAGCAAGATCGTAAGAGATGGGAAAGAGCCACCGTGGTACAACAACCGAGTTAGAAAACTGCTGCGGAAGCAAAGGGAACTTCACAGCAAACATAAACATAGCCAAAGCCTTGCAGACAAACAAAAATTACACGAAGCGAAATGTAGTGTGAGGAGGGCTATGCGAGAGGCGTTCAATGAATTCGAAAGTAAAGTTCTATGTACTGACTTGGCAGAAAATCCTAAGAAATTTTGGTCTTATGTCAAAGCGGTAGGTGGATCAAAACAAAATGTCCAGACACTCTGTGACCAAAATGGTACTGAAACAGAGGATGACAGACTAAAGGCCGAAATACTAAATGTCTTTTTCCAAAGTTGTTTCACAGAGGAAGATTGCACTGTAGTTCCTTCTCTAGATTGTCGCACAGATGACAAAATGGTAGATATCGAAATAGACGACAGAGGGATAGAGAAACAATTAAAATCGCTCAAAAGAGGAAAGGCCTCTGGACCTGATGGGATACCAGTTCAATTTTACACAGAGTACGCGAAGGAACTTGCCCCCCTTCTTGCAGCGGTGTACCGTAGGTCTCTAGAAGAGCGTAGCGTTCCAAAGGATTGGAAAAGGGCACAGGTCATCCCCGTTTTCAAGAAGGGACGTCGAACAGATGTGCAGAACTATAGACCTATATCTCTAACGTCGATCAGTTGCAGAATTTTGGAACACGTATTGTGTTCGAGTATAATGACTTTTCTGGAGACTAGGAATCTACTCTGTAGGAATCAGCATGGGTTTCGAAAAAGACGGTCATGTGAAACCCAGCTCGCGCTATTCGTCCACGAGACTCAGAGGGCCATAGACACGGGTTCACAGGTAGATGCCGTGTTTCTTGACTTCCGCAAGGCGTTCGATACAGTTCCCCACAGTCGTTTAATGAACAAAGTAAGAGCATATGGACTATCAGACCAATTGTGTGATTGGATTGAGGAGTTCCTAGATAACAGGACGCAGCATGTTATTCTCAATGGAGAGAAGTCTTCTGAAGTAAGAGTGATTTCAGGTGTGCCGCAGGGGAGTGTCATAGGACCGTTGCTATTCACAATATACATAAATGACCTGGTGGATGACATCGGAAGTTCACTGAGGCTTTTTGCAGATGATGCTGTGGTGTACCGAGAGGTTGTAACAATGGAAAATTGTATTGAAATGCAGGAGGATCTGCAGCGAATTGACGCATGGTGCAGGGAATGGCAATTGAATCTCAATGTAGACAAGTGTAAAGTGCTGCGAATATACAGAAAGATAGATCCTTTATCATTTAGCTACAAAATAGCAGGTCAGCAACTGGAAGCAGTTAATACCATAAAGTATCTGGGAGTACGCATTAGGAGTGATTTAAAATGGAATGATCATATAATGTTGATCGTCGGTAAAGCAGATGCCAGACTGAGATTCATTGGAAGAATCCTAAGGAAATGCAATCCGAAAACAAAGGAAGTAGGTTACAGTACGCTTGTTCGCCCACTGATTGAATACTGCTCTGCAGTGTGGGATCCGTACCAGATAGGGTTGATAGAAGATATAGAGAAGATCCAACGGAGAGCAGCGCGCTTCGTTACAGGATCATTTAGTAATCGCGAAAGCGTTACGGAGATGATAGATAAACTCCAGTGGAAGACTCTGCAGGAGAGACGCTCAGTAACTCGGTACGGGCTTTTATTGAAGTTTCGAGAACATACCTTCACCGAAGAGTCAAGCAGTATATTGCTCCCTCCTACGTATATCTCGCGAAGAGACCATGAGGATAAAACCAGAGAGATTAGAGCCCACACAGAGGCATACCGACAGTCCTTCTTTCCACGAACAATACGAGACTGGAATAGAAGGGAGAACCGATAGAGGTACTGAAGGTACCCTCCGCCACACACCGTCAGGTGGCTTGCGGAGTATGGACGTAGATGTAGATGTAGAAGGAGTCGATGCAGCTATGAGCAAATCATTGATGACCGGCAACAAAGAAGAGGATGGGCCCTTGTTAGGTATGAAGCCGATGAAACGCCTGTGCGTTTCTGCCAATTTCCGTGGGACAGGACAGTGCTGCTACAATATTTTTGAAAACACGAGGCTTTTATCGAGTTTATGGCAGTTCTTTGGAAAGCTCGAAATGGAAAAAAACAGGAGAGAGAACGATCTTTTTATGGAGGGCTGTGGTTCCATCCAGGTCATGCTTTTAGCAAAGACACGGCGTAAACGCGTGGGAAAGAGGCCGCAAAGATGAATCGTTTTTCTTTTTCTCCCAATTAATTTTCAAAGTCACTGGTTGGTCAAATCTGTGTATGAAGAGCAGGGGGCGGTCTCCCAGCTTGGAATGTCGAGCTCCAGCTCATGACTGGCTTGCGCTAATGTGGGTGTAGTCTAAGCTTGTAAATGTGCTACCCTTCCGTGCTGACAAGGAAAGCTGAGAGAAAGATAAGAACATACTCTTGTACAGATGCTTTGCAGGTGCTTACCTAAACGGGAGACTTGTGTCCTTTGCTAGTGTGCCACTTAGAGCCTGTGCCAGTCACCATGTCAACTGTCAGAGGTACTGCTTCTTGTATCACACACACAACAAATGATGTGTGGGTGTACTTATTTGTTTTGAGTCAGCCGTCTAAACATCTCTCATATTCCATCACGCATAGACGTGTCACGGACTCAAATTGGTTTGGCAGACCAGCAAACGGGTCCACCTGCACACTGGAATCAACAGGGATTTCAGAGGCTCCTAGGGAAGTAAGTACCTGCGTTCTGAATCAGCCGAACACAAGACCATGTATTTGCATACTTCCAGGCGCGTGCCTTTAATAACAGATAGTCTCTGTTCATGACTCCAGTCGACGACCACATTGTGCTGTGCCGCCCTCACCTGAAGAAGGGTAACGTATTCGCTGCTACGGCGTAAGGCTCCAATATATGCTTCTCGGCACCCTTTTCTTTGTAACAATATTTTTATTTATGGAATAGTAGAGTATAGATGCTCGGTGACTAGAAGAAGGGATCGGTTGGTAGGACATGGTCAGAGGCATAAAGGGATCACCAATTTAGTAATGGAGGGCAGCGTGGAGGTTAAAAATTGTAGAGGGAGACCAAGAGATGAATACACTAAGCAGATTCAGAAGGATGTAGGTTGCAGTAGGTACTGGGAGATGAAGAAGCTTGCACAGGATAGAGTAGCATGGAGAGCTGCATCAAACCAGTCTCAGGACTGAAGACCACAACAACAACAGATGCTCGGTAATAGCGTAGTTTTTGGGCCATACCGGGGATTACATGTATGAAGTCAGATAAAGCGATTAGTTCTGGTTAGTGTGGTGTGTTGATCCCCAGCTGATCACTTTGTTCACCATAGACCGCATATTATTAAGAACGTTTATCAGATAGAAATGTTTGTGTGTGGTTTCTTAAGCTATCTTTTGACTTGTGAAGTTAAGAATCAATAAATCTATTGTTATTTAGACCACAACTCCTCCCAGTGTTCTACCGACCGCAAGACCGCTACGGTCGCAGGTTCGAATCCTGCCTCGGGCATGGATATTTGTGATGTCCATAGGTTAGTTAGGTTTAACTAGTTCTAAGTTCTAGGGGACTAATGACCTCAGCAGTTGAGTCCCGTAGTGCTCAGAGCCATTTGAACCATTTTGTTCTACCGAGCGAGGTGGCGCAGTGATTAGACACGGGACTCGCATTCGGGAGGACGACGGTTCAATCTCGCGTCCGGCCATCCTGATTTAGGTTTTCCGTGATTTCCCTAAATCGCTCCAGGCAAATGCCGGGATGGTTCCTTTCAAAGGGCACGGCCGACTTCCTTCCCCGTCCTTCCCTAATCCGATGAGACCGATGACCTCGCTGTCTGGTCTCCTTCCTCAAAAAACAACAACAACCACCCAGTGCTCTGATTAACGTTACCTTTGCCATTTTATTAAAGTCTTGATTGCAGTTCAAAGAGCAGAATCTTGCAACTGGCGAACCGCTGCCGAGATCTAGGTCCTTGGCACTCCTGCGATTCTGTCATTTAGCGTCCTTTACAAACAGGTCCACATTATGTTAGTTAAAACTATGGTTCAGTAGTATGTTATAGATACTTAGTGCTCTGATTGTGTTGTTCATGTGCTTAATTTTTTTATTTACAGTGCATCTGTGTCAGTGACTTCAGTGACTGGTCGACCGTTTTCCCATCGTCGCTAAAGGAGTTGTTATATTATTTTTTTGGTGTTTACTATTGTATTTTTTTTGTATTTGGTTGTTTTTGATTCTGAATCTCGTATACTATCGTCGTAGTATCGGACTGCATACGTCTTTGCTAATTTTTTTGACGTCATTGTATTGTACTGCGTATATCTTGTGAGTTAGATAATACGGTTGGCCACATGTTGCACGGATAATTAAAATTTGTTGTTGATAGAGAATTTGACTGATAACGAGACGCAGGGCACGGAGATAAGTAGAATGAGAATGGGAAAATAGAGCGTACGTCATGGAGGAACAGCGCAATGAAACGGTGGAGGCTCAGTTTGAACGTAGGGAGCCATTGCTGTTGAACGGTGTTAGCAACAACGATGTCGTGCTATAGCTTTTCTTGAGGGGACAGACAGTGTCTGATCGTGTGTGATAGAAGATGTGAACGTACCACAATATACTGAAGCAGAGATGATTATTAGAAATCCGGACAGAGAAGACAGGGTGACATCAGAACGCAATGATGAGGAAACAACATCGCACAAATCAAGTATGAGTTCGGTCGATCACTATACTGAGGAAAAGGACTTCAATCTGGTAGCATTTTTAATGGGACTGGAGAAGAAAATTTATGGACTAGATCGAATGGAGGGGAAGATTAATGAGACGAGGACGGATATAAAAAATATCGGTGCTCAGGCAAACCAGATGCGAGCGGAACACAAGTCATGGGCAAATAAACTCCAGGGAAACCTACGTAAACAACAAAGCAATCAAAGTTTTAATGACTGCACATGATGCTAAGCAGACGGCAGAGGGCGCCAAGACGGCAGAAAGTTTCTCAAGACGCGTAGCAGCTGAAGCATCGAAAACGAGCAAAAGCACAGAACAGCAGGGACGAGAGGCGGTGATCAATTTGAACAAGAAGGTCCAAGCGTGGAAAAGCGGCAAAATGAAACGGGCCAGCGCATCGATACGAAAATACGTAAAGCCACGGACCTTCATGCGACAGCGGCCATGCAGAAATTGGAGTCTGAGCTGCACAAACTAGGGACTGGTTCGGATGTGACAACTGCAACTTCAGTGAGCGAGACTGAAGGGGTCCGGACTCTTCTTTCGTTCAAATCTCAACAGGAGGATATCAACACGCGTATGGAGAAGAAACTGAAGGAGGCGCTAGGGAATCAATTTCAAATGCGGCCAAGCGCGAGCGCAACAGAACCAGAAACAAATTCGGATGGCACGGGTGAGATGAACGTTGCATTTTCTCGAAGCCGTGGCGGCAGTACAGATGAGGGGACGTCGAACGAGGTCATCCCAAGGACAACGAAACGCCATTAGATTTTCAACACTTCTTACAAGCCCCAAGAATTCGAAATTTTCCGAGATGACGGTAACTTTACTCACCCACGCACTTGGATATCGCAATTTTACCTCCCTTTACCTCCAAATTGGCCTTTAAGATACAAATCTGTATTTATTTGCGGACACTTGCAAGGGTCAGCTGCGGAGAAAAAGCGCGGAATATCACCGACGTGTAGAAATTACCAGGAGTTCAAAGACAGCTTCCTAAATATCTACTGGTCCAAGGGGGCCCATGAGCGCATAAAGTACGAGATGATTGCTGGCAAAGATTTCGAAAGTTCAGGCTACAAAAGCCCAGTCAAGTTTCTTGATGCAGTGAGAGACAACAACCAGTATCTTGACGTACCATGCTCTACCGGTGAAATCACGTATGTCACTGCCGCGCGGGATTAGCAGAGTGGTTTAAGGCACTGTTCGGTCAGAGAGCCGGTTGGCCTCTGTAATAAAAAAAACTGAGTGGAAGGATCAACAAACGAACTTGAACGGATGTCATTGTGACGTCCGCAACGACAAAAAAAAAGAAATAAAAAATGGTCCCGTGTAAGCTTAGGGACTGATGACCTTAGCAGTTAAGTCTCATAAGATATCACACACATTTGAACATTTTTTTCTTACGTCACTCTTACACCAAACTTCCGTCAGCATATCAACAAGTATCAGCTGGCAGGTGTAATGTGGAGCTCAGTACCTGCCGTAACACTCTTTGCGAATTAGAGTACGCATTCCGAGCAGAGAATATCAGAGAACACAGAAGAAACTCTAACAGATACGTTGCAGGCCCTATGTCGCGTCCACAACATAACAATTAGGCCTATAATAATAGAAACGGAAATGCACGAAATGGAACGCCTTACGGAAACCATTCACGGTCGGAAAATTTCGGGAGTAATGAAATTGAGCAGCGAAGAGATTGGAATGGGAACTGCAATGTACTACGCAACAGAGACTGAAATGGAAGGAGGATTGAAAGCTATGGACCACAAAACAACGGATGGCGAAACCATGGATCCGGTTTCAATGACAACAGAAGATGTGCGCGAATGAACAACAGAGTAAACGGAAATAGAGGTCAGGCCGAGGAAACTGAGATTCGGGGACCGAACCCAGGACGAGAGGCGTGAGGAAACGACAGCCAACGTCAGCAACTAGTTGAAAATGCGGAAGAGGCACAAAATGCAACTGCAACTGAACTCGGACATAGCCTCATCAATGTTATTAAATACGACTATCTTGAAGGAACGTTGCTGGAAGATTCTTATTCTGAACAAGCCACAGATAGTTAATGGTCAGGGGAAGCCGAACAAGCATAGTAGCATAAGTTTTGTTTAATTAGAAGAGTGTTAAGACAACAATAATTTCTTTAGATTTTTTTCTTTTTGTAATTCACTGTGGTAATTAGCATAGGAACTTCTCCCATTGTTGCTAGTAGTAAGAGTTAGGCATTGTTAGAATTTCACAGTACAAGTATTTCTTCGTAACATGCATCAAGTTTATAGATGTATAGATGCTCATTCCAGTGCAGACTAATTACAATTGTTGAGAGTACATATGTGCCGATCTCAAGACGGAAATTTCGTTGTTTATTAGAGTCCTATTTCGCGTGAGTTATGTTCTCATAGCAGTTTTGCAGTTTGCACGGAACGACAGAATCAGGTGTCACAACAACGATATAATTTTATGTGTTCGAGTCCGAAACTAGTGCACGAGTATTGGGGACGGAATTCTTCTGGTAACATCTTGGAGTTCAGCTACAATCAAATTTCTTCTATTTATTGTGTGTATCGCAGTAAACGCCCTTGTATGATACGGTATACAATTCGTAGCATAGCGTGTGAGAGGGGCGACGTTGAGATTAGTTTGCAAGACCTATCGAGGTATTTTGCAGGATGGTTGTATATTGTCCACGCGAGAGGCGTGTTGACTTTCTTGTGTCTTTCCTTTGTCATTTTATTAAAGACCAGAAGCTTGCAAAGGACTCTCTTCAGTCGTTATTGGTCCCGTTCTTGCACGATCGTTTTCCGGTAGCAGCGATGTCGGAGATTTTATATTTTACCCGTTTCCTGATATTCACGATACACTCGTGAAATAGTCGTACGGGAAAATCCCCCTTCATCGCTACCTCGGAGATGTTACATCTCATCGCTCTGGTGCCGACTGTAGCACTACGTTCTAACTCACTTAAATCTTGATAACCTGACATTGTAGCAGCGGTAACTGACCCAACAACGGCACCAGACTCTTTTTGTCTTATATAGATGTTACCGACCATAGCGCCGTATTCTGCTTGTTTACATATCTCTATATTTGAATACGCATGCCAATATTAGTTGCTTTGACGCTCGACTGTATGTGCCATTGACTTAAAACGGCTTCCTTTCGTAATTCGCGTGTTATTACGCGAAAATAACTAAATACGAAAATTATAAACCACCAATACGACTTTTCCCGTCATTTTATTACAACAAATCGTACCAGTAACGATTTGTTCTCAAGACATTCAATGTGATGGTTTTCAGGGACAGTATATATTCAAAGTGTGCAAGTATAAATCCCACTCTTCTACTGAACGAGACAAATGCAATATGGTGTCTTGCTTTCTACAGGCCTAGTGCAGGTGTAAAATACAGGGAGCGAAAAGCTATTTACAATTTGTACAGAAACCAGATAGCAGTTATAAGAGTCGAGGGGCATGAAAGGGAAGCAGTGGTTGGTAAGGGAGTGAGACAGGGTTGTAGCCTCTCCCCGACGTTATTCAATCTGTATATTGAGCAAGCAGTAAAGGAAACAAAAGAAAAATTTGGAGTAGGTATTAAAATCCATGGAGAAGAAATAAAAACTTTGAGGTTCGCCGATGACATTGTAATTCTGTCAGAGACAGCAAAGGACTTGGAAGAGCAGTTGAACGGAATGGACAGTGTCTTGAAAGGAGGGTAGAAGATGAACATCAACAAAAGCAAAACGATGATAATGGAATGTAGTCGAATTAAGTCGGGTGATGCTGAGGGAATTAGATTAGGAAATGAGACACATAAAGTAGTAAAGGAGTTTTGCTATTTGGGGAGCAAAATAACTGATGATGGTCGAAGTAGAGAAGATATCAAATGTAGACTGGCAATGGCAAGGAAAGCGTTTCTGAAGAAGAGAAATTTGTTAACATCGAGTATAGATTTAAGTGTTAGGAAGTCGTTTCTGAAAGTATATGGAGTGTAGCCATGTATGGAAGTGAAACATGGACGATAAATAGTTTGGACAAGAAGAGAATAGAACCTTTCGAAATGTGGTGCTACAGAAGAATGCTGAAGATTAGATGGGTAGATCACATAACTAATGAGGAGGTATTGTGAATAGGATTGGGGAGAAGAGGAGTTTGTGGCACATCTTGACAAGAAGAAGGGACCACTTGGTAGGACATGTTCTGAGGCATCAAGGGATCACCAATTTAGTATTGGAGGGTAGCGTGGAGGGTAAAAATCGTAGAGGGAGACCAAGAGATGAATACACTAAGCAGTTTCAAAAGGATGTAGGTTGCAGTAAGTACTGGGAGATGAAGAAGCTTGCACAGGATAGGGTAGCATGGAGAGCTGCATCAAACCAGTCTCAGGACTGAAGACCACAACAACAGTGGTTTCTACTTGTGGCACAGGGAGCGTGGTTGCTTCCTACTGGTTCTGTTGTACGTGACACGTTGCCGAAATATCGCAGAAATTATTCCTTGTTTCACGTGACGAAACGGCTCTTCAACGTGAAATAGCAGGAAGTGGCGTCACAAAACTCGTAGAGCGACACGTCAAAGTTAGGTAACCAGTCCAGTGCGCCGACGGCTTAACTAAAATTCATGGTAAGCCTCTGGCAGAGTCTCACAAGTCAGTATCCTTGAACCCAACACGACACGCCACATGAAACTATACAGAGCTAAAATGCGATGGCATGTCAGGCTGTGCGGGAGAGGCTCGTGTCCCGGATTGCCAGAGAATGACGTCAGAATGACGCACAACACGATGCGCTCACGAAACTCGATAGCAGTCGACGATTGAAGAAGTTTGGAGACGCTGAAAGGTCTCTGTTGGATTCCTTTCATGTTACTTTCTTAAATCTGTTGTCATTTACGGCATACTTTCCACTTCTAAATTTACTGTGGTGTTTCTGACTATCTGGGAGGAGACTGAGCAATGGAACGTGTTACTTTTACACATAATCAAGAACTATCTGTCACACTACTACACTTTAAAACACAGTTTATATGTAATTCATGTCACACAGTCTCATACGGAACCTATATCTCATTTATTTTATATACTGTATATGATAAGATACTGTCATACCCCTTCCCTCCTGTGTGAAAGGATGAATGAGCAAATGTATTTCTAGTTGCGTGCTTCATGGTAGCAGACAAGCCTGTGTGCTAGAGAACAGTAGGACCAACGTCGGAACAGGTAGCTACGCTTTCCAAAAGTAAAGAGGTTTCTATTCTTGGTATGGTCCTGTCGTCCCTTGTCATGTTGGTATAGGAAGCTGCCTCTCTGGTCACTTCCGTTTGTATCTGTAAGGTACCCTTGGTAGGGGCCCACGCCAGTCGGTCCACGGCGAGCGTCTGAAGTGGTAAGATCTCCAGCTAAGCGCGTCTCCGCTAAGTCCGTAGGACAATGGATTTCTTAAGTTCAACCTAACTGGAAATTTAATCACCTTTGTTTCAGGTTTAGATCTAAAATATCTTATCTTAAATTGCAACGCAGTGTAATTCGAGTGTGAAGTTCAGAATTTCTTCCAGTAGTTGCTTAGTCACTACTTTGTAAGCAAAGTGGAACCACGTCTTGATGATCCGTAGCTCTAACTAAGATCATCAATCTTAAATGCGAATATGCATGAGATTATAACGTCTTGTCTTGACAATATTTTTCAATATAGCAACTTCTCCTTATGTTCACCCCACGTGGAGTGTACTTTGTGAGACCAGTAACACGTGCTTATATAATTGTTTGACCCATCAGTTTAATAGTGTGATGATAGTAACCAGTTCGAGGTTTTTCTTTTCGATGTAATTTATTATAATTCTCAAAATTATTGTGCAGTTGCACTCTTTGTGTAAACCAAGTTGACCACGTGAACCATGTGGTGTAATCATCAAAGTAGCCCTCAGCTATTCTTTTCGATAAGATTTCACAGACAATTGATATGAATTTAGTATACCAGTGTGTGGTAATTTCATGACGGACAGGATTGCGCTACGACCGTAACTTCTTTGGGTGAAAATTGGATTGGTTGGTTCTGGTTAATTTCCTCTTGCATATGTTTCAACGTTCTTAGTGTGTTATTTTATGAATGCAGTGCTGTACGCAGTCTCCCACTCTTGGCTCCATATTTGATGTGTTCTGTAAGATTACAAACTCACATTTTCACAATCCCAAATAAGGCACCAGTTTAGTTTTGAATCAAGTTTAATATGCTGAAATTTTAACGGTACAATGAACAATGTTAAAATAAGTGTCTAAATATAAACTGATGTATTTCTTTTTATTTAAATTCTATTTATATATATATATATATATATATATATATATATATATCGCCGGTTGTCGTAAGATGACTATTGAAAGATTATAATTAATGTTAGTCTGGTTGGCAATTTGGTAAACTAGACTGGATACCTGGTGAAACAGTTACTCAGTAATGCACGATAACTTCCCCAGATAGCTCACAGCTTTTAACCCGCTTTTATTATCTTGAATATCAGCACCGCTTTCAGAACAACTTAATGCATTAACTTTACAACGCCGTATTCGATTTCTCGTGCTTCATTGCGATAATTTTATAAGTTCTCTGGTACATCATAATCTTGTCCTCTTGGTATGATTTGTTATAATTAAATGTAATTAAATGTTAGTTAATGCCATACGGGTAGTAAAAGCCTTCAGAAGCTCATAAGATCCATGATATTATTAAAAGAGGTTGTAAAGGTTTCCATCTCTGCTGTTGTTGACAAACATTCACTTTTTTCCTCTCACATGGCCGCCACACCTGGCGGTGGGGAGGGGAGGGGGAGGGGGGGAGGGGGTGGGGGCGTGTCATCAGTATTCTGACTTGTTTGATGCTGCCCGCCACGAGCTCCTCTCTTATGCCAACCTATGCCAGAGTAGCAGTTGCAACCTATGTCCTCAATTATTTGCTGGATGTATGCCAATCTCTGTCTTCCTCTACAGTTTGTGCCCTCTGCAGTCTCGCGGTAGCGTTCTCGCTTCCCGAGCACGAGGTCCCGAGTTCGATTCCCGGCGGGGTCAGGGATTTTTCC
This sequence comes from Schistocerca piceifrons, assembly GCF_021461385.2. Taxonomy (NCBI): domain Eukaryota; kingdom Metazoa; phylum Arthropoda; class Insecta; order Orthoptera; family Acrididae; genus Schistocerca; species Schistocerca piceifrons. The sequence goes on along the minus strand of NC_060140.1, from coordinate 818,097,049 downwards.
TCCTCGAGATGACTGGGTGTTGTTGTGTCGTCTTCATCATCATCATTCATCCCCATTAGGGTCGGAGGAAGGCAATGGCAAACCACCTCCACTAGGACCTTGCCTAGTAAGGCGGCGCGGGTCTTCCGCGTCGTTCCCCTACGCTCTGTAAAGAAATATGGAACTCATCATCATCATCATCATCACAGCTCCCTCTAGTACCATGTCTTAACAGATGTCCTATCACCCTGCCCCTTTTCCTTATCAGTGTTTTCCACATATTCCATTCCTCTCCAGTTCTGCACAGAACCTCCTCATTCCTTACCGCATCATTTGTGTTTTCTATGTTGCAATAAACTTCTTCATTGCTTCTTAATTTCTATTCCTCTGTATTTTTTGGTTGCAGAAGTATTTTTCGAATGATTTTTCTTTCTAGGACTTCAAGTTTGTGTAATTTGTAATTCAGTACTAAACACTGACTTGCATAAAGACATTATGGTTTTTCTACTGCGTTGTAGTGCTGTATCTTCAAATTTCTAGACAGACACCTTTTGTTGTAGACATTCCTAGTAATTCCATAAGCTCTCTCCATTTTATGTACTCTTTCTTCTACAGCAAATTTTTCTAAGCCATTTTCTTGGATAATCTCTCTCAGATATTCAAATTTATTTACCCTTTTTATCTGGCCAATATCTGTTGCTAGGAATTCCGGAGTATTTTTTATATTTTTCATAAATTTTGTATGTTCTACAGATATTCTTAAACCTGCTTTGTTGGATACTTCTTCTAAAAGATTGATTTGTATACCAGCATATGTTAGGTTTTCAGAAATAATGGAAAAATCATCCGCAAATGCTAAACACTGAATTTCAGTACCTTTGTTTTTAGTTCCCAGTCTGATTGATGATAGCTTCTGTTCTTTTAGTTTTTGTTTCCATTCTCTTACTATTTTCTCTTGTACACAGTTAAAGAGGGGTGGAGACAGGCCTTACACTTGTTTTTGTATTGAATGCCTTCAATATTTCACCCCGAAACTTAACCTATGATATGGTGTCTGTGAGCGTTTCACGAATAGGGTTTGTTAATTTAGATCTGATGCCAAATTCTCTGATCACTTTCTCTAGTGTTTCCGTATCAACCGAGTCAAATGACATTTTAAAATTTGTAAATGTTACATCTATATTTTTGGAGTTACTAAGTATGTGACGAATTGTGGACTTTAGGTTGAAAATCTATTCTGAGCAAGATCTGCCCTTTCTAAATCCACTCTGATATTATCCAAAATGGCTATCAAGTGTTGCTTCTACCTTGTTTAGTAATATTGTTGAAAATATTTTTTAGCCCACTGTCAGCAAAGATGTACTTATTTACATTTTGCTTTTCACCTTTTTTGTCCAAGGGGTGGATGAGAGCCACTTTCCAGTCTTCTAGTATCTTTTCAGTTTCCCATATTTCTTCAAACATGACCTGAAGGTTAGTTATAATTTTTGGTTGAGAACATTTAATAAGTTCAGCTTTAATAGAGTCTTCTCCATTGGCTTTGTTGTTTTTCAGGGTACTTATTGCTTTTTTAATTTCTTCAGCTGTAGGTGGTGGATCTGCTTCTGTATTTTTATGGAGATCGGGAAATTCTAGCTTACAGTTTGGTTCTTCACAGTTCAATAATTTTTCAAAATACTTTCTTAGTATTTCACAATTCTGGCTGTTTCCGAGGCCTACTTTACCATATTCATCTGTGAAGCAAATACTTGAAGATGTGTAGCCCTTTAGATGACTCTTAAACATCTGACAGAAAATCCAGGAGTTATTTTTTACAAAGTTGTTTTGTATGTCAAGAGGTTGTGATTTCTCAAAAGATCTTTTAGCACTCTTTATTTTTCTTGCTGCTTCCTTCTTTTGCATTCTAAATTCATCGAGGTGTTCAGGCTTCCCAGAACATTTCCCTTTTTTTGCACTGTTTTGTTCTTTCTGTAACTGCTTCTTCAAAGATTTCATTCCACCGAACTTTATTCTTCATATTTGCTGTTCCAAATACATTTTTCGCTGCCCTGTTGATTTCTTTCGATACCTCTCCCAATTTCCCTGATTTAGTTACTTTCATTTCTTCCTGACTTTTTTAATTACCTCTTTGGTGATGTTGAGCCTGTCTGTATTATATTTAATTAATTTTTCATGTCTCTTTTGGTTTTTATTGGGGAGAAGTTTAATTTTAATTTTAGTCAGGTAATGATCAGAATCAAATTCCCTGTTTCTTGCTACTTTTACATTCACGTTTTTTTTTTTTAAATTGCATTTAGAAACAGCCATGTGATCTAACTGGAAGTCCCCTATTATTGTATTGGGAAAGCTCCATGTTTTTGCCTTTCTCGATAATTTTTTGAAAAAGGTTGACATTACCTTCAACTGAAATGTTCTACAAAGACTGATTGGTCTTGTGCCATTTTTGTTTGTTCTTTCATGGGCTGGATAATATCCTATTATTTTTCGAAACGATTTTTCCCTCCCTATTTGTGCATTAAAATCCCCAATTAGTATAACATTTGATTTTGAAATTTTTGATATTTCTTCTTCTCGAAGTTCCCAGAATGCTTCTACTTTACTCGAATTTTTCGTATTGTTATCATTGATTGGAGCATGACAATTAACAGAGGTATACTACTTAGTTTTGCATTTAACTGTCAGAAGAGATAGTCGTGTTGAACTGGATTTACTGGTTTACCCTTAAAAATTCTATGGTTTTTGGTTTCTGTAACATTTTCATCCAAAAATCTTGTTTCTTGAATTGCTAAAATTTGTATTTCATGCTTATCTAAGAGAATTTCAAGTTCCTCTTGTTTACAAATTTTTAGTAATGAATGTACGTTCAAGGTGCTTGGAAAGAATTTACTTTTGAACTTTAGCTTGGAAGGATACCAAAGATGCTCCAACTCATCCTTAATCCAGATGCTGGAACTCCCCAGAACCCTAGTTCCCGATGCATTGCATAAAGCAATGGTGCATTCCTCTTTCGAGTTACCACCTGGGGTAGTGATTTCTTCTAGCGGACTTTCCATTCTGCAATTGAAATTGTTCATTGTACATGGTAGGCAATAAATTCCAAGGTAAGAGCGGATTGTTAGTCCGAAATGATTATTTTTCATGGTTTTCTCTATCAGGTTCTTCCGATCTCTCTGCTGTTGCGACTTCGGCCTATGAGACCGTTGACTTGCTTCACCTGTAATCCTAGGCAGGGGCCCTCAAAGGGTGATACCATTCAGAGCCAGATGGCTCCCGATTTTTTTACGAGGTGTTACTATTCCCCCTCCCACCTTCCTTGTCACTTGTGAGAAAAAGCCCCGGGCTTGGAACTGGCAGTGGCGGAGTTATACGGTTTTGTTATTGTTATTATTACTTTATTTTCGCATTTCCAACAAATTCTGGGACTTTGTTGTCAATGTTAATACAAGTAATTTCAGCAGTATCCGATGTTAATTACATTTAACAGCGAGCTTCCTCAGAAATAACTTCCTTCTAATTTGTGGTTTCAGCCTGATTAAAAATCGAAAGATGACACTGCTGCAGGTGCAACTACTATTCTTGATGTCATCCTTTGTTCAGTGTTTCTAACGAGATTTTGTTACTTTCGTAAAATAAAGAACAACCGCTTTCAGTCACAATCGTGATCTTATTTCAATACATGATGTATTTCGAGCCATGGGCGCTCATCTTCAATTGCTTTGACAGCCTACACCAATTTTTTTGCAGATTTAGGTTAATTCTGGCACTGGAAAGCTTACAATGGTATATTAAACAGTGACATATTGCGAATATAAATTTACAAAGCTAAGATAAATCGAAAACACGTTGAATGAACAAACGGAGTTTAGCCGCCACAGTTCTCTCAGTAATTTTAAAAGTTTATTTTTTCCTAAATAATTTTAATACTTAATAGTGGAACCGTCTGATAACATGCATCCACATTTGACATATTCATAAATATTTGTTTTATAAGCAATATCTCTGTATAATCAATAATGTAATAGCTTCATATGTTCTCTGAAATAATAATACCTCTGTAATTGTAGAAATGCAGCATCTTTACATTTGAAAGTCTTCGACTTGTTTTAACTTGTGTTTACAGTCGCACTGTAGAATGTAAACTGTGTATACAAACATAAACATATTTAGTTTGCTGTGCATCAAAATCATGTATCCACTACTGGAAACAGTAAGTTGTTTTTCGATTTGTCTTAGCTTTGTAAATTTATATCCACAATGTGCCGTTTTATAATATAACATTGTAATTTTACCAGCGCCGGCATTAACCTAAATCTGCAAAAAATTTATGTAGACTGTCAGAGCAGTTGAAGATGAGCCCCAGGGCTCGAAATGCATAGCGTAATGAAATAAAAGAACGATTGTGACTGAAAGTGGTTGTTCTTTGATCGTATTCTTGATTGTCAGAAATATTTGGTCATTTTTTTCCAAGTATTTCGTGATTTCCGAGGGTGTGGTTAGACAGAAACTTAATAGTACAACTTTAACTCCTGTCAGTAAGACGAACAGCAATGCCATTTACATTCTTCCTGGTTACAAATATTTGACTGTTTTCTACTGCGAATATGTTGCGACATCTGAGGGCCGCCTCACACATGGTAGAAACTGGTCGACTGCTATTGATTTTTGTGGTTGTAGCGAGCGACTCGTCAGTTTGACGTCACTTGCCAGTAAGCTGCGAGTTATAGGAACACGTCCCAGGCAGTGCAGACTATCATAAATGCTGTACTTTGAAAGAGTACAGAATACTGACGAGGGGAGCGTTGGCGAGCTTATAAAAAAGTCGCCGCGGACTGCCAACGTGTTTTAATTTTGCAAAGTAACTGTATTGCATCGACTGACTAATTTAAATACCCGTAAGTCTAGTCGCACGAGACACATTCCGCGGAGGTTCCTTTCCGAACTTATGCTCCATCTCTAGTGACGTCATTGGCAACGGGACGTTAAACCCAAATCTTCCTTCGTTTCGCTTTTTTTTTTTCCTGAACGTATTCCAATCTCTGTCTTCCTCTACAATTTTTACCCTCTATAGTTTTCTCTAGTACCGCGGAAGTTATTCCCTGATGTCTTAACAGACGCGTTATCATCCTGTCCCTCCTTCTTGTCCGTGTTTTCTATATACTCCTTTCCTCGCCGATTCTGCGCAGAGCCTCTTCAATCCTTACCTTATCAGTCCACATTCGCCGTTAGCACCGCATCTACAATGTTTCTATTCTCTTCTGTTCCGGTTTTCCTACAATCCATGTCTAACTGTCATACAATGCTGTGCTTCAAACGTACATTCCCAGAAATTTCTTGCTCAAATTAAGACCTATGTTGGATACTTGTAGACTTCTCATGCCCAGGAATACCTTTTTTGCCAGTGCTAGTACGCTTTTTACGTCCCCTTTGCTACGTCCGTCATCGGTGATCATGTTTCTTACGTAGTAGAATTCCTTAACTTCGTCTGCTTCGTGATCACCAGTTAAGATATTAAGTTTGTTGCTCTTCTCATTTCTCTTACTTCTCATTACTTTCGTCTTTCTTCTATTTACTCTCAATCCATATTCTGTACTCATTATAGCATTCATTCCATTCAACAGATCCTGTAATTCTTCTTCACTTTCACAGAGGATAGCAATATCGTCAGCGAATTACCCTTGATGTCCTTTCACTTTGAATATTGATTGCTCTCTTGAAACATTCTTCTACTTCCGACATTGCTTCTTCGACGTACAGATTGAGCAACATGGGCAAAATACTGCATCTCTATCTTACAACCTTTTTAATCTTTCCACTTAGTTCTTGGTCTTCCACTCTTATTTTTCCCACTTGGTTCTCTTACGTAGTGTATACTACATGTCTTTCCTTATAGCTTACCCCTATTTTTCCCAGTATTTCGAACATGTTGCACTATTTTACACTGTCGATTTCTTTCTGCAGATCAATAAATCTCATAAACTTATCTTGATTTTTCTTTACTCATGCTTCCATATAAACAGCAACATCAGAAATACCTCTTTGGTTTCTTTACATTTCCTAAAGTCAAGCAGATCGTCAGCTAACTGTTCCTCAGTTTTCTTTTTCAGTCTTATGTGTACCTTGCAGGCAACTTGGACGCCTGAGCCTTTGTATTACGCGCAGCATTGCCCTGAAAATGCTGGACATATCCTCCTTAAATGGCTAGAATAGAGATTAGAAATTTCGCAGCACTTTTCAAAAAGGAAGGAGGGAAAATTAGGGTTTATCGTCTCATCGACATCGAGGTCATTAGCGACGGTAGAAGTCTTCAGCTAGAGTGCCAGTTTCAGTAGTGTATAGGACAAGGGGGACAGTTGTTCCCCTTCCCGCTGAGAAGGTTTCATCGATCGTGTCAGCTTCTGAAGGCCGCGAGCCTGTTATGACTGATTTATGAGCTGCCCCCGCGCACGCTAATGAATCGTCACGGCTGTGACGTAATTCCTTTATCAATTTGCCGGCAGACAAAACGCGAGGAAGAGGCCTCGCCGGCCGGGTCGAAACACCTGCCTCGGACGGCGCGCTTCTCAGAGACCGCTGATCACGCCTTCGTTTGTTCTGCGGGCCATTTCGATGATTTATAGCCCCGATTCTGACGCCGTCCCCTCCGTTTATTGGTTTTCGAGGAGGAGTAGAATCACAATAATAAGGTACTTCTGTAAACAAAGCCCGTGTCGGTAATTTGCTTCCGGGCCAGTCGGCCGTTGGCCCAGGAGGAAGAGGAAGGCGTCAATGAGGGACGAGTTCTGTGACGCGGCGAAGAAGGGGAGGAGCAGTGGTGGGGGAGGGGGGCTGGAAAAGACCTGGTGATGCACTTCGTGACTAACGCGCCTCGCTAGCGGCGAGACACGCGGCAGAATGGGTTGTATTAGCGAACAATACGCGGGTGCTCATTTGTAACCGAGGCAGGGAGGCCGCGGTGTTAACTGGCGGACGGGAAATAAATTTTGACACGCCATCGGTGGGGAGCGGGGGAGGGCGGCGTGTGTGGTGGCTGGGCCACTTTGTAGCGGAAGGCGACAGGTGTTTAGGGGCGGCCGAGAGGCCTTAGCCACAAGGTTCCTCCCTGTGGGGGCGGACCGCTGTGTATCTGTCAAGTGTTGGCTGCGGCAGGCGCGCGGTAGCTCAACGGACGCCGGAGACATCCTCTGGTGACCCTCGTGTGGACTCTGTTATCCTCGTCACAGTCGTGTTTCATGCGACGTGGGAGGGCCCTGGCGCACGTGCTGCGTGTTCACTCGCTGAGCAGACGAGTACGCACAGAAAGCACCGCCAGAAACAACTGACGTGCTTCGCCGGATTGCAGGCTGAGGTCTTGTTTAAATTCAACTACCGCGACGAATATGAATTTAAAGATGGCCTGGTATTCTGTTTATCCCCACAATTTGCTAGCTCTGGTACATACCAACATACAGCAACAAAATCATCCACAAGATGAGGAACATTCTGAAGAAATAAGGACTGAAAATATTCCCCACAATCAACACAGTACAGAAAAATCTAAACACTAAAAAGACCTCCACTGTTTTTCCGAAGCTGGAATGAGGCATTAGGTTCAAGAGAGTTCACCAGTTCAAGTACCTGAGAGCTTGGTTTAGCAGCAATAACAGCATAGAAATCGACATCAAGGAAAGAATAGTAGTATTGCCTCATGGAGACGCTCAGCTCAATATCAGCGAATACGAAAATACGAATATGTTGCACAGTTGATATGCCCAACAGTCATATACGGTTCAGGAGGTTGGAGCATGATGAAAAGCAAAAAGGAAAAACACAAGACATACAGTGCCAACTCGAGGCACTAAAGTATGTGGCGTTATCGAGTACAATCAGAAATAACAGCTGTTACGTGTCCAGGGCACTGTGTTCAGTGTGACCTACTTGAACAACATTCTGCAACCCGTATCCATATCCTTTCTGCACAACAACCTACTGGCCATTTTTCAACAAGACACTGCACGACCACATGTTGCTGTATGAGTACCTGCCTTCTTGGTGTCACAGGATGTCAACCTCTTGCTCTGGCCCACCAGATCAGCCGACTTGTCGCCAATCGAAAATGTGTGGAATATGATGCAACGACGGGTGCAGCGCTGTGACATAATACCGACCACAGCAGATGAACTTTGGAACCAGGTGATTGTAGCATGGACGGCTATACCACAGGACGCCGTTCGCGCCTTATACGTGTTGATACCATCACGCGTGGAACATGTTATTAGCGCCCATGGCTGACCCTGCGCCTACTGTGCAACAGGACACATGCTGAACCGAGGTGACTGAAATGCTATTCATTTCTGCAGAACATACTAATTTAAATGTCCTGTGAATATAAGAGTCCTATCTCTAGTCGTTTAAGATATGCTGTTTTTTCAGAACATGAGTGTACCTGTCTGTGTATCACGTAGCTTGAGACATGGAACGAGGTTCTTTGCAACAACACAAGTACCTGCTGCGACAGTGCGGCGGCATCTGTAGCACCACGAAATGAAAGCACGACGCCCATTGTTTCCAGCTTCCATCATTGACGCAGCAGCTAACACCGTGGGCGCAGAGTGGCGGCATGTCATCTTCTCAAGACTAGACACCGTTCTGCGTGCAGCATCACGATGAACGTATCAGTCTGTGGAGACACCGGGAAGCAGGGTCGTTCCCACATCGCAGTTGTCATCGTCGTAAGGGGCCCAGACAGAAGCGTGACTGCATGGGCTGCAGTTAGCTCCAGAAGAAGATCAACTCTGGATCGCATAGCTGATTATTTGGACAGCAACAATTATTCAGTATTTCTGACGTGTTATGGTCGGTGGTTCAAATGGCTCTGAGCACTATGGAACTTAACTTCTGAGGTCATCAGTCCCCTAGAACTTAGAACTACTTAAACCTAACTAACCTGAGGACATCACACACATCCATGCCCCAGGCAGGATTCGAAACTGCGACCGTAGCGGTCGTGCGGTTCCAGACTGTAGCGCCTAGAACCGCTCCGCCAACTCGGCGGCTATGCCCTCTCCTGGAGGTCTCCTTGACATCTTTCATCATCATCATCATCATCAGTGTTCTGTCCGAAGGCAGGTTTTCACAAGGTAACTCTCAATACTCTTCTGTCTCCTGCCATCCTGCCAGCGTAATTTCCCCTCTGTCACCTTGTATCTCGTGTTTCCTCTCCATCTCCTCCACAAACAATACTTTCCAAAGCGCCTGTTGCAAGTATTTCTGTCACAACGAATTTCCCTTCCAGTCGTTCTTCCTCTCTCTCTTATAACCTCTAGCAGACTTCTCCTCTTGCCAACCCTTTCTAGCTCTCTTCAGTTACTCACTCTTTAGCTTCATTTTATCCTCTCCAGTCTCATTCACATCCACCTCAAATGCTTCTAGGTTCTTTTCATCCTCTCGTCTCAGTGTACATGTTTCTGCCTCACACGGTGTCACACTCCAGAAAAAAAAAAAAACAAAAAAAAAAACGCTTGCCACGTCTTTTCCTCAGATATTTATCTAATTTGTCACACAATAGTCTCACATTTCAATTGAATGTCTCCTTCGCTATAGCAATGCGATTTTTCACTTCTGATGGCATGTCAAGTCTTCAGTGGTCTTACCTTCAAGATATTCAAGTGCTCTTACTTGGCTAGTAATAACTTGTCCTAGCTTAGCATTTGCCAGTCTCCTTCCTTTGTCCATCACAATACTCTTTATTTTTACTGTGTTGATTCTCGTCCCATATTCCACACAGGTTTCATTCAGATCTTTTAACGTTTTTTTATATTCAGTTCACTTTCTGTCAATAATATCATGTCTACAGCAAATCTAATACATTATATTCTCTTCTCACCAATACACATTCTCCTGCTTCCATGCAAACCTTTCGCAACTATCTCTTTCAATATAATTTGATTAATAATGGGGATAGGCAACAATGCCCCTTACAATGCTGCTTGCTTCCATCTTCTCATTTCCAATCCTTATTCTTACTTTCTGATGTAAATATAGATTCTGTACCAGTCATCTCTCCTTACAGTCTACTCCTTTCCTTTTCAAAATATTCATCAGCTCGTTACGCTGTACTCTGTCAAAATCTTTTTTCAAATCAATAAAAAGAGCGTAAATTTCCATACTTTTCTCGTTATACGAGGGAAGATCGGAAAGTAACGCACAATAATTTTACTACCAGAAAGTATAACAGGTAACAAAGGAAAAGAATACAAATGAACTTACATCTTCTACCTACTTTTCTACAGAGTTACCAACGTTCTCATCAGATTTCTCCAAACGTGGTACCAGTTTCAATATGCAACGTTCGTAGAAGACCGTTTGGTTGAAGTATAGTCATCTGCTGATTTCGTTTCCGCATCTGTCGCAAAGCATTGGCCGGTCAGGAATTCCTTCATAGGACGAGACAGATGAAAGTCGACGGTTCAAGGTCTGGACTGTGTGATGGATACTGCAGCACATACCACCCAAATTCGGCCATGTTCTCACTAACTAGAGCAGCAACATGGGAGCGAGCATTGTCATGAAGAAGTTTGACATCCTCAGCACTAATGTTGTGGGATTTGTCATGAAGAGCACGTCGCTACTTAACCAAAGTCTTAATGTAAGCTTCAGCACTCACAGTGGTCCGGCGTTGAACAAAGTCCGCCAATAACACGCCATGAATGTGACAGAACACTGTCACAAGCATTTTGGTAGCAGACTGCGTCAATACGAATTTTTTTCGTGCTGGTTAACCAGCATGTTTCCACTCTGCAGAGATCTTGGGTTCGCGAGTGTAGTGGGACGGTCACGACTCATCACCAGTGACGATTCCTTTCAGAAAGGCATGCCCTTCTGCACTGTAACGCGTTAAGTGATCCAAGCTTGTCATCATTCGCTGGCTCTTGCGGTTGTCTGTCATTTTGTCAGACACGTAGCGATGTCCATCTTTACATAATTTCAATGTGTCATGAACAATATCGTACACCGCACCATAGGAAATGTTGAACTGCTGCAATAAAGTTCACCGTTGCACGTAACAATCGTTAAAAATTGCTGCTTCAATGGCTGCGATATTACAGGGGGTTGCAGCTGTTACCGGCTGCCCGGAGCGTGACGAATCACTAAGGCTCACACGGCCCTCTTGGAAGAGCGCACACCGCTTGGAGACTGCTAAGATCCACACAGTAGTCCTGTGAATTTCATTCGGTTTATTCTCTTCCTAAGTTGCCGACAGTAACATGCGGGCCATGCTTGTTTCGTAGTTCAGGCTTCTCTCACTAGGGCTGCACATGAAAACAAACTACCCTCTGTAGTGCGAACTTCAAACTATATCTTAGTGAAATTTCAACATTCAGTCTGCAATGCCAGAGGAGAAAAACGTTATTATGCATTACTTTCCGATCTTCCCTCGTAACTTTTCCGTATGATTTTTAACAGGCGAATAGCATCTCTTGTTCCTTTTCCTCCTCTATTTCCTAATTGTTCCTCCCCACTCCACCATTTATCCAATTTGCCACAGAGCTATCTGTTCAACCCGCTCAGCAATACTTCACCTGCATGAGCAATTTGGTTATTAGTCCTATGCCCTTCATAATGCTACCCCTTATGTTGTCCTTGCCATTCTGACCTACATCGATACGGACGGTGTTCGACTTTTGGCATGGCTATAGAGTTCTCCAGACCTGTCACCCACTGAAATCATGTTGTGATGAGCTGTCGAGAGCCTGGCACGCTACCAATAGCTGTCCAGTTGGCGCAGAGTTGAAGCAACACTGAATGACGTACCAGTGTCACCATACGTGATCTGAGTTCAGCACTGCAATTTTCGTTTCTGGTGATTTCCCTAAAATGCTTCAGGCAAATGGCGGGGTGGTTCCTTTGCAAGGGCACGGCCGGAGTCTTTCCCCATCCTTCCCGAATCCAATGGGACCGATGACTCCTCCGCTTCTGTCCAAAAAACGAGTGAGCACAATATACTTATCTTCGCTCTTAATGATCTAGATGAAGTCTAAACTGTGTATTTAGTACCTCCAGGTTAGTCTTCACAGACCTGATGTAATGTGCATAATAGATTTGTTAACTGCAATTAATTATAACACGTCTTTAATTGTAGTAACCATCATGGTTTATCGGTGCTTTTCGTCCAACTCATATATCAAAACAGTTACAATTACAAGAGCTAACATCGTGCAACATTGTAACATGTAGAACTTATGAAACACGTCTTCTAACACAACTGATACGCAATCTCTATCTACGTTTTCCCTATGTGAAACGTGTCGCATTTCTACGAAGCCGTCACTGTTCTTACCTACTGATGTCTTTATCTCATCCATTACTAACTGCTCAAATTTAGTTTAAAATTAAACAGATGTTAGTACTTTAATGTAACATCTTCACTTCTACATAATTATTATATTCCTTAACAATACGATTTTGCGATACAGTTTTCAGTAGTTCAAGGAACATTATCCGAGTATGAAGATGTTATATGTTCTTTCGGACATGCCCGAAAGAACAGATACCATCTCCATATAGTTAAGGCTAACCGGCCATTGATCTTCTTCTTCTGTGCTGTATGCACATGCATTGCCCAAACTCTTACGGGGCTTGGTCAGATTGTCTGCCACGAGTAATGAGTGTAATGGGCAGGGGCACTACGAATGTAGTGTGTGGACATTAAGTTGGGAATGTGGGTCTCACGGAGAGCGTGCAAGAGATAAATCCCTGCAGTAGCACTATCCTGTGTGCCCTCGGTGGCTCAGATGGATAGAGCGTCTGCCATGTAAGCAAGAGGTCCCGAGCTGGAGTCCTAGTCGGGCCACACATTTTCAACTGTTCCTGTTGATGTATATCAACGCCTGTCGACAGCTTAGGGTCTTGATTTAATTATCATTTCATTGGTTTTTACTGATACTGTAAAGGTAAAATTACGATTTAATGTTTCCTTCTTTCTGAACACGGCCTCTCAAGTTTCATTGTTACAAAAATCCAAACATGACGATAGCACTATCATTTGTCTGAATTAAGCGTGTTTTAGAATTTTAGCTTGAGACGCAGTATACTTATGTAATACTTGACTATTATCCCAACTGGCATGATGTAGAATACATTGTGTATACACTGTCGTATAAGTTTTTCGCTGAGATGTGAAATATCGAAGGGTAATTGCTTTTCAAAAAAATTACGTAAAATTTGAAGCTAAATGTCTTGTAAGGTTATGTGTCAAATTGTATTCCTTAATAGTTTGCTTGTCTTTTCGAATTTCTACACAAGACACGATCTTTCTCGAACGAAACCAAGTTCTAGCCGAAATTAAATAGCTTCTCAAGATATTATCTTTGGATATGTTGATGGTCCCAAACATGACTGTAATTACTGTTCGTCGTAAACATCTCTGTCCTTTATCAATGAGTGACAACGTAAGCCGAAAATCATAAATTCTGTAAGTATAAATATCAAGAACAGTAATATGAGATGTATTTCTTCATTTAATGGTTTTACCTGACGACATTTCACGACATTTTGACAAAGGTCAAAAATTAATTATGATTGTAGTGTTGCTCACTCTGCTAAATATTGCATTTTCAGGCAACAACAAAGTTATATTATGTGGCAGGTGTCATTAGAGCACAGTCAATAAAGTCATTTCATGAAATAATGGATAAACTAGGCACTCATCTTTTCGTGTTTCCCACGCTGGTCTCATTGTGAACTCATGGCTCGTTGTTGTTATGGTTTTCAGTCCTGAGACTGGTTTGATGCAGCTCTCCATGCTACTCTATCCTGTGCCAGCTTCTTCATCTCCCAGTACTTACTGCAACCTACATCCTTCTGAATCTGCTTGGTGTATTCATCTCTTGGTCTCCCTCTACGATTTTTAATCTCCACGCTGCCCTCCAATGCTAAATTGGTGATCCCTTGATGCCTCAGAACATGTCCTACCAATCGATCCCTTCTTCTAGTCAAGTTGTACCACAAACTTATCTTCTCCCCAATCCTATTCAATACCTCCTCATTAGTTATGTGATCTACCCATCTAATCTTCAGCAGTCTTCTGTAGCACCACATTTCGAAAGCTTCTATTCTCTTCTTGTCCAAACTATTTATCGTCCATGTTTCACTTCCATACATGGCTACACTCCATACAAATACTTCCAGAAATGACTTCCTGCAATTAAATCTATACTCGATGTTAACAAATTTCTCTTCTTCAGAAACGCCTTCCTTCCCATTGCCAGTCTACATTTTATATCCTCTCTACTTCGACCATCATCAGTTATTTTGCTCCCCAAATAGCAAAACTCCTTTACTACTTTAAGTGTCTCATTTCCTAATCTAATTCCCTCAGCATCTCCCGACTCAATTCGACTACATTCCATTATCCTCGTTTTGCTTTTGTTGATGTTCATCTTATATCCTACTTCCAAGACGCTATCCATTCCGTTCAACTGCTGTTCCAAGTCCTTTGCTGTCTCTGACAGAATTACAATGTCATCGGCGAACCTCAAGGTTTTTATTTCTTCTCCATGGATTTTGATACCTACTCCGAATTTTTATTTTGTTTCCTTTACTGCTTGCTCAATATACTGACTGCATAACATCGGGGAGAGGCTACAACCCTGTCTCACTCCCTTCCCAACCACTGCTTCCCTTTCATGCCCCTCGACTCTTATAACTGCCATTTGGTTTCTGTACAAATTGTAAATAGCCTTTCGTTCCCTGTGTTTTACCCCTGCCACCTTCAGAATCTGAAAGAGAGTATTCTAGTCAACATTGTCAAAAGCTTTCTCTAAGTCTACAAATGCTAGAAACGTACGTTTGCCTTTCCTTAATCTAGCTTCCAAGATAAGTCGTAAGGTCAGTATTGCCTCACGTGTTCCAATATTTCTACGGAATCCAAACTGATCTTCCCCGAGGTTGGCTTCTACTACTATATCCATTCGTCTGTAAAGAATTCGCGTTAGTATTTTGCAGTTGTGACTTATTAAACTGGTAGTTCGGTAATTTTCACATCTGTCAACACCTGCTTTCTTTGGGATTGGAATTATTATATTCTTCCTGAAGTCTGAGGATATTTCGCTTGTCTCATACATCTTGCTCACCAGATGGTGGAGTTTTGTCAGGACTGGCTCTCCCAAGGCTGTCAGTAGTTCTAATGGAATGTTATCTACTCCCGGGGCCTTGTTTCGACTCAGGTCTTTCAGTGCTCTGTCACACTCTTCACGCAGTATCATACCTCCCATTTCATCTCCATCTACATCCTCTTCCATTTCCAGAATATTGTCAATACATCGCCCTTGTATAGACCCTCTATATACTCCTTCCACCTTTCTGCTTTCCCTTCTTTGCCTAGAACTGGGTATCCATCTGAGCTGTTGATATTCATACAAGTGTTTCTCTTTTCTCCAAATAACTCTTTAATTTTCCTGTAGGCAGTATCTATCTTACCCCTAGTGAGATAAGCCTCTACATCCTTACATTTGTCCTCTAGCCATCCCTGCTTAGCCATTTTGCACTTCCTGTCGATCTCATTTTTGAGACGTTTGTATTCCTTTTTGCCTGCTTCATTTACTGCATTTTTATATTTTCTCTTTTCATCAATTAAATTCAATATTTCTTCTGTTACCCAAGGATTTCTACTAGCCCTCGTCTTTTTACCTACTTGATCCTCTGCTGCCTTCACTACTTCATCCCTCAGAGCTACCCATTCTCCTTCTACCATATATCTTTCCCCCATTCCTGTCAATTGTTCCCTTATGCTCTCCCTGAAACTCTGCACAACCTCTGGTTTAGCCAGTTTATCCAGGTTCCATCTCCTTAAATTTCCACCTTTTTGCAGTTTCTTCAGTTTTAAT
Organism: Schistocerca piceifrons; assembly: GCF_021461385.2. Lineage (NCBI taxonomy): Eukaryota > Metazoa > Arthropoda > Insecta > Orthoptera > Acrididae > Schistocerca > Schistocerca piceifrons. Next base: position 818,081,207 of record NC_060140.1, on the reverse strand, counting down.
CTACAGTTGATAACCAATAGATTGTGGTCAGAGTCCACATCTGCCCCTGGAAATGTCTTACAATTTAAAACCTGGTTCCTAAATCTCTGTCTTACCATTATATAATCTATCTGAAACCTGTCAGTATCTCCCGGCTTCTTCCATGTATACAACCTTCTTTTATCATTCTTGATGACTCAATCGTCGAAAATCTAGGTAGTGATGATTCCAAGCTCGGATGCAAAGAGGCCTAGGTGTTATTCTGCGATATTCAAAAGTTTTATAGATGTGTTTCATTAACCATTCTTGAAGATTAAACTTTTGGAAGTTAGCACAATGGTGATGTAAAAAAGTAATCAGCACTCCGAATTTAAGTTACACTTCTTTTTTATTACTTTGGTTGCAACATCACTTCACAATATAAAACATACTTGAAAATATCTTCCTCACTGTTAAGGTTCACATTTCATAAACTGGCTATAATTTGCGTCTTTTCAACATGACGACCAAGACTTGACTCTCTAATAAAGGCTTACGAGGCCAAAAATCAGACTTACAAGTAGGCCCTACGTCAAAGATCATAGTGACAAAAGAACCAAATACACATAAGAATAATATCATTGCAACATAAATATATCGATGTCTCAAAGTACCTCTACATTAATGAAATCAAATCTGAATGTTGTCACAGAAAGATGTTGACTATTTTACAGAAAGACAGTAGAATATTGCTGGTATCGAGAGGTTGAGGTGAGGTGCCGTAATTGTTACGTAATTCAAGTACCATTACATGGTATTACAGATTTAATGGGCAGTAGTGTATACAGTACTGGCCATTAAAATTGCTACATCAAGAATAAATGCAGATGATAAACGGGTATTCATTGGACAAATATATTATACTAGAACTGATATGTGATTACATTTTCACGCAATTTGGGTGCACAGATCCTGAGAAATCAGTACCCAGAACAACCACCTCTCGCCGTAATAACGGCCATGGTACGCCTGTGCATTGAGTCAAACAGAGCTTGGATGGCGTGTACAGGTACAGCTGCCCATGCAGCTTCAACACGATACCACAGTTCATCAAGAGTAGTGACTGGCGTATTGTGACGAACCAGATGCTCGGCCACCATTGTCAGACGTTTTCAATTGGTGAAAGATCAGGAGAATGTGCTGGCCAGGACAGCAGTCGAACATTTTCTGTATCCAGGAAGGCCCGTACAGGACCTGCAACATGCGGTCGTGCATTATCCTGCTGAAATGTAGGGTTTCGCAGGGATCGATTGAAGGGTAGAGCCACGGGTCGTTACACATCTGAAATGTAACGTCCACTGTTCAAAGTGCCGTCAATGCGAACAAGAGGTGACCGAAAAGTGTAACCAATGGCACCCCATACGATCACGCCGGGTGATACGCCAGCATGTTGATGACGAATACACGCTTCCAATGTGCGTTCACCGCGATGTCGCCAAACACGGATGCGACCATCATGATGCTGTAAACAGAACTTGGATTCATCAGAAAAAATGACGTTTTGCCATTCGTGCACCCAGGCTCGTCGTTGAGTACACCATCGCAGGCGCTCATGTCTGTGATGCAGCGTCAAGGGTAAGCGCAGCCACGGTCTCCGAGCTGATAGTCCATGCTGCTGCAAACGTCGTCGAACTGTTCGTGCAGACGGTTTTTGTCTGGCAAACGTTCCCATCTGTTGACTCAGGGATCGAGACGTGGCTGCACGATCGGTTACAGCCATGCGGAGAAGATGCCTGTTATCTCGACTGCTAGTGATACGAGGCCGTTGGGATCCAGCACGGCGTTCCGTATTACCTTCCTGAACCCACCGATCGCATATTCTGCTAACAGTGATTGGATCTCGACCAACGCGAGCAGTAATGTCGCGATACGATAAACCGCAATCGCGTTAGGCTACAATCCGACCTTTATGAAAGACGGAAACGAGATGGTATGCATTTCTCCTCCTTACACGAGGCATCACAACAACGTTTCACCAGGCAACGGCGGTCAACTGCTGTTTGTGTATGAGAAATCGGTTGGAAACGTGCCTCATGTTAGCACGTTGTAGGTGTCGCCGCCGGCGCCAACCTTGTGTGAATGCTCTGAAAAGCTAATCATTTGCATATCGCAGCATCTTCTTCCTGTCGGTTAAATTTCACGTCTTTAGCACGTCATCTTTGTGGTGTAGCAATTTTAATGGCCTATAGTGTAGAAGGAGCGCGGAGTGGCCGCGTGCTTAGAGGCGCCATGTCACGAATTGCGCGTCTTCTCCCGCTGGAGGTTCGAGTCCTTTCTTGGGCATGCGTGTGTGTTGTCCTTAGCGTAAGTTACTTTAAGTTGGTTTAAAGTAGTTTGCAAATCTAGGGACCGATGACCTCAGCAGTTTGGTCCCTTAGAAATTCACACATTTTTAGTATTGTAGTATCTGATACACGACCTAAATCAGTATTATAGTGTTAAATTCGTTGCAGTCAACGCAGTAAGTAAACCTCCGTTATTTTCTACTATTACTGGTGTTACAGCTGTAATGGGCGGTAGTGTATATTACGATAATCTGAGGCCAGGGGTCTCGTAAGGCTCAAACCATGGCGACGAGGTGGGGAGAGACCGGCCGGCTTCCACTGTCTGTCCGGCGGCCTTTTGTGCGATACGGGCGGCCTGCCGCAGCCCCCGCCGCCCCGCCGCCGGCTCGCCATGCATATTGAGGGCGAAGACAGCAGCACACAGCGAGGTGATGCGCGCTTCACGGGCCATTACGTGGCGAGCTGGGTGGTCGCCGCCAGACGCCGCCGTGCCTCGCCGCCGTTCCGTCTCCAGGGCTGCTGCTGCTGCAGATTCGCTTTTACGGGCCATCATTTGGCGGCGGCGCCGCGGGGGATGCTCAATGACCTGTGAGTAATGACGGCAAAAAACAAGATGGCGGCGGCCGCACGAAGAAGTTGCCCGGTGGGGCCGACGTCGGTGAGAATCGATTACGGCGCTTTAAATGCGGCGCACTGCTCCTTTTTGTCACGCGAGCGGTAATGGATTTCCAGAAGACGCGAGTAAACGGGCGAGCGTTTGGCGTTCTTTGTCCGCTACGCCACACGAAAGCCACAACCTGCTTCACGTGAAACTGCAGTCGAAAAAATTCCGAGAGGTATGCAGAAGGGTCCACATAAAAAGTTTCAGCTTGTCGACAGTTAATTCACTAACATACGCTTCCTAAACCGAGCTCTACGAATTCTTGAAGAAAATTGGCTGAAGCTTGTGAATAGCTTATTATTTACCACGATTACGAACAGTGTATCAGAAAAGAAACATAAAAGACCAGTTACAAAAATTGCGGTCTAACAATATAATAATAACATTGGGATGCTTTAAATCCGAACATTTGTTGCTTGATAGACTAGAATACGATTCCATCACAGAAAAAGTTGGAAAGTACGCCGGCCGTGGTGGCCGAGCGGGTCTAGGCGCTACAGTCTGGAACCACGAGACCGCTACGGTCGCAGGTTCGAATCCTGCCTCGAGCATGGATGCGTGTGATGTCCTTAGGTTAGTTAGGTTTAAGTAGTTCTAAGTTCTAGGGGACTGATGCCCTCAGACTTTAAGTCCCATAGTGCTCAGAGCCATTTCAACCATTTTTCGGAAAGTTCACCGAATTCATTGCACAGAAAACGAAAGCCGCACAGAAGACAAAGCTAGCTCGTCTTATGAAATAACAGTTACCCTCCAGACTGAATCAAGGTAGAGATTCTACGCATCTTTGCTCAACAACACCGGCACAATATTCAGTGCAAAAGAAGAGGCACTATTCAGCTAAGGATTAAAAGACAACATTCAAGCTCCGAGCTCATCACTAGTGTCACATGGTTTTAACCATCACCTTCGAGAAGCAAGACAACATAATAGCAGCCGGCCGCAAAATAAACAAAGCTATGGAGAAGGAGACTGCAGAACAACTCCCAGCAAACAAGAAAAGAGAAGGCGGCCTCACACGTACCGTAAAGACTAAATTAAATAGAAAAAAGCAATAATAGTAAGAGCCAACAAGGGCAACGTCCAATATTAATAGAATACTTAAAAACCACTTCAGAATTTACACAACATATCAAAAACATCAAATTTTACTAATGAAGCCACACTTGCCTCATTTGACATACAATACCCTTATTCCTGTATAGAAGTAGATTCCACAATACAGATAATTAATGCCTAACTACAAACTCCCAAGAAAGTTCCTTCTACCCACGTTACTGACCTAACGGACACAACTATTACAAATCCAACAATGAACTCTGCAAACAAATAGATGACCTAGCAATTAGCTCTAATTTTTTGTGTATTGTTAATTCAAATATTTATAAACAATTGAGAAGAAAAAGTTCTGAATTCCAATCACGACCTCCTCGAAAACATCTTCTACTATATTGGCCACGGCATCTTGGTAGATGACTGTTGCAGTGTCTGTGTGTTTATGGATTGCATTTTTTCATATGACTTGTCAAGCCAATGGCAGCACGGCATCTCTTGCCACAATTGCCACAAGTGTATCTGGCTGCTGAGGCAGGAGCAGTGGTAGCATTGCGAAGCTTTTTTTGCCTTAATCTGTCTAACATGCCTTCATAATGCATGCTTCGACATTCCGGATGATATACCATCACGCCAATCTGGTCTCATGCTAGCCCGTGCCTCCCATCTGTTTGTGTCCATTCCAAAGCTCTCCATATCTTGTTTAAAGGAGTCCTTGAACCTCAATACAGGACGTCCTACAGGTCTTTTGGCTATAGAGACCTCTCCAAGCATCACCTCACGTGGCAATCTGTCAGGATCCATATGGTGGACGTGTCCCAGCCAGCGGAGTCTTCTCTGCTTCAAGATAGCTGAAATACTGTTGCAGTTAGTTTTAGATAGCACTGCTTCGTTGGTCACTCGGTCCTTCCACGTTACTCCGAGGATGGATCTCAGGCACCGCATGTGAAACGCATTAAGGCGACCTTCTTGTTTGGCATAGGTAGTCCATGTTTCCGATGCATACAAAAGGATGCTGAGGACGCAAGTTTGATATACAAGAATTTTGGTGGTCAAAGACAGTTTGCTGTTTTTCCAAACACGTGTAGAGAGTTTGCCAAAAGTTGTCGCAGCTCTTCCAGTGCGAGCATCAATTTCCTTGTCAACAGACATGTTTGATTCTATAGTAGATCCAAGGTAGCAGAAGTTATCTACGACTTGCAGAGTAGTGCCATCTAGTGTGATAATCGGCTTCGTGTTAGTACCCTGAACCATAATTATGGTCTTACTGCTGTTTACACTCATCGAGAATAGGTGGCGTGACTAAATCTTGATACCAGCTCTTGCAGCTCTTCTGCGGAGTTCGCAACAACTGCAGCATCATCAGCATACAAGAGTTCACGAGCGCTTATCTCGTAGCGCTTTGTCTTACTCTTCAGAAGACTGACATTGAAAAGCCTTCCATCTTTCCTAGTCTGCAGATGTACTCCAACATTGCAATTCTCGAAAGTCACTTGGAGCAGACCCGAGAGGAAAATTCCAAAAAGTGTAGGTGCCGACACACAGCCTTGTCTTACGCCACAGTCCATACTGAATGGTTTAGATGTACTGCCATCGAAGAATACAGAGCCACGTATATTGTCGTGAAAAGATCTGATTAAAGAGAGCAAAGTTGGGGGACATTCAATAATTTCCAATATGCTGTAGAGTCCCTTCCTACTGACGGTGTCAAAGGCTTTGTTGAGGTCAACAAAAGCCACATATAATGGCACCCTGTGTTCGCGGCACTTCTCTTGTAGTTGGCGCAAGGTGAATATTATGTCACTTGTGGATCTGCCAGTTCGAAATCCACACTGTGACTCAGGGTAGATCTGAGCAGCCAAGGTTTCCAGTCTCTTCAGGATTATCCTTGCATACGCCTTTCCAGCAATGCTCAAGTGAGATATTCCTCTATAGTTGTTACAATTACCTATGTCGCCTTTTCCCTTATAGATTGTTACTATATTTGCATTCGCATGTCTTGAGGTACTGTGCCTTCTTCCAGCACTGCAGTAGGATTTGATACAATATCGGCAAAACGCAGTCAAGTTTCATGATTTCTGCTGGTAGGTTATCACGGCCTGTACTCTTGCCTAGCTTCAGACTTTAAAGTGCGAGTTTTAATTCGTCAACAGTGGGAGGATCATCAAGCTCAGACATAACAGGGTAAGTTGATAAATTACCCAAAGCTTCTGAAGAAATGTTGACCTCTTCTGAGTATACTTTAGCACAGTGCTGCACCCATCCATCTAGCTGCTAGTTTTTATTGTTGATTGGGTCTCCATTTAGATCTTTTATTGCAGCGAACTTCCTGCTTGTTGGTCCAATGGCCTTTTTGATGCCTTGATACATGCCACTATAATCTCCTTTGTCTCAGCAAATCTGAATAGTTTTGCAAAGGTTGGTCCAATATCTACTCGCGCAATGGCGAGAAACTCGTTGCAGATCTGCTTTGCAGGCCTTGTATTCAGCTATTGCTCGTTGGTCTTTAGGATTATTCATAACCTGTATATGAGCATTACGTTTCTTGTCTATATATGGACGCAACTCACTTTCACGTTCAGTAAACCAGTCACTTTGAGTCCTACCCTGCTTCCCAAATGTTCCGATAGCTGTCTGCATAATATTTTCTTTAGCTAGATGCCACATATTTTCGGCGCTCTGTGCAGTTATAAATTGCTCAGGATTCAGTTTCCTCTCAATTTCTTCACTGAACTTTTTGTATAGCGCATCATCTTGATAGGCTTTGGTGTTCACTCTTCGACAAACGCTCTCAGCTGAGTGAATCTTCTTTGCTGTGAACCGTGATTTGGTCATAACTAAGAGTGATCAGTATCACAGACAGCACTGTGATATGTGCGGGAATTAAGGACATGACGTAGGTCGCTTCTTCTGGTAATGATGAAGTCGAGCTGATGCCAATGGTTTGAACGTGGGTGTTTCCATGTTACTTTATGCACGTCTCTGTTCTGGAAGTAAGTGTTAGTGATGCAGAGAGAGAGAGGAGTGCAAAGTTCCAGCAGTCGCTGACCGTTCTCATTCATATTTCCAATGCCGTAAGGGCCAATGCAATCGGTCCAGTTGTTCCGTTTATTCCCAACCCTGGCGTTAATGTCTCCCAGTAGCATGAGTTTATCTGATCCACGAACATTCCCCAGGCATTTCCGCAGGTCTTCATAGAACATGTCTTTGACTTCAGGTGGCGCTTTCATAGTGTTAGCATGTGCAGAGATTAATGTGACGGGGCCTGATGTTGTCTTTACTCTCAAAGTTGTTAATCGTTCAGACATAGATTTGGTTGTTCGCAGCACCTGAGAAGACTGTTTTGCACTGCGAAGCCAACTCCGTGTTCACGTCTTTCTCCAATTTCTCTCCCTTTCCAGAAAAAGGTGTAATTATCTTCACGCAGGCTGCCTTCCCCAGAGAGACGATTTTCCTGTAATGCAGCCACACAACGCGAAGACGCAAGAGCTCTCTGTCAATTATGGCTGTTTTTCTGATTACATGGGCAGCATCTGTAGGAGTGTCATATCCGGGTAATATAGATCTGACATTCCAGGTGACAAATCGTGTTATTGAATAGTTGGTTTTGCTCATATGAGCTACTTTATTGTTGTTTTTTCCAGGTGCCTCAGTAACCCACCTTGTATCAAGCACTGCGATATGCTTGCTGCTCCATATACCCATAGAAGGGCAAGGTGGGGGACGGACTGGTACCTTACTGGCTGGGGGCTGCCCAGCTTGCTGATACAACCTTTTTAATCAGTGAGTTTAAATGTGAAGTTCACAGCTGAACACCAACCAGGCGACAGTAAAAATTTTTAGACCTTACCATTAGCATAGAGAATAACAGACAACAATTTAAAATTTATCGGTAGCCCACCACAGCACATGTTACCATCCACAGCTCCACCTGTCGTAGAGACGCCAGGTTACATGGATGTTGTTTGCCACGTCACATCTGCTGTTCTAAATATTCCCTGACCTTTTTACATGGAATTAAGATCGAGAGATTTAGGTAGCCAGTCGACGTGTGATAATGTACCAGAGTGTTCGTCAAGCCACGAACGTATGCGTGCAGGCATTGTGAACACGAGTGTCATCACCATGGAAGACGGGGGTGTTCACAACACACTCATCCTCTGGGTGTAGAAGTCTGGGGAAAACGTGACAATCGAGAATGCTGAAATGAACCTCCTGGTTCATTTTCCCTTAACTTGAATAAGTGTGCGCCATTCATGATACAAAAAATACTCTCAAACGTCTTAATGTGGTGACTTCGTACATCCACTGCACTTCACTCATATGATTTACTTCAGTACTGGATTGTCAAATGATCGCCTGGTACCATTGCTATACCACCCACATCGCTCCATTGCGGCATGTTATCTCTTTCAAGGGGCAGTATTAAAACCTGAAATAAAAAATCAGAATATAAAAATCGATGAGGTCAGAATAATAAATCAACACTGAGAAGTGACATGCATAGACTACTAATACCGGTGATAGTCGGTAGTTAATAATCCTATTTTACATTTTTACTCGAATTTGCATGGTGTATGTACGTGTCAATCGTTTGGAAGCACAGTGGGACAAGCGGCCAGCACTCGGGTGAGCAGCGAGGCTCCGTAGCTAGTTGCCAGGCCAGCCCGTATGAATACTCAGAAGGCCACCCCCGATGGCTCGCAGGTCAGTGCCACTCGCTTGAGTTGCCACAACTGGAAGCTGGGCACCCCACACGCAACATAGATTCGATCTCCCGTGGCGTAAGACCTCCAGCAGTGACTGTTCTATGACTGAAAGGCGGAAGAGGTAAAATACGTTTTTTAGCGAGCTCCAGAAAACGCGCTATTATGAAGAAAATACAGAAAGCTGTGTTCCTTTGGGACACGCCAGACGCCACAGATAACATCTACAATATGGAGTGAGAGCCCACAGTTTGGGACTTCTTTGTAATCATGGACACCGCCGAAAGGTGGTTCCATAAAAACGAAATGTTTGTGCAACCTAAGAACTGCCACTATTGGCTAATGTAAATAAACTGAAGTTGGAGAGGGAAATTCGACACTACTGCCGAGGTCTCACGTCACTGATCACAGAAAGAGAGCGTGAAATGCGTAATCGTTGGGATGCACGTCACTGGTTAAATGCCTGAAGCAAAACTCCGAAGGGGACCAGCATCTATTCAGGGACCTTTTTACTGTTCGCAGCTCAGCATATTCATAGTCCAGCCAAAGCGAACAGAGTAAAGAACAAAAATCGCAGAAATAAGGGTTTTCCTTTTAATAATCAGTTGGTACAAATTCATTCGATTTTCGGCGTTGGACTAGTGCACCTCTTGGAGCCTTCAACAGCATTCTTCTCCTCCACTGGTCTGTGACACTGCCAGGGTCTATCTCAGAGCAGGTGAGCTGGAGGACTTACAAATATTTCGGTACCGACTCTAACTTCGCCACAAGCGAGGGTCGTTAGTGCACAGCCGAGGACAGATCCCGCAGAAGGTCTTCATCGTCGACCTACGGATCGATATGGTGAGATCGGTGAGATCGAATCGTGGCAGTAAGATGAACCCTAGGAACAGTAAGGCAATTTTTTCCAAATAACCTCAAGCTTCACTTGTTTTGAGATTCGAATGAACAATTTGCTTCCAACTTCAGCCACAGGTGCACGGATGCAACACATTCCATTCTCTGGTATTGTCTGTCCTTTATCAGCCCGCCGCCGGCCGCGGTGGTCTCGCGGTTCTAGGCGCGCAGTCCGGAACCGTGCGACTGCTACGGTCGCAGGTTCGAATCCTGCCTCGGGCATGGATGTGTGTGATGTCCTTAGGTTAGTTAGGTTTAAGTAGTTCTAAGTTCTAGTGGACTGATGACCACAGCAGTTGCGTCCCATAGTGCTCAGAGCCATTTGAACCATTTTATCAGCCCGCCCGGCTAGCCGCGCAGTCTAACGCACTTCTTACCGAGCGGGAAGGTGTGCCGGTCCCCGGCACCAATCCTCCCGGCCGATTAGTGTGGAGGTCCGGTGTGTCGGCCAGCCTGTGGATGGTTTTTATGGCGGTTTTCTATCTGCGTCGGCGAATGTGGGCTGGTTACCCTTATTTTGCCTCAGTGACACTTCGTCGGTGATTGCTGCACACACAGTGCCTCCACGTACGCGTACGCCATAATTACCCTACCACGCAAACATTTGGGCTACACTCGTGGCTGGTGTGACACATTCCTATGGGGGGGGGGGGGGGAGAGGGGAGGGGGGGAGGGGGGGGAGAATCGGGGAATCGACTGGGGGCCGAACAGCACAATAACCCTGGTTCGGTGTGGGGCGGCGGTGGGGTGGGTGGACGGCTGTGGCCTGTTGTGGAGTTGTGAACCAATGAGGGCTACGGTGGAAAGAAGCCTTTCCGTCCTTTCCAGGTCCCCGGCTTCAATGCACAATCCTGACATCACGACAACTACGGTAAAGCTTCGCGACCACAGTTGTTTCATTTTAATAAGCTGGTATTACAGTCTCACCCCAGACCCCACAGCTAGATGGGCTAAGGCTTTACCTTACAAATGCCATTACTTGTAAGATGATTTATGACTCACATTAACGCAATAAATCGAATAATTGTGATTTTTGTTTCATTTGGTAGTCATTGAACTCCTAATACATCATTTTGGAGGGTGTCTAAGCAATTAATGTCAGATAACGGGGCTAGTTAGAATACATTCAGGCTAAACAGCCCGATGTCCCCAAGCATTTTTGGCAACTCCCGCTCTGCATTAGTTGATATTCCGATTTCTGATGCCTCAATTAGATCCGTGAAATTTAAATTTGGGAGAAAGACTTGCGTTGCTTTCACAAAAATAAGTAACTTCACTAGTCGTAAGAATATCTTCAACTTGCTGATGCGTAACCATTTGTGTATTTGTTTAGTGCGATGAGATTCGTATATGCTCATAATTCTTTAGATGGAGAACCATCGTTGAAATTCTGTAGAGGATTTTGTCTGTTTTGTGTATGTTGTATGATGTATGTCAAAAGGGGCTCGAATTTTAGTGTTTGCATGAGATTAAGATATTTTATGCTAGACTGTTTAGTTTTCTTGAACGTCAGATGTGTTTGGAGTTTATCAATAGTGTTAGAGAATGCCGAAGTTTATAAGAGTGAGGGCGAGAAGTTTAACATGAATGGCTGAGGTAGAGAGGGAAGTTTTAGAGAAATTAGAAACATTAGACAGTGGTTCAGAGATGGAGGTGTCACAAGAAAATATTCCTGAATTAGATACTAGCGAAGAGGGTGAAACAGCACCCCAGAACGAAAGCAATATGAATAACGAGCAATGTTGGGATCAATTTATTGGTGATGTATCTGAAATAGAGCTAGGAGTGCAGATGTAGAGTAAAGGTGGAGAGATGCCGTTTTCAAAGATATGTTACTGGAGAATCAATTTTTAGACGCAACGCCTTACATACAGCGGAAAGTTCAGGAACTACAGACCATGAAAGTGCAGCACAGGATGATATTAATCGCGAAACCACACGACCGTCACCTGCAGCAATCGAGGGGGCACAGCTTTCTAACCGAACACTTTAAGAAAAGTGAAATTTTACTGAAGCAACGCGAGAAAAAATTCAAGAAGTGCGAAGTGGCATTTAACAACAGCGAGCAAAAAGGGGACACCCAATTAGGCAAGAATAAGCAGACGTTCAAAAAGTGAAATGAAAATATAGATGAGCAAGTAGGAATGGTGAAGCAGCAGATGACAGACCACATAAAGGAGAAGTATTTGGACAAGAAAATAGATTGTAAGACACAAGAACTGGGTACGAGAATTGATACACTAACGCAGGACAATGAAGGGACGACAGACAAACTGAGTAGAAACGTCAACACTAATACCAAGAACATTGAGATCCACGCTAAAAATATTGACACCATTACTAAAGATACTGACGGAGTCTTTGAGGGAGGAATACGCAAACTCACTGAAGAATACAATGGAGAAAGTCAAGGTGCTAACCACCGCCACTGAGCAGCTATCGAATCAATGGAGGAACATCAAATGGAACAGTGCCAATAAACATAAGCGAACATGTCGAGAGAGGATTTTTAGTATAATTTAAGAAGCCACAGGATGTACCATAATTCGAGGAACAGAGAGACGTTAGATGCGCTCATGAAAGAAAAGGGGAGTAGCAGATTTTCGACGAATAATAATGGAAGTAAGAGTTCATCGATTCAAAGTGAGGAAGAACGCAACAGAGAAGTACTGCAGATTCGAATGCCTACCGAAAGATTATATTGCATCAGGGAAGCGCCGTCATATTCAAATATAGCCGTAATTACCACAGCTACCTCAGAAACTGCGACATGGAATGGGAGAAAAGCAAAAGGCAGTTCGTGTCGGTACAAAAGTGTTCATTATTTCCGGACGCCTACAGCCGAACCTATCGTGTAAAGGATTCCGTGAAATGTTGCCGAAATCCTGGCCATACATTTTAAAAATCAAGCTCGTATGTGCTCACTTCAGAGAGGAGGCAGCGACGAAAATGCGAGTAATTCCGGAACAATGCAAGACATGATGCATTTTCTTGCGCCTTCCTCGAAGAGTACTGCTCGAAAGAAACGCAATAACATATTAAAATGGGGCTAACGATGACAGAAAATTATGTAGAGTAAAGGTGGAGAGGTCCCGTTTTCAAAGATATGTTACTGGAGAACCAATTTTTAGACGCAACGCATGGGCCAACGGAACTCATGCACTTTTGCTTCACGAAGCTCCCACATCAAATTCAGAAAGAGATTAGGATCCCTGGCAGAAACATACGGATTCCAGCAGCTACTGCGGGAATTAGGCTACATCAGAAGCACAGAAACTAGAGTACGAAGCATTTAGAACAGACTAACTTTCCGCCAGTAAACCAACAAGTAAACAACCAGGACTGTGGAATCAGACACCCACCAAAAAGGAATGTAAATGGATGGGAAATGAGAAACTATAACAGAGGTTGGGTTTCATTGACAGATGACGGAAGAAACAAATGGAGATGCAGCGATCGACCAGGAAATGAGAGGCGAGTTGATAGACAAGCGTGGAGAGTGGAGATTACTGAAACTGGAGAACCTGAATCCCAACAAAACCAAAGGAATGAAGAGCAGTGAAACGATTCCCAAAACTGACTAGAAATGTCCACTCCAGAATGGAGAGTTCAGTATGCTAGAACTGCCAGAGCGTCATATATAGTTTTTGATTAACTAAGGAACATAGTATTAAGAGAAGGAGACAAGGCTGAAATCTGTGAGTATCCTGTTGTCAATGTAGATTTTACTGGTAGATTAGTCCAGTATGTGCTTGATACAGTTAGCCAAGTTACTGTGTTAGACAAGAGTATCTGTGATGGGGAAAAGAGATGGCCAGTGTACAAGGCACCTATTGAGACGATTAGAGAAGCCATGGATTGCAAGACTGCTGATGTAAAGGGGCGGTGCGTGTAGATTTTAAACGTCAGACACTTATGCATAATTTATAGTGATACAGGGTTCGATAGTAGAGGCAAAATTCGGACTCGATCTCTTAAAAGGGTGCAAGACGGTTCTGCACTTACAGAATAATTTCATTACTCTGAAGGTATCAGATGAAATTATGTTTCTGCACTTCGATAGCTACATAGGGAATGATGGACGTGAAGGATTTGTGGCACTGAGATTGGTATAAACTCACAAGAGCGCAATCGAAGCAATTTGTGAAGAAATAGAGGCAAAACTTCAGGACATTGAATCCGAGGATGCAAGAGCCAAACTGGAAGAGTGTTGTCGCACACAACATGAACAATCTAGACCTTCCTCTACAAATTCATTATCGAAAGTTTTTGTTGAGGCGCTCAACTGCCACTCATTTATAAAGAAAAATAACAAAACAAGATCAAGACAATGATGATGGAGGGGCTCATAGAAGAGGCGGAAGATGTAGACTGCATCTTAGTAGACAGGGATTTTCCGGTGTTTGACTTAAGAAGCTTTATCGACGCTGTTGAATGTACAGAAAGAGGAAGAAGACACAAGCGGAGATGAAGAGACTTCAGATGTTAGGTAATGTTCAGACGAGCTCATGGTCAGGGTAGAGAAGTGTTCATGTGAAAATATCAACGGTGTTGTATCCCTATTCACAGCTTTACTTCTGTCAGTACCTCATCTCTTACCTTCCAGAGAGGCTCCCCTGCGAAACTTGCAGGACTAGCATTCCAGGAAGGAAGAATTGTGCGGAGATATGGCTTAGCTAGAGAGTAGGGGCGAGTTTCAGAATGAGGTTTTCACTCTGTTGCGGAGAGTGCGCTGATAAGTAACTCCGTGACGGATTAAAACTGTCGTAGGTCCAGAGTTCTAGTCTCGGTCGAGCACACAGTTTTGATCTGCCATGTAGTTTCATACCAGCGCACACTCCGCTGCAGAGTGAAAATATCATTCTGGAAATATCCCCTACGATGTGGCTAAGTCTTGTTTCCGCAGTATCCTCTCTTCCTGGAATACTAGTCTTGCAAGTTTCGCAGGAGAGCTTCTGTGAAACTTGGAAGGTAGGAGATGAAGTTCTGCTCCATACTTTTTTTCACTAGACCCATTATCCCAATTTTTTGGAGAAGCAAGGCAGCGTTACTATTGACGTTATAATTTAGGGAGCCATAGGGCATGACTTCAGGTAGAGGTTGTTAGTGATTGAGGGAACTCTGGCGGAACAACGGTTCATCAAGGAAATCCTGCGTCCTCAGGTTTTATCTTCCCGTGGTGCCATTTTTCAACAGGACAGTGCTCGTTCACATTTGGCACGGGTAGGTATGAAGCGTCTACGTGACGCTGAGGCTCTCCTGTAGCCAACAAGATCACCAGTTCTGTGCCCGATGGAACATGTGCGGGGCTGGCTCAGATGTCAAGTCCGTGCTAGTATCCAGGATATAAAGAATTAGTTACAACAGTTGTCGGCCAGATAGCTTGAGAAGAGGAGAAAACAGTTTTATAACAACATTCTCAGTCAGATCAAAACAGGTGTTCCGGCCAGAGGAGGTGCAACGTCATACTATACGTGAGCTCATATTGTCAAGTTCTTCGTAAATTTGACATGATTTTATAATCACACTCTCTGTCAACCCACGAAGTTTCGTTTCCTAGTGCCGTTCTGGGTGCTTCCGTTTTCCTGTCAGACAGTGTACGCTGAGGTGACAAGTCATGGATACTTCCTACTATGGTGTCGGCCCTCGTTTCGGCCGGCGTAGTGCATCAACTCGAGGGGGCTTGGACTCAACAAGTCGTTGTAAGTCCCTTACAAAAGTAATGAGCCGTATTGCCTCTCCAGACGTCCATAATTGCGGAAGTGTTGCCGGTACAGGATTTTGTGCACAAACTGACCTCTCGATCATGGCCCATAAATGTTCGATGGGATTCATGTCGGACGGTGCGGGTGGCCAAATCATTTGCTCGAACTGTCCAGAATGTTCTTCAAAGCAATCGCGAACAATTGTAGCTCTGTGACGTGGTACGTTGTTATAGGAACATGATGCCCATGAACGGCAGCAAGTGGACTCCAAGTAGCCGAATATAATCATGTCCAGTCAGTCATCGGTTCAATTGGATCAGAGGACACAGTCCACACCATTACGGAGCCACCACCACCTCGCGTAGTGCCTTGTTGACAAGCTGGATCTATGACTTCGTAGGGTCTGCGCCATACTCGAACCCTACCATCAGTTCTTACCAACTGAAATCGGGACTCATCTGTCCGGGCCATGATTTTCCAGTTGTCTAGTGTCCAACCGATATGATGACAGGAGAGGCGCTGCAGGCGATGTCGCGCTGTTAGCAAAGGTACTCACATAGGTCGTCTACTGCCATAGCCCGTTAACGTCAAATGTCGCCGCACTATTCTAAAGGATACGTTCGTCATACGCCCACACTGATTTCTGCGGTTATTTCACCGAGAGTGGCTTGTCTATTAACACCGAAAACTCTACGCAAACATCATTGCTTCAAGACTGTTGCCACTGCGTTGTCCGTGCTGAGAGGTAATGCTTGAAATCTGGTATTCTCGGCAGACTCTTGACATTGTGGATCTCGGAATTCTGAATTCCCTAAACGATTTCCGAATATAAATGTCCCATGCTTCTAGCACCAACTATCATTCCGTGTTCAAGGTCTGTTAATTCCCGTCGTGTGGCGATAATCACTTCGGACACTGTGAGACCTTAACTTTTCCCGGCGAAATGAATGTTCAAATAACTTACGGGTTCGCTGCCGGGTGACGTCGTCGAACACCGCCGATACTTCGACAGGAGCACACCCTGCCATTCTCAAGCCACAAATGCAAGGAAGAAGAAATGTGCGAGCAATTTTCATATCTCGGTTCACAGAGGAGAAACAAGGAAGACACCACACACAGAACAAGCGTCAACACAAACAAAGACAACTAACATCAGAAATATCGATAGTTACTATTAATAAACAGGTGAGGTAGCACTAATTCTGTCCCTCTGGTTTTTGATGAGAGACAGAGCTGGATTCCAAGCAGCATTTAAACAAAATCCGCCATCTATGTTAATAACGTTGCTTGATAGTCTGATTTCAACAGCTTCCTTAATAACACTATCCCACTAGCTGGATGTGCAAGCCAGAATCTCCGTGTTGTTGTATTCCATAGGATGACCGGTGTCAAGGCAATGTTCTGCAATAGCGGATTTGCTCGGCTGTTGCAAGCGTGTGTGACGCTTATGTTCAATACACCGGCCTTCCACAGTCCTGATTGTCTGACCAATATATGACATGCCACAGCTGCAAGGAATACGATAGACCCCAGCCTTGCGCAAACCAAGATCATCTTCTACGGACGCCAACAGGGCCTTAATCTTAGAAGGTGGTCTCTCATCAAAAAAACAGAGGGACAAAATTAGTGCTACCTCACCTGTTTATTAATAGCAACTATCGATATTTCTGATGTTAGTTATCTTTGTTTGTGTGGACACTTGTTATGTGTGTGGTGTCTTCCTTGTTTCTCCTCTGTGAACCAAGGTATTAAATTTGCTCGCACATTTCTTCTTCCTTGCATTTGTGCCTTGAGAATGGCAGGGTGAGCTCCTGTCGAAATATCGGCGGTGTTCGACGACGTCACCCGGCAGCAAACCCGTAAGTTATTTGAACTCCGGACACTATTTCCGCATCAACCACCTGAGTGCAAATGACAGCTTCGCCAACACACTTCCCTTTTATACGTACCTTGTGTACACATATTATCGCCATCTGTATACGTACATATCGCTATTCCATGTTTTTCGTTATCGCAGTCTATATGTTCTTTCTGATAATTCCTGGAGGCACATTCTCAGTGTGAACATTTACCGATTCTACCAACTTTAATCAGAAGCAGACTGATATTTAATGGCGTCCTCAGTAACGCAAGGTTCAAGCAGTGCGTCGCTCTGTTCTCGTGTTTCTGAGACACGATTCGCAGCATTTCTGGCCCTATTGTGACCTTAGGCACCCGTATTCCGGGAATTCTCTGTAGATGTGAATTGCAGAGCAGGGCCCCGACCCTGAAGCCGGCTACGGAGCGGCGGCGTCAGCGTAGAGCAGGCAGAAGCATCGCGTGACCCGGCTGGCCGGCGCCCGCTAGCTGCCGGGCGCTGACTGCTGGCTGCTGGCTGCTGGTTGCTGGCGCGGCTGCCCGCTCTTCCCGGTAATCGTGCACGTCCGACAGACCGCTCGCCATGACGGCGCGCCGTGGTGCCGCCACCGGTAATTATTCCTTACCAGCAGCTGCCGCTGCCGGCTGCTCCAGGGTAGGGATTAGCCGATACTCGCGTTTACACCGCCTGCACTTACTTCCATCCACTGCTCCGCTCATCACATACGATAAAATACACTGAAGGGAGTGATACAGGGCTGTAGCCTCTCCCCGATGTTATTCAATCTATATATTGGGCAAGCAGTAAAGGAAACAAAAGAAAAATTCGGAGTAGGTATTAAAATCCATGGAGAAGAAATAAAAACCTTGAAGTTCGCCGATGACATCGTAATTCTGTCAGAGACAGCAAAGGACTTGGAAGAGCAGTTGAACGGAATGGACAGTGTCTTGAAAGGAGGATATAAGATGAACATCAACAAAAGAAAACGAGGATAATGGAATGTTGTCGAATTAAGGCAGGTGATGATGAGGGAATTAGATTAGGAAATGAGACACTTAAAGTAGTAAAGGAGTTTTTCTATTTGGGGAGCAAAATAACTGATGATGGTCGAAGTAGAGAGGATATAAAATGTAGACTGGCAATAGCAAGGAAAGCGTTTCTGAAGAAGAGAAATTTGTTAACATCGAGTATAGATTTAAGTGTCAGGAAGTCATTTCTGAAAATATTTGTATGGAGTGTAGCCATGTATGGTAGTGAAACATGGACGATAAATAGTTTGGAGAAGAAGAGAATAGAAACTTTCGAAATGTGGTGCTACAGAAGAATGCTGAAGGTTAGATGGGTAGATCACATAACTAATGAGAAGGTATTTGAATAGAATTGGGGAGAAAAAGAGTAGGTCGCACAACTTGACAAGAAGAAGGGATCGGTTGGTAGGACATGTTCTGAGACATCAAGGGATCACCAATTTAGTATTGGAGTGCAGCGTGGAGGGTAAAAATCGTAGAGGGAGATCAAGAGATGAATACACTAAGCAGATTCAAAAGGATGTAGGTTGCAGTAGGTACTGGGACATGAAGAAGCTTGCGCAGGATAGAGTAACATGGAGAGCTGCATCAAACCAGTCTCAGTACTGAAGACCACAACAACAACAACAACAACAATGAAATTTCCGGAATACGTTTGTCCAGGTAACTTATTTAAGTGATAACATTGTAAGACCACAGGTTAATGTAAGCGAGGGATGTACCACTATACATGTGAAACTCACCTACATTAATAACGGGCCAACCGCCAGAATTTTGAAGCAAGCACGCAAATGTGCATGCATTCTATTGTACAGGTGCCGGATGTGAGTTTATGGGACGGACTTCCATGTCTGTTGCACTTGGTTCGTCAATGCATCGACAGGTAATGCCGCTTGTGAATGACGTGGAGGTGTCCAAAGATGTCCCATATGTGCTCGATCGGAGACAGATCTGATAATCGAGAAGGCCAAGGAAACATGTCGACATTCTGTAGAGCATGACGGGTTACAACAGTGGTATGTGGGCGAGCATTATCCTGTTGGAACTTGTGAATGACGTGGAGGTGTCGTCCAACGATGTCCCGTATGTGCTCGATCGGAGACAGATCTTATGATAGACAAGGCCAAGGAAACATGTTGATATTCTGGAGAGCATGTTGGGTTACAACTGTGGTATGCTGGCGAGCGTTATCCTGTTGGAAATATACCCCTTGGTATGATGTTCATGAATGGCAGCACAACAGATCGAATCACCTGATTGGCGTGCAAATTTGCAGTCAGGGTGCGTGGGATAGCCACGAGAGTGCTCCTGGTGTCATACGAAATCGCACTCGAGACCAAAACTCCAGGTGTAGGTTCAGTGTGTCTAGCTCGCAGACAGGTCGTTTGCAGGCCCTCAACTGGCCTCCTAACCAACACCACGTCATCACTGACACGGAGGCAGAATTAGCTTCCACCTAAAAACACAACAGACCTCCTCCCTACCTACCAATGAGCTGTCACTCGACACCACTGAACTAGCAAATGGTGATTGCTTGTGGTCAGTAGAATACACGCTGCAGGACTTTTGCATAGGAGCGTTCCGTGAAGTAAACGATTTGTAACAGTTCGTTGTGTCGCTGCGATGCTAACTGCTGCTCAGATTGCTGCTGCAGAAGCAGTACGATGTGCCAGAGTCGTACGCCGAACACGATGGTCTTCCCTTCCGGTAGTGCCGCGTGACTGTCCGGAGCCCGGTCTTCTTGCAAAGGTACATTCTTGTGATCTACCTCTGCTAGCAGTCACGTTCAGTGGCTACATTCCCGCCAAGTCTTTCTGCTGTACCGCAGAAGGAACATCCTGCTTCTCTTAGTCCTGTTGCATGACCTCCTTCAAGCTCAGTGAGTTGTTGATAATGTCGTCTGTGTTTTGTTAAAGGCATTCTTGACTGAAATCAACTCACCGTGTCCAGTCTCAAGGCTAACTAACGCTCACGACCGTCACAACGTATGTTTAAGGCAACCCTGATTTACATCCGCTAAGCGGCACTACTAGGGCACTCTTATGCGAATGACGCGAAATTTGAAAAAAAAAAGTTAAATTTGTGGTAAGATCTTATGGGGCCAAACTGCGTAGGTCATCGGTCCCTAAGCTCACACACTACTTAATCTAACTTAAACTAACTTACGCTGTGGACACACACACACCCATGCCCGAGGGAGGACTCGAACCTCCGACGGGGGGAGCCGCGCGGACCGTGACAATACACCCTTGACCGGGCGGCTACACTGCAAAGCCCCAAATTTGAATCGACATCGTTTTTCAGATGTAACGTACCTACCAACTTTCGTTTATGTCAGACAACTCCTTCTTGGTATTGCGATTCTTTTTCCTTCAGTATACACGCGACTCATGCTGAAAACGAATCACGTCCTACGTCAAGTGAGTGACCACGATGTTGATATACATTCAAAC
Organism: Schistocerca piceifrons; assembly: GCF_021461385.2. NCBI lineage: Eukaryota > Metazoa > Arthropoda > Insecta > Orthoptera > Acrididae > Schistocerca > Schistocerca piceifrons. The sequence goes on along the minus strand of NC_060140.1, from coordinate 818,060,546 downwards.
CATTTTTCCTAGTCTTGATTTTTCAGTCTCTGTCACAGTAAATGTCGATAAAGGTACGAACAGGCTTTTTCTTAGGTTTTTTGGATTCATTTATGACTTTTATTATACAAGGATTATAATGTCATTGCAGAGCCTCCACCAGGTTGAACAGTCCGCCGTTGACAAGCAAAGTCCATGGATTCATGAGCTTGTCTATGGATTGCTATTGAATAAATAACTACTGATATTCAGGAGGCATATACACTGTCTGACCAAATATGTCCGGACACCTACTAGCACACATTAATATGGAATAATTACACCCTTCGCATTTCGACGGCTTTCAGTGAGGTTTCTGAACGTCTCCGTAGGAATGGCAGTCCACACCTTCTCAACAATCGAAATCTTAGAAAGAAGTGATGTTGACGGACACCATGGTCTGGAAAGTAATCGACGTTCTGCCTCATTCCAAAGGTGTTCCATTGGGTTTAGATCGGGATTCTGGAGAGGCAACCCATTTCACGAATGTTATTGTCCACGAATCATTGCGTCATAGATGCTGCTTTATGACAAGCTGCTTGTCATGAAGATATAAACCAATCATCGTCTCCGATGGTACGCACTACTGACTACACAGTGCTGTGACTTGTATTGCACTGAAGCGCCGAAGAAACTGGTATCCGTATTCAGATACAGAAATATGTAAATAGGCAGGTTACGGCGCTGCGATCGGTAACGCCTATATAAGAAAACAAGTGTCTCTCGCAATTGTTAGATCGGTTACTGCTGCAATGGCAGGTTATCAAGATTAAAGTGAGTCTGAACGTGGTGTTACAGTGGGCGCACGAGCAATAGGACACAGCATCTCCGACATAGTGATGAAGTAAGCATTTTCGCGTACGACCATTTCACGAGTATACCGTGAATATCATGAATCCGGTAAAACATCAAATCTCATACATCGCTGCGGTGGGTTGGCTCTGAGCACTATGTGGCTTAACTTCTGAGGTCATCAGTCCCCCAGAACGTAGAACTACTTAAACCTAACTAACCTAAGGACATCACACACATCCATGCCGGAGGCAGGATTCAAACGTGCGACCGTAGCGGTCGCGCGGTTCCAGACTGCAGCGCCTAGAACCGCTCGACCAACCCAGCCGGCGCAACAATGGGATCAACGAGGAATGGTGAGAATCGTTAAAAGTGACAGAAGTGCAACCCTTCAGCAAACTGCTGCAGATTTCAATTCTGAGCCATCAACAAGTGTCAGCGTGCAAACCATTCAACGAAATATCACCGATATGGGCTTTTGAAGCCGAAGGGCACTGGTGTACCCTTGACGACTGCACGACACAAAGCTTTACGCCTCGTCTGGCCCCGTAAACGCCGACATTGGGCTGTTGATGACTGGGAACATGTTGCCTTGCCTGGTCGGACGAGTCTCGTTTCAAATTATATCGAGCGGTTGGACGTGTACGGGAATGGAGGCAACTTCATGAATCCATGGACCCTGCATGTGAACAGGGGACTGTTCAAGCTGGTGGAGGCACTGTAATGGTATGGGACATGTGCAGTCGGAGTGATATGGGACCCTTGATAAGTCTATATACGACTCTGACAGGTGACGCACATGCAAGCATCCTGTCTGATCACCTGAATCCATTCATGTCCACTGAGCGTTCCGACAGACTAGGGCAATTCCAGTAGGACAATGCGACACCCTACATGTCCATAATTGTTACAGAGTGGCTCCAGGAACACTCTTCTGAGGTTAAACACTTCCGCTGGCTACCAAACTCCCCAGACATGAACATTATTGAGCATTTCTAGGATGCCTTGCAACGTGCTGTTCGGAAGAGTCCTCCACCCCAACGTACTCTTACGGATTTGTGGACAGCCCTGCAGGATTCATGGTGTCCGTTCCCTCCAGCACTACTTTAGACATTAGTCGAGTACATGCCACTTCTGCGTGCTGTCGGGGGCCCTACACGATATTAGGCAGGTGTATCCGTTTCTTTGGATCTTCAGTGCATTTACTTTAGCATTTAGCGTTTTGTTAAGCATAATTAGGGGACTGCATTCTAACCAAGGAAAGCAGCCCCAGTACTGTAAAGCCACCTCCTCTGTACTTTGCTGTGGGGACTACACCTGATGGCAGGTAACGTTCTCCAGGCATACGCCAAACCCACTCGCTTCTTCCGGACTGTCACAGTTTATAGCGTGATTCATCACTCGAAATCATTGATTTCGAGTCATGCATTGTCCAGTGCGGTTGCTCTTTACACCACTTCTAACACTGTTTACCGCCGACTGCCAACATGCGTGGCCTATGAGCAGCTGCTCGGACATTGTAACCCATTCTTTTTTAACGCCTTTGTGCTAGCTGGACCGCTGGTAGTTCAGGGTGTCCATAAATGTTTACCCTGATAATAATATAATGCAACTCTTTACTGGATACGTTAAGTGCTTTATACCACTTATGACTCTCCTCATTAACTTTTGAACTTCACATGAACATTTAATAAGGATAATACACTTCAATAATTAAATCGCTTCACCATGTGCACTCCTGGTAACACACAAAATATCACGCCAGTATTCAATCTGTTCCGACACATTCTGCAATATGTCTGATGTGACTCAACCAACGGCACCTCTGATGTGTTATTACAATGCCATAATACCAGGAACTGCTGTTTTGTCACACAATAACTTTCAGGAACCCTCAAAGGAAGAAATGTATGGGGGTAATGGTAGGTGACCTCGGGGGCCATGGAACTGGGCCGCCTCTGCCAATGAGGGCCAGCGCCATCTTGCTAAAACATGATAGGCCTTGCATGTCCCGTAGCTGCGGAATGGCAGAATTCACCCGCATGTCTTGGTAAACGTATCCACGTACACAGCTGTCAGGGATGGTAATGGGCCAGTCACACGATTACACATTAACCCACACCACACATTAACCTTTGACCTGCCCCGAATGTTTTCTCGTGCGACATGAAGTTTTTGTGACCCCAAGATGCGGTCATGAAATTTCGCCTCATTGGTAAAACACACACGCTTCAAGAAATCACTGTCCTCATCCAAACGGTTCAGCATATCCATTGCAAATTGTTCGCGTTTTGGGCGATCATCTGATTAGGAAGAAGGTCAGCGTTGGCAGTAATTTTGATGATTTATTGACAGCAAAATCGATTTTCGATCACATAATGATCGTCTTCAGTGCTTTAGCGTACAAATTAAAACTCGTAGGCACTGGTGTCAGGTTATTATCAGAAACAGAAGCTATGAAATGATCACAATATCACGATATTGTGATCGTTTCATAGCTTCTGTTACTGATAATAACCTGACACCAGTGCCTACGAGCTTTAATTTGTACGCTAAAGCACTGAAGATGATCATTATGTGATCGAAAATCGATTTTGCTGTCAATAAATCATCAAAATTTACGCCAACGCTGACCTTCCTTCTAATTTTACTTATATGGTCGTTGTGCACACAGCACTCTATGGAATCGCCAATCAATAAGATCATCTGATTGTAATGCCTGAACAATTTGAACCTTTTACACATACAATTTAAGACGTTTGCGACACACCTGATGCACTGCACTCTTTGGAACTTAAAGCTCCCATGAAGCTTGTCTAATCGTTCTCTGTGGCGACCTTGTGAATGCGGTTTGAACTGCCTGCACAGCTTCTGAAACAAATGGTATGCCGCTGCTTGTCCGTTTTTGAACCGACCCAGTCGCTAAAAAAGTTCCCATCCATGTTCTCATTAACCTTACATCATATGCTTTCTTTCCATAATGGGACACAAACTTTGGGTTCACAGTAAACCGTGATTTGGTTTCTGCTAGCCACACAACACATTTAGCTTTCTCCTGAAAGAAGGAAACCATTTTTTACGATATAGCGCACACAGCGCTCCTTGTGGCGAAAGTGTTCAATGAGACACGGTCGTACAAAAACTTCATGGGCTCCCTACAGACCTGTAATAAGAAACAAACCTTACCATCAAAAATATGTAATTAATATTTAATCTTGAAATTAGGGTAGACATTTATGGACACACTGTATCTTGGATCTCACAAGTGATTCCTTCCTCTAATCTCATGCGGTATCTTACAGTCACCTTCTGCAGTTCTCGGCGGCCACTGTGCGCCATTATGTAATGTCTGGTTTGTATTGGTTAGGCTGTGGTTGTTCCTCCGCGTATCCGCGATCGCCTCGGTCGACTTGGACAGCTTTAGAAGTGTTAAAATGTCCTTCACGGATTTGCTACTCAGGTGACATCCGATAACTAGTTCACATTCGAAGTCACTGAGCTCTCCTAACCGACCCATATTGTTGTTACTGTTTCTCTGCTGAAGTCCGCAGCTCGTAGTCTAGTGGCTAGCGTTGCTGCCTCTGGATCACGGGGTCCCTGTTTCGATTCCTGGCCGGGTCGGGGATTTTCTCCACTCGGGGAATGGGTGTTTGTGTCGTCCACGTCATTTCATTATCATTAGTGGAAGAAGCGATTCAGGACTGTGTAAAGATTGGGTATTTGTACGCGCACTGATAACTGCGTAGTTGAGCGCCCCACAAACCAAATATCATCATCATCATCATCACTCTGCTGACAATACAATACTTCCCGCCTCCTCCAAAACTGACGGGTCTGCCTCTCATGACATCTAGTGGTTAATTCCGCATTTCAATAGAATGCGATTGAAACTTCTACGAATGTTCTACGATCTATTCTGGCCACCTGAGAAAGAAATAGCCACCATTCACAGAGTAGCTGCGCACGTAATACAAAGGAAGATCAGGGTATCACGCCACTTGGATGACGAAGTCACTAGAAACGGAGCATAAGATCAAATGAAGTATGTACGGATATAAATGAACTCAGGGCATTCCTGAAAACATGTCTTTGTCATGAGTTATTAGACGGACGGTTCTATCATAAGAATACAGTTAGTTTTTGACATCAAGTACACAACGTGATCACAAGAGAAGGATGGCATGGTCTGGTAGTACATCGGATGGAAACTAGCTGAGTTATTCAGTTTTTTTTAAGGAACTAACCACACGTTCGTCTTAACCACGTACTGAATCTGAATGACTGGACAGGGATCTAAATCCCACACGTCCAGGATGGGAGCGTAACCCAAAATTCTTTGTTTCCCATTTGAGATAAAGGGGTTTAGGCATGCTATTCATGAATCAGTGACATTTCTGGACAATTTGCTTGCCTCTGCGATAAAAGAGCGTGATTGATGTGTTAGTGGCATCACTGAGCATAACCACTGCAGCCGGCCGCTGTGGTCGAGCGGTTTCAGTCCGGAGCCACGCGGCTACTACGGTCGCAGATTCGAATCCTGACTCGGGCATGGATGTGTGTGATATCCTTAGGTTAGTTAGGTTTAAGTAGTTCTAAGTCTAGGCGACTAATGACCTCAGATGTTAAGTCCCATAGTACTAGAGCCATTTGAACCATTTGAGCCAATGCAGAGACAGGGAACATCGGCATGCTGCAATGGTGATGTTGCATAAGTGTCAGTCAACGAGAAAGGGTTATAAATCTTAAGATGAGCGTCGTTTTTATCGCTGTTATTACAAGTGTACTGGAACTTCCGTAGCAGAATATACTGACAAAGAAAAATCGTACCACAAGAAATAATTAATATAGAGTAATGCAATTTCGAGGATACGTTTGCCAAGGTAACGTATTTCAGTGATTAACATTGTAAGACCGCGGGTGAATGTAAGCGCGAGATAACCCTTTGCAAATGTGAAATGCCGGTACATTAACAACCTGTGCAGCCGCCAGAATGTTGAATGCAAGTATGCAAACGTGTATGCATTTTGTTGCACAGGAGCGCCAAGGTCGGTTTTTGGGATGTCGTTCCATACCAGCTGCACTTGGTGGGTCAATTCAGGGTCGATTAATGCTGTTTGCTGACGACGCTGGAGTTGTCGTCCAATGATGTCCCTATGAGCTCGGCTAGAGACAGATCAGAAGATCGGGCCGGCCAAGGCAACATGTCAACAATCTGAACAGCATGTTGGGTCACAACAGCGGTATGTGGACTGACTAATTTGTAGTCAGGTGCGTGGGATAAGCACGAAAGTGCTCCTGTTGTACGAAATCGCACCCCGGACCATAACTCCAGTTGTAGGTCCAGTGTGTCTAGCACGCAGATAAGTTGGCTGCCGGCAGTTAACTGGCCTTCTTCTGACCAACACACGGCCATCACTGGCACGGAGCCAGAACCAACTTTCATCAGAAAACAGAACAGACCTCCGCCCTGCCCCCAAATGGGCTCTCGGTTGACACAACTGAATTCGCAAATGGCGGTGGTTTGCGGTCAGTGGATTGCACGCTACAGGGCGTCTGGCTCTGAGCTGTCCTCGAAGTAACCGATTTGTAACAAACAGTTCGTTGCGTCACTGTGGTGATGCAGTAGGATACGCCAGAGCCATATGCCGAATTTGATGGTCTTCCCTCTCGTAAGTGCCGTGTGACCGTTTTCTAGCGACCACCGCTGCCAGAAATCATGTACACCAGCTACATTCCTGCCAAGTCTTTCTGCAATATCGCGGAAGGAACATCCTTCTTGTATTTTCGTAGTAGCGCAACTAGCGCCACTCTTTCGCGACTGGCGCGAAGCTTGAATAGATATCATCTTTCACATACAGAAAGTCCGTCGTGCTGTTAGCAAAGACACTAGTGTCGGTCGTCTGCTACCTTAGTCCATTAAGGCCAAATTTCGCCCCTCTGTCCTAACGGATACGTCCGTCGTATCTCCCGCATTGATTTCTGCGGTTGTTTCATGCTGTGTGCTTGTGTGTTATCACCTACGACTCTACAGAAACGCTACTGTTCTCGGTAGTTAATTGAAGGCCGTCGGCTATTGCGTTGTCCGTGGTGAGAGGGAATACCTGAAACGTGGTGTCCTCGGCACTTTCTTGACACTGTGGATCTCGCAACATTGAATTCCCCAACTATTTCGGAAATGCAATGTCCAGTGCGTCTAGCTCCAACTACCGTCCCGCTTTCAAAGTCTGTTGATTCTCGTCGTATTGCCATAATGACGCCGGAAAGCTTTTGACATGAATCACCTGAGTATAAATGACAGCTCCGTCAATGTATTGTTGTTTTCTACCTTGTGTACGCGATACTACCGCCAGCTGTATAGTGAATATTGCTATCCCATGACTTCTGTCACTTCAATGAACTATTTAAGCTACGGTTGTCCTATCTGCTCAGTAGATTATTATAAGGGATCTTCGAAGAGTAAGCTACACATTATTAAGGCACGCCAAGTAACTTTCATAGAATGCTGGACCACTCTTCAAAATGACACAGACACGTGACAACATTTTGCATCACAGTCATCAAGTCTCTGAAAGTAACGCTCGGGACAGTCTGCCAGTAGTTCAGTTCCCAATTCGCTACTTGGTTGCCGATGTATTCGAAAGCCGCTGCGTGAACGACGTCATCGTTGGAAAATCTCTTCCTGTCCAGACCTTCTCCCTTGACTGTCTGGACATTGCCTACAGTTGTCGTTGTCGATGGCCTTCCTTCCCGATCAACATCATTCACATATGTGCAGCCTTGGTCACATTATTGACACCATTTCACTCCGGCAATACATTGCGCTTAATCCACATACCGCCAAAATTTAAAGGTGAATCTTTGTGCAATGTAGATGTTTTGCCCACGAGAAATGTAGTGTCCCTCGTGCTTCAGCTTTGGAGCACGTTTATAATTGTCACACCATTTCGCACCCATGATGTGATGTGTTTGATGTCGATAATTTAACAGAACTGTATATGCAGGAAATCTGAAACTTGTGCTCCCTCCTGACAAAGCTCCAGTCTTGTTGCGGTATGGTCTTAGAGTGGCACGACGCGCTTAACTTACTTTCTGAAGCCCCAATGTCTGTGTGTTTAGATATTTTTTACTGGTAGCAACAATTACGTTTATGCCTTTACAGCACTTTTTTCCATTGTATGAAACGGCTATTTTGAGATCACTTTGCTGTACATTAACGTCATGCATCATTATACAATACACAAGGTGTGATTCTCCAGAGCAGTACACTGACCTGAAGATATCCCTTGGAGATTACTGAATAGAAAAGAACAGCTTTCAGATATCGCTTTAGAAACTGTACTGTGTTTAAGTGTCAATATAGGGCATTCTCCGATTATACAAGTTCTGTCCTTCATAGGACGTTCGGCAGTAACGTGTCCACCGGGCACTCCCGTTTACAAACTTTCTGCGTCCATTAGCGGAAGAGCACAAGTGGGTATGTGTAGCTCTACGATGTACTGAATGATTTCGAGACAATATCTGGGCCCAAAAATTCTTCCTGAAAGCACTCGTGACCGATTTGCTAACGAACTCATCTTAGTTCCTTACATTTATCTTTATGCAATGCCTGTCTCTTTTGGACAGGATTCAGCGTTTCAGAGAAGAGAATCCCGTTGATGTATGAGGGAAGTCTTCACAAATGTCAAGATACCACAATAAAGACTCAGACTATTTCTCTGATAAAAAAATCACTGGAATTTTAACTCAAACCCTCTGACATTCACTCTTCTGCTACTGTCAAGACCACTTAAGATTGCAATGCGTCAGTCGTTTGAGACTAGGATTATAAGCACTTGGGTCACTTACAGGTCGTGTGTTCGTCAGTACTAGCGGGTTGTCGTGACATTTTGAGTCAACAGCGTAAGTAGTGCCTTTGATAGCTCGTCGGCAAGCTGCCTTGTACAGCAAATGACTTGTTCCACTACGCAGCGGCAGCGGCTTCACTGAAGGCAACTGTTGGGGAGATGGGCCGGTACCCGATCGCGTGCGCATCCCACCCGCCTGAACTCCGGTAGCGGTGGCAGGGTAGCCGGAGGCGGGTTGGCAAGCCTGGACCCGCTACTCGTTACGACACCCGCCGGGGATCCCTGGCCGACAACTTTACGGCCTGCCGGCACGTTGCTTCATTACAGTGGCCGCCGCGAGTGGGCTTCGTTTTGATTTTAGGACTTGAATTGAAAATGAAGCTGCCCGTCCCTCCAGTGGAGCGGACTTTGTAGAATTCCCTGGGCAGGAGTCCAGATTTAATCACTTCTTCTTCCTCCAATCACTGTTCTTCGCTCAAAAGTAGAGTTCCGCGAGTGACATCTCCGGGCACTGCTCTCCATGCCACTTACTGTGATCGGAAGCAATTATTAATAATAAATGTATACATTATTTTCTTACATTACCTTCTTTAGTCATCACTGATCGCATCGCCCACCGAGCGAGGTGGCTCAATGCTCAACACACTGGAACCGAGCGAGGTGGCGCAGTGGTTAGCACACTGGACTCGCATTCGGGAGGACGACGGTTCAATCCCGCGTCCGGCCATCCTGATTTAGGTTTTCCGTGATTTCCCTAAATCGCTCCAGGCAAATGCCGAGATGGTTCCTCTGAATGGGCACGGCCGACTTCCTTCCCTGTCCTTCCCTAATCCGATGAGACCGACGACCTCGCTGTTTGGTCTCTTCCCCCAAATCCAACCAACCAACACACTGGACTTGCATTCGGGAGGACGACGGATCAAACCCGCGTCCGGCGACCTTGATTTAGGTTTCCCGTAATTTCCCTAAATCACTTCAAGCAAATTCCGGGATGGTTCCTTTGAAAGGGGACAGCCGACTTCCTTCCCCAACCTTCCCTAATCCGGTGGGACCGATGACCTCACTGTTTGGTCCCCTCCCCCTATGTCAACCAAAAAGACAGATGCATTGCCTGCAGTTGGCATGACAAGAATTCATCGACTGCACTCTGCATACGCACAGACAGATACACGTATGCGCGCAGAAGGGGTTCATATTTTAGGTCTGGGATATTCTTTAAAAAAAAGTAGGTCCCATCACCCAGTTCTGTCGAATGTTTTTAAGGGATTACTCAAATGTATGGCAAACTCCGAAATTAGTATCCGTTCCCAAATAGTTCCAATCAGGACTCCCACAGACCCGTTGCGAGCTCAAATGGAATTTGCCTGCAAAGACCCTGACTCGAACAGATCGTTGTGGCTTTAGTGGTAGAAAAGGAATGATTAAAAACATTTATTAATTATTATTGCGACTCTTCTCAAAAAGAGGATTTCTTACAGCATAACAGCTCTCGGGGAACTCATTACAATGAGCATTACACAAGTTCTCAAACTATTTCCTCATGATGTTTCTCCAGTTAGTTCGATGTTGTACATCCTCTTATTCTGCACCAGATCTCTTCATCTGTACATTTTGAAGTCAGATAGTCATCGATCGTTCTTTCCTTCCTCTTCTCCTCCTCCTCCTCCTCCTCCTCCTCCTTCTCCTTCTTCTTCCCTCAATTTCCTACCCCAGTGTAAATTTTGGTATTCATGTTTCTCCATTCTTCTTTCATGGCCAAGCCATTGTAATTCTCTTGGATCCATCAGATCACTTATTCCATCTTTCAATTTCCATTCTTCTTACTAGTATCACCTCGATGTTCCTTAAGTGGTTTTTCTTTGGAGTTCTTGCTGATCTTTCAGAAATCCACCTCTGATTCTTTCAGTTTGTTTATATGTCTTTGTTTAATTATTCAGATCTCTGCTCCATACAGGACTACACTCTCTAATATCTGCTCGAATACGAGTGTTTTCATTCACTGCACTACATTTTTACTCCATAGGATTGTATTGAGAATCCCAATGAGCTTGCTCCCATAACTAATTCCTTTGTTAATTTCTAAATTTGAAGTTTTATCTTTTGCTAAAATGGTCCACAGGTAGCAAAAATGGTTGACTTCTACAATTTTTCCCATTTTCGTACAGTTCAGCCAAATCGTTAGTAGCGTATGCTGCTTTTTTATAATTAATCCCGTATTTTTATCCCGGTTTTCTATTGCTAGCTGCTTGCATACAGATGAAAGTGCTGTATCGGTACACTTTTTAGACTTTCGCCTCTAGTCAGCTCTGTAATAGAATTTTAATATAATTTCCTATTCAGTTTTGAAATGAGAAGACTCGCTTTAGATGTGCTGCAGTCTTTTTCTGAAATCACAAAAATTACGGTGGAAAAGTAAGTATTTTCCGAATGTGAAAAACTGTTCCAAGATACAACATGATCATATACGTAGAAACAAATGTTCTAGTGAAATTTAAAAGCATTTTAACGGAGGAATTGTTTTCAGTCCTGTACCTCATAACATATGTGTTACATTATTAATCTACTACAAACTGTAAATCAAGTAAGTGAAATCAAATCGAGAAGAAGTAGTATCAAAAGCCAGTTACAAGTTACTTTCGTTTTGAAATAGACACTTCTCGCAACTAACATAGATTTCCATTTTCAAGGCATCGAAAAAATTGTTATAACATTAAAAAAACTCAATTTGTAAATATCATGTTTTCCATGGTAGAAAATCTTCTTCCGTTTCAAGGTATAAGACGGTGCACGACTGACGAAGTATGGTTTAACTCTCCACGAATTATGCATTTGTTTTAAAAGTATGCAGAATGTTATTCATCATATAACTTTGTAACTGGAGAATTAACGTTGTTTACCACATAGCTTTAATGAAAAATACAGCACTCACATATGTAGGACTTGTAATATCAGCAAATGCTGCACATAACATAACCACATTTTCCACATCGACAACAACAACAGAAAAAACGCTGAAAACTCTTTATGTGTCTCGTGTCAATCTAAAAACAGTCACTACATTGATATACAGACCAGGAAACATTGTATTCTCGTAAATACACTGTCGTCCAGGTATAATGTGCACACTATTCGTCTTGTACTGTGATGACTAGGTCATCAGCAAATAGTAAATGGTGCAAATATGTTCCATCTATGCCAACTAGCTCTGCAGATGACGAAGAAATTGAAGAAATGTATGACGAAATAAAATAAATTATTCAGATAGTGAAGGGAGACGAAAATTTAATAGTCATGGGTGACTGGAATTCGAGTGTAGGAAAAAGGAGAGAAGGAAATGTAGTAGGTGAATATGGATTGAGGCTAAGGAATGAAAGAGGAAGCCGACTGGTAGAATTTTGCACAGAGCACAACATAATCATAGCTAACACTTGGTTTAAGAATCATGAAAGAAGGTTGTATACATGGAAGAACCCTGGAGATAGTAAAAGGTATCAGATAGATTATATAATGGTAAGACAGAGATTTAGGAACCAGGTTTTAAATTGTAAGACATTTCCAGGGGCAGATGTGGACTCTGACCACAATCTATTGGTTATGACCTGTAGATTGAAACTGAAGAAACTGCAAAAAGGTGGGAATTTAAGGAGGTGGGGCCTGGATAAACTGAAAGAACCAGAGGTTGTACAGAGTTTCAGGGAGAGCATAAGAGAACAATTGACAGGAATGGGGGAAAGAAATACAGTAGAAGAAGAATGGGTAGCTTTGAGGGATGAAGTAGTGAAGGCAGCAGAGGATCAAGTAGGTAAAAAAACGAGGGCTAGTAGAAATCCTTGGGTAACAGAAGAAATATTGAATTTAAATGATGAAAGGAGAAAATATGAAAATGCAGTAAATGAAGCAGGCAAAAAGGAATACAAACGTCTCAAAAATTAGATCGACAGGCAGTGCAAAATGGCTAAGCAGGGATGGCTAGAGGACAAATGTAAGGATGTAGAGGCTTATCTCACTAGGGGTGAGATAGATACTGCCTACAGGAAAATTAAACAGACCTTTGGAGATAAGAGAACGACTTGTATGAATATCAAGAGCTCAGATGGAAACCCAGTTCTAAGCAAAGAAGGGAAAGCAGAAAGGTGGAAGGAGTATATAGAGAGTCTATACAAGGGCGATGAAATTGAGGACAATATTATGGAAATGGGAGAGGATGTAGATGAAGATGAAATGGGAGATAAGATACTGCGTGAAGAGTCTGACAGAGCACTGAAAGACCTGAGTCGGAACAAGGTCCCCGGAGTAGACAACATTCCATTGGAACTACTGACGGCCTTGGGAGAGCCAGTCCTGTCAAAACTCTACCATCTGGTGAGCAAGTTGTATGAAAGAGGCGAAATATCCTCAGACTTCAAGAAGAATATAATAATACCCATCCCAAAGAAAGCAGGTGTTGACAGATGTGAAAATTACCGAACAATCAGTGTAATAAGCCACAGCTGCAAAGTACTAACACGAATTCTTTACAGACGAATGGAAAAACTAGTAGAAGCCGACCTCGGGGAAGATTTGTTTGGATTCCGTAAAAACACTGGAACACGTGAGGCAATACTGACCTTACGACTTATCTTAGAAGAAAGATTAAGGAAAGGCACACCTACGTTTCTATCATTTGTAGACTTAGAGAAAGCTTTTGACAATGTTGACTGGAATACTCTCCTTCAAATTCTAAAGGTGGCAGGGGTAAAATACAGGGAGAGAAAGGAAATTTACAATTTGTACAGAAACCAGATGCCAGTTATAAGAGTTGAGGGACATGAAAGGGAAGCAGTGGTTGGGAAGGGAGTAAGACAGGGTTGTAGCCTCTCCCCGATGTTGTTCAATCTGTATATTGAGCAAGCAGTAAAGGAAACAAAAGAAAAATTCGGAGTAGGTATTAAAATCCATGGAGAAGAAATAAAAACTTTCAGGTTTGTCGATGACATTGTAATTCTGTCAGAGACAGCAAAGGACTTGGAACAGCAGTTGAACGGAATGGACAGTGTCTTGAAAGGAGGATATAAGATGAACACCAACAAAAGAAAACGAGGATAATGGAATGTTGTCGAATTAAGGCAGGTGATGATGAGGGAATTAGATTAGGAAATGAGACACTTAAAGTAGTAAAGGAGTTTTGCTATTTGGGGAGCAAAATAACTGATGATGGTCGAAGTAGAGCAGATATCAAATGTAGACTGGCAATGGCAAGGAAAGCGTTTCTGAAGAAGAGAAATTTGTTAACATCGAGTATAGATTTAAGTGTCAGGAAGTCACTTCTGAAAGTATTTGTTTGGAGTGCAGCAATGTATGGAAGTGAAACATGGACGATAAATAGTTTGGACAAGAAGAGAATAGAAGCTTTCGAAATGTGGTGCTACAGAAGAATGCTGAAGATTAGTTGGGTAGACAACATAACTAATGAGGAAGTATTGAATAGGATTGGGGAGAAGAGAAGTTTGTGGCACAACTTGACCAGAAGAAGGGATCGGTTGTTAGGACATGTTCTGAGGCATCAAGGGATCACAAATTTAGTATTGGAGGGCAGCGTGGAGGGTAAAAATCGTAGAGGGAGACCAAGAGATGAATACACCAAGCAGATTCAGAAGGATGTAGGTTGCAGTAGGTACTGGGAGATGAAGAAGCCTGCACAGGATAGAGTAGCATGGAGAGCTGCATCAAACCAGTCTCAGGACTGAAGACCACAACAACAACAACAACAATGTTCCATCTGCAATCTCCAACCCCATTCTCTCTCATTTACCAGATCCTTTACCTGAGACTCATATTTATATATATTTTAACATCACTGGTGACATAGAGCAGTCTTGTAACTGACCTTTGCCTGTTCTAAATGTCGCTTAAAGTCAGTTTTTGTTTGGAATATATTATCCTCCAACGTTTCTTATACTAATTCAATGAAGTATGCCTGCCTTATTCAATGCCTTCCAAAGCAGTTTCCTTAGAGTGATATCATACAGAATGCCTTTTCTTTATCTATGAAAATTAATGGAATGCTTTTCGTGCGCAAAGGAATCACAGACATTGGCCGCGAGCGAGCATGGGCGTTGATATAAATCAATGGGGAAAGTTGAAAATGTGTTCCGGAAAGCTATTCGAACACGGGTCTCTTTCTTACTATACAGATCCTCTGGTAGACCCAAGTTCTCAAATTATCCACACACTGTGCATGTAGTGTCCCTTGCCCGTTATCCTCATTACTCGCGGCATTTTGCTGTTTCCCGTAAAAGTTCGACAATGGCGTGCATCCGCGCTGAAGAGATCATATACATATGGTGTTTGGTCTTTCAGACATATCCTAAAGAATAGGCACCACATATAAATGGAATGCTTCCGGATTTTTTTCTATCTTCAAAAAATACCGTAATGCGGAAACATCGTTCTTCTTGGGTCCTAAAATCAGTTTTCACTCTGTTTTTATTATTTTCCCTAAACTTCTCATTAATGATTTTGTAAAACAAATTCCTCGATAGTTCGAACAAATTTTGCGGTAGTAATACATCTTAACATCATTTCTTTAGGTATTACGTTTTTATGTAGCATTATGTCCAGTGCGTTATTAGTCTGATAATTTTGCTATACCATTACATTTCCAAAGCTCCAGATTGGTACCACATGGTCCAGGTCGTCTGTCTTTCTTCCCCGTTCTTAATACATCAAGTACTTCGCTTTCACAAATGTGAACCGCTTTATTCCACTATTCCATCCTCCGTATATTCTTGTATATTATCACTTAATTTTTTTTTTTTTTTTGAATATTCTTTCCATTCCTTTTTGGTTACCAAAAATATAGACTGGATTTAGCTTTCATTTCTTGTGCGAGTCCTTTTTGGTACTGACCAAGCTTCTTTCGCTCTCCCATATCCGAGATTACTGTTGACATAGGCATAATTCCCATGTTTCTTCTTTGCTACCTTTATTTTCTTCCATTTTATTATTTTTACCCTTATAGAGTGTCCTTGTTTCTTCCGTTTTACTATTCACCCAATGAGTACACTCACTCCTTTTCTTTCTTTTATCGCTATCTGTTTCGTTTTACCACTATTTTGCTTTCTGCTTGTGACTGTTTTTCTGTATGCCCAGCACCCCTACTGGTATGTTTTTAACTCTGGCTTTTATGTATTCATACATTTCTTCTTTACTTACTTCAGATAGTTCACCCAGTATCCTTCCCATTCTGGTAGCAAATGCTGACCCTATATTTCAACCTGCAAGCTGTTGATGTTCCAACTGGTTCATTCTTCTCATTCAGGTTCATTTTCATAGCACTGATATTACTTATTCTTACTGTTTTCAATGGCCAGAAACATGTAATTTTTAGTAAGTAGTGGTCAGATCCACACTGGGCCCTCTATAAGCTATTGCATCAGCTGCAGTGAAAGTACTTATTTGTCTGATTGCAATATAATTTATTATTCGTCGGTGCATATATTCCAATACTAACAATTTATCTGGCAAATAGTGTCATTTAAAGTATCGGAGTACGTTCGCGAATAAAATATCTTCTTGATATATAAAATAAAACTATGGCCGGTGAGTAACCTTAGCACTCTTACTTATAAAAATTTTGCTAATGCCTGGGCAGAATCTAAAGAGACAATTTAGGAATGGTGCAGTGAATAGCAGTTCTCAGTGCGGCCCGAATGGCTCCGAACACTAGCGAGCGTAGCAACAGGCAACTGCGCCCAAATTTAATTACTAACTACATGTGTGACATGAATGTCCGTGAAGGGCTCGCATTCGCCATTATCTAAAGCATCGATGACGAAATACTGTGGACCACCAGATGTGGTCGATTTCAAAAGCAATCTCTGTCTTGAGGAAGGATACTCGATCATGAAAATGGGAGAATAAGATGCCTAGGCGTCGAGGACAAAATAGTATAAATATATCAATATACACTCCTGGAAATTGAAATAAGAACACCGTGAATTCATTGTCCCAGGAAGGGGAAACTTTATTGACACATTCCTGGGGTCAGATACATCACATGATCACACTGACAGAACCACAGGCACATAGACACATGCAACAGAGCATGCACAATGTCGGCACTAGTACAGTGTATATCCACCTTTCGCAGCAATGCAGGCTGCTATTCTCCCATGGAGACGATCGTAGAGATGCTGGATGTAGTCCTGTGGAACGGCTTGCCATGCCATTTCCCCCTGGCGCCTCAGTTGGACCAGCGTTCGTGCTGGACGTGCAGACCGCGTTAGACGACGCTTCATCCAGTCCCAAACATGCTCAATGGGGGACAGATCCGGAGATCTTGCTGGCCAGGGTAGTTGACTTACACCTTCTAGAGCACGTTGGGCGCCACGGGATACATGCGGACGTGCATTGTCCTGTTGGAACAGCAAGTTCCCTTGCCGGTCTAGGAATGGTAGAACGATGGGTTCGATGACGGTTTGGATGTACCGTGCACTATTCAGTGTCCCCTCGACGATCACCAGTGGTGTACGGCCAATGTAGGAGATCGCTCCCCACACCATGATGCCGGGTGTTGGCCCTGTGTGCCTCGGTCGTATGCAGTCCTGATTGTGGCGCTCACCTGCACGGCGCCAAACACGCATACGACCATCATTGGCACCAAGGCAGAAGCGACTCTCATCGCTAAAGACGACACGTCTCCATTCGTCCCTCCATTCACGCCTGTCGCGACACCACTGGAGGCGGGCTGCACGATGTTGGGGCGTGAGCGGAAGACGGCCTAACGGTGTGCGGAACCGTAGCCCAGCTTCGTGGAGACGGTTGCGAATGGTCCTCGCCGATACCCCAGGAGCAACAGTGTCCCTAATTTGCTGGGAAGTGGCGGTGCGGTCCCCTACGGCACTGCGTAGGATCCTACGGTCTTGGCGTGCATCCGTGCGTCGCTGCGGTCCGGTCCCAGGTCGACGGGCACGTGCACCTTCCGCCGACCACTGGCGACAACATCGATGTACTGTGGAGACCTCACGCCCCACGTGTTGAGCAATTCGGCGGTACATCCACCCGGCCTCCCGCATGCCCACTATACGCCCTCGCTCAAAGTCCGTCAACTGCACATACGGTTCATGTCCACGCTGTCGCGGCATGCTACCAATGTTAAAGACTGCGATGGAGCTCCGTATGCCACGGTAAACTGGCTGACACTGACGGCGGCGGTGCACAAATGCTGCGCAGCTAGCGCCATTCGACGGCCAACACCGCGGTTCCTGGTGTGTCCGCTGTGCCGTGCGTGTGATCATTGCTTGTACAGCCCTCTCGCAGTGTCCGGAGCAAGTATGGTGGGTCTGACACACCGGTGTCAATGTGTTCTTTTTTGCATTTCCAGGAGTGTATAACAGTCTTCCACATCCCAGTCGAACAATGTGTCAGCTTGTGACGGTAACAGCTAGGTGGTACTCACGTACTTCAGGATCAGCAACTGTTGTTATATCGCTCAACTTATTGGTGTTGGGACTTTTTTTCCAGTATATTTTAGGGTTCATAGTTCGAATTAAGTCTTTGAATGCTCTGTCAGTTTCATCTCTTAGTATCGCACCACAATCACATCTTCATCCACTTCTCTTTCTAAAATATTGTTTTCGTTCCCCTTCTTTAGCCCTTCTATACACTCTTTCTACATTTCAACTTCCCCATATTTTCTTAGTACTGAATTGCCATGTAAGAGCTTAACATTTCTCCAAAGGTCTCTTTAATTTTCCTATACGTAGTATTTAAATCGTTTGTTGTCCAAGGATTTCTAGTGAGCGTATTGCTTTGATCATTTGATCCTCTGCTGCATTCAATATTCCATATCTCAAAGTCATCCTCCGTCTTGTATTATGTTCCTTTCCTCTTTTCGTGTGAATCGTTACCTAATGATACGTCTGAAACTCTCAGCTACGCCCGACTTCGTCAAGTTATCTAGATACCATCATCTTAATTTCCTATCCTATACAGTTTATTCTGTTTTTATCTGCTGATCATAATGGGACCAATACCGTAATCACAGTTGAAACACCACAGTTGTTAGTAAAAGAGGCAAATAAAATCCCACAGAATATTTATAACTGGTTATCCATCATGCAGTGAACTTACAAGGAACATAAATGAAACGAACAATATGAATTTCTGCCTAAAGAGTGCACCATCTGAGCACATTTACCGGTCTCTTATGCAAATCAAGAACATCAGCAGTTATCCCACAAACAGCATCATTCATGATCATCGAACAAGAGCCACAATGAGCAGCATATTCAACAGAGAAATAAAATTGATCAATAAGTTGTTCAAGGACATTAAAAGACAACTAAAACTAGAATCCTGGACGACGCACCTTTTGCAGTGCTCGATAAAGGTTTGAACTATGCACCAACACCACGGACAGCTCCAATCCGAGATGCCATAGCTGGCATAGAACAGGCAATTTTGAAGCTTCCCAATGACGTTGCAGCAGAGCTTGACAGCTGTAGCCCATATTTCATTCTTATTACGAGAGAACAATAAGTCACACTGAACAGAATTTCCTCTTAACTGTTCTTCTCTACCTTCATAAAGGGATTCTTCAAGATCATCATCTTCGTGTTGTTCTGAGTTTTCAGCGACATTTACCTCATTATCATTATCACTGGAAGATTCACATTCACGAGGTGGCTTTTCCAACAATTCATTTTTCTCATCATGTGACAGCCCTCTTCTTCGTAACATTTTCAATTTGTAAACCAGACGACTGTTATGAAATAATGCACCAAAATAAACATGTCCTTATAATGAGGAGTACTGTTGAACACTGAAAAAATAACAGCGAGAGTCGACAGTGGCAAATGATGCAACAGACACACTGAAAAATTGCTTCTAATCTCACTGGCCTGCCAGGCCCTTATGGGAGGAAACGTGCACCAATATTTTAACATAAAGCCATAGGCAACTTTCTGTGATTTTTTCCCAAATTATAACTTGACAAATTAGTAAAAGTCATAAAAGTTCATTAAAATAAAATGTATAATTACTAATAAACAAGCAAAGACCGCCCGAACACGCCTTGAAGGCCCCAAGGTACCGACCGGCCGCCGTGTCATTCTCAGCCTTAGGAGAGGCATGTGTTTAGCAAACCACTCTCCCGGCCGTTGCCAGTTTTCGTGACTGATGCCGCTACTTCTCAATAAAGTAGCTCCTCCATCGGCCTCACAAGGCTGTGTGCACCCAGCTTGCAAACAGCACTGGACCCATCCAAGTGCTAGCCAATTCCGATAGCGCTTAACTTCGGTGATCTGACGGAATCCGGTGTTATAACTGCGGGCAAGGTTGCTGCCTCTGAGGCTCGATGGTAGGTGAAGGTTTAATAAGCACCTTCTTTTTACGTCGATTCAAAACTTATTTAAGGCCAACAATGTTGCAAGTTCTTGGAAAGCAGGTATTCTGCGATATTACCGATAAACTAGATTTAGATCATTCGTTAAGTACATTTAATTTGTGGGACGCAAAATGCAGCAAAGTTTTTCCATTGTGAATTTGATTTATTGTATTGAATAGCATTGAATTAAATAAAATATATTTTAAGACTCATTTAGAATTTTATTGTAGTTTTTATCTCTATAAAAGTAGCCAGGTAGCTGTTCTGTAAAGCTTAGAGAGCGGCCAGGAGTTCGCCACTACAACAGCGGCGGCGTGGCGTAGAGAGTTGGTCCGTCAACCGCTAGTCGCTGCCACCTCCTCGCCACGTCTGACTGTCTTTTGCGTTGGGGAGCAGCCTAGGAAGCCAGATGGCGTTAAATTAATTCATTCTCTTCCCTTTCTTGCTTTTTCGTTGTGTTTCATTCGTACCCTGAACGCCCTACGTCACTATCTACTAATGCCCACATCGCATCTTTAGCATCGGTTAAATAAGCTTACTGAATGTTATTGTTCCGATTGTGGCTGTTGTAATTATTTATTGTAACTGCGGTCTCGACATTCTGTAATTTTCAGGCACATGCTAAGTCGTGACATGCTGGAACAATCTAACCACCACTTTGGCTATGGGAGTGGCAAGCTTCATTGCATATTGTGAATTTTTTTTTATTTTTATGTAAGTGCTGCTACGTTCCAGCGCGTCACGACTTGGTGATGTACAGTGGGCTTTGTCAACGTGCGTGAACATGACAAGATGACCAAATTCTCGTTGCAATAAACATTATAACAGCCACAAGCAAACGGCTACATTTTATCCAGGCATAATCAAAAATTTCAGTAAGTACGGTTTCTCATCTAATGTTTCAAGAATAACAAATTAAAGGCTGTGATAAACCAGAAGATTGATTTGAGCATCACTTAGAATACATAGTTAGTAGGAATAGGGCATATCACATTTACACCGCGTGTTACTCCAAGGGTCATCAGGCGTATTTTCTCTTGTGTGTCGGCACATTTTGCAATTCCATTTTTTATAGCAGAATTTTATGTGTCCATTCGCTAGAGCAGTCCAACGTTAATCTAGTGCGACATTCGTTTAACAGATGTGTTAAGAGTGACACTAGAACACGAGAAATAACTGGTACTCAGCAAGCGATAACACTGCCCTGGCCGGAGCTGACTACTACTGCAGCAGTGCTGATCAGTCGCTGCTGAGGTACTGGTTATTTTTAGCATTTTAATGTCGCTGTTAACGCATATCGATAAAAATAATGTCATAACAGATTAATTTGGGGCAGGTCTATCGAAATGCAAGTAAAATTTCGCTTTAAAAATCATTTTGACCGTAACCCTTTGCATTGGCAATGGGCGTTGCGTGGTAGACATGATGAACAGTTTTTGTTTGGGGCGACATCAGCTGTATATAGCAAAAACTAAATTACAAATATCTGCCGAAAACGCGTTTTAGTGGAACACCCCATATCTATAGGTGTCCGTAATATTCTTAGTTAATTAACTAATGACATCAGACATGTTAACTTGCCGGCCGCTGTGACCGAGCAGCTCTAGGCCCTTCAGTGTGGTATGGCGCGACCACTACGGTCGCAGGTTCGAATCCTACCTAGGGCATGGGTGTGTGTGATGTCCCTAGGTTAGTTACGTTTAAGTAGTTCTAGGTGACTGATGACCTCAGATGTTAAGTCTCATAGTGCTCAGAACCATTTGTTACCATTTGAACATGTTATCTTAATTGAAAGCGTGAACAAGTTAAAAACTTTAAATAATGCATACACACAGTAAGACAATCTTATAAAAATACTTTTACGTTCTTAATTTGTATCAAATCACACATCAATACCAACTGTAAACACACATCCGCCCCCCCAACCCCAAACCGACCGTTGCATCCTCAACGCCGATAACTGTAAGTAGCTCGGTCGTCAGCCTAACTTTAAATTGTTGATTCCGCGAGGCACACTCATTGAGCCCTTTGACTCCTAATTTCCCTGAGATCCAGCATCTGTACAAAGGATTTGTGAACTATAAGAATATCAACGCCGAAAGTGCACGACACGAAATGGAATTAAATCAACAAGTCTTCTGTCCATCCACGTCTACCACACACAAATATTACAGAGTACGCTGGAATGCAGAACAACACAAATTACCCGAAAAAAACTTTAAAGAAAATAAAGACAAACTACTGTTAACGACACTTCAATATAAACTGAGAGTGAAAATATATTATTAAATCTAAAGTCAAAGATACACTAACAGAGTAATGCCCAGCAATTCCTGGCATCGTGTCTTTAACTCGATTAGCTGCTAAATCTTTACTGAGCCTCAGTAACACTCTTAGTAACTCACAGGTTTAGCTGAAAACAAGTCATACTAACAGACACTACGTTCCTCCAGTACTTTACCGGAAAGAGTTGCTGTCTCCCAAGCGTGAACTGACTACGAAGTCCCTTCGGCACTGTATCTTGTGTTATACAGACGGCATCTCTCCACTTTCCACCATTCCATGTTAAACCCTGGCCTCTTCCTTCGTGAGTCATGCGCTCTGTTACTCTGATACTCTTTTCACACATCGCATTCTCCAGTGCAGCCATTGTCGGCCAGTATCAGCCTATCACCGACTCACTCCGCTCCCTTCAAGCTCCCGTATACCGACACTTATTCTTGGCCTCTTGCACCTTTTCATTCGTTGTCTCATAAACATCCATAGAGACGTGATCACAATGGTCACTCGGCGCCCTTCTACCCCGCCGCAATGTTTGCTCCTCCAAGGTGAATTTCCCCGTATAGCTGTCGTCTGCAAGGGACAAGTATTACCGTTAACAGGACAGTAACACTTTGCAATTGCCGCCCAAATCCGTCCGGCGTTTTCGGATAGTCTCAGAGTTTCTGGAGCCGCTTCGGTTCAATAACAACTCCTGATGTTTGAAAGGGCTTTGCAAAAAACATTGCCGTCAACAGCTTCAGGTTGCTGTGTCCGGCATACCCTGGGCACACATACCTGATGTTGCAGGTAATCCCGTCTACCTGGCCGGCCGGAGTGGCCAAATGGTTCTAGACACTTCAGCCTCGAACCGCGCGACCACTACGGTCGCAGGTTCGAATCCTGCCTCGGGCATGGATGTGTGTGATGTCCTTAGGTTAGTTAGGTTTAAGTAGTTCTAAGTTCTAGGGGACTCATGACCTCAGATGATAAGTCCCATAGTGCTCAGAGCCATTTGAATCATTTTGAACCGCCTACCTGCCACCTTTCCAGGGACGCGACCCAATACGCGTCGTGCCAACTCTTTTTCCGGAGACCAGTGTCCAAGGAAATATTCTCCTTGCGGCGAAGATAGCAGGTTTCCCACCTACCTTCCCCCTTCAACCAGAAAATGGCTGGTACGGATCTTACCGATAACTTCAGATTAAGCTTCATTATATGAGCCGACACTACACTGTACTACACTACACATGCAAACATACGCACACGCACACGCACACACACACACACACACACACACACACACACACACACACACACACACACATACACACACACACGCACGCATGCATGCACTGTCAATTAGAAAATGCCGGATGCATCGGCCCAGATTCCTTCTGATCTGACATCGTTGTCGGACACTAACGGCGTGACGAATCTTCAGACTCCCTCTCCATCACCTTCGGCAGGAACGGCTTCCTAGGACACCCGTCAGAACCCGAGAAGCGATGTTACAGTAGCGATAGACATCGATTCGAGGATCGTACCAAACACTGCTTTCCTTCTGGTTGGGGCCACGTCAAGATGACGGCAGATCACACTCCGATATGGAATAACATATTCGGGAACAGAAGTCACTGACGAAGCGCAAAAAACGTAGTCGTAGGCCATCTGACGACTGACTTCTCAGGATGGCTGCACGGGATGGCGAACAGGCGTCGGATGACGCATCGATCTCCGAAGGCCTGCTGTTGAGTGTGCCTCCGTCCCTAAATACCTCAGCGGTTTGTCCTCCGCAACGTGTGACAGCTACAGCAATTTGCGGAAGGGTTACACGTCTGTCGCGTTGAACGATTCTGTTCAGTCGTCCTTTGTCCCGTTCTTGCATGATCTCTTTGGGGCCGCGGCGATGTCGGAGATTTGATGTTTTACCGAATTCCTGATATTCTCGGTACTCACGTGAAATGGTCGGACGGGAAAATCCCCACTTCATCGGTGCCTCGGAGATGCGGTGTCCCATTGTTCGTACGACGACTATAACGCCATGCTCAAACTCACTTAAATCTTGATAACTTTCCATCTCAGCAGCAGTGCAAGTAAATGATTGTCAAGCCCCTGATGGGTAGCTGGCACTTACGACAGATGTGTTGCGGGAGTAGACTTCGATACTCAGACCTCTTGCAGAGTTTTCCACGAATTGCCGTTATAAAGTTGATGCATTAAGTTGTTCTGAATGCGGTGCTGATATTCAAGATAATAAAAGCGGGTTAAAAGCTGTGAGCTATCTGGGGAAGTTATCCTTGCATTACTGAGCAACTGTTCCACCAGGCATCCAGTCTAGTGTGTCAAATTGCCAACCAGACTAACATTAATTATAATCTTTTAATAGCCATCTTACGACAACCGGTGATATATATATATATATATATATATATATATATATATATATATATATATATATATATAAGAGAATTTAAAGAAAAAGAAATACATCAGATTATATTTGGACATTTATTTTAACATTGATATCATTGTTCCGGTAAAATTTCAGCATATTAAACTTGATTCGTAACTAAACTGGTGCCTTATTTAGGATTGTGAAAATGTGAGTTTGTAATCTTACTCAACACATCAAATATGGAGTCAAGATTGGGAAACTGCATACAACACTGCATTCATAAAATAACACACGAAGAACGTTGAAACATGTGCAAGAGGAAATTAACTACAACCAACCGATTCAATTTTCACCCAAAGAAGTTATGGTCATAGCGCAATCCTGTCTGTCACGAAATTACCACACACTGGTATACTAAATTCATACTAATTGTCTGTGAAACCTTCTCGAACAGAATAGCTGAGGGCTACTTTGATGATTACACCACATGCCTCATGTGGCCAACTTGGTTTACACAAAGAGTGTACCTCCACAATAATTTTGATAATTAAAATAAATTACATAGAAACACAATTTACAAAAGAAAAACCTCGAACTGGTTAGTATCGTCATACTATTAACCTGATGGGTCAAACAATTATATAAGCACGTGGTACTGGTCTCACAAAGTACACCCCACGTGGGTTGAACATAAAGAAAAGTTGTTATATTGAAAAATATTGTCAAGACGAGACGTTATAATCTCACGCACATTCACATTTAATATTTATGATCTTAGAGTTACAGATCATCAACACATGGTTCCACTTCGCTCACAAAGTAGTGACAAAGTAACTACTGGAAGATTTCTGAACTTCACACTCGAATTACACTGCGTTGCAATTTAAGATAACATATTTTAGATCTAAACCTGAAACAAAGGTGATTAAATTTTCAATTAGGTTGAACTTAAGAAATCCATTGTCCTATGGACTTAGCAGAGACGCGCTTAGCCGGAGATGTTACCACTTCAGACAATCGCCGCAGACAGATTGGCGTGGGCCCCTACCGAAGGTGCCTCACAGATATAAACGGAAGTGACCAGAGAGGCAGCTTCCTATACCAACGTGACAAGGGACGGACTGGACCGTACCAAGAATAGAAACCTTTTTGCTTTTAGAAAGCGTAGCTACCTGTTCCGACGTTGGTCCTACTGTTCTCTAGCAGACAGGCTTGTCTGCTACCATCAAGCATGCACCTAGAAATACATTTGCTCATTCATCCTTTCACACAGAAGGGAAGGGGGATGACAGTATCTTATCATATACAGTATATAAAAGAAAGCGGATGTAGGTTCCATATGAGACTGTGTGACATGAATTACATATAAACTGTGTTTTAAAGTGTAGTAGTGTGACAGATCGTTCTTGTTTATGTGTAAAAGTAACACGTTCCAGCCGGCCGCGGTGGTCTAGCGGTTCTAGGCGCTCAGTCAGGAACCGCGCGACTGCTACGGTCGCAGGTTCGAATCCTGCCTCGGGCATGGATGTGTGTGATGTCCTTAGGTTAGTTAGGTTTAAGTAGTTCTAAGTTTTAGGGGACTGATGACCACAGATGTTAAGTCCCATAGTGCTCAGAGCCATTTGAACCTTTTTTTTTTTTTTTAACACGTTCCACTGCTCAGTCTCCTCCCAGGTGGAGTCATAAACACCACAGTAAATTTAGAACAGGAATGTATGCCGTAAATGACAATAGATTTAAGAAATGAACATGAAAGGAATCCAACAGAGACCTTTCACCGTGTTCAGCTGTAGCTACGCATCCAATCGATGTAACAACTGCGCCAGACATTTGTCGTCTTATAAAGGCATTGCCGACCGCAGCGCCGCATCCTGCCTGTTTACATTCCTCTGTATTTGAATTCGCATGCCTCTACCAGTTAGTTTGGCGCAAAGGTTTATACATGGTCTCTCTCTCGGTCTCTCTCTCTCTCTCTCTCTCTCTCTCTCACACACACACACACACACACACACACACACACACACACACACACACACTAGGAAATATTGGTCAAGACGTGCCCTCATTCTTAAAAAAATGGTTCAAATGGCTCTGAGCACTATGGGACTTAACTGCTGTGGTCATCAGTCCCCTAGAATTTAGAACTACTTAAACCTAACTAACCCAAGGACATCACACACATCCATGCCCAAGGCAGGATTCGAACCTGCGACTGTAGCGGTCGCGCGGTTCCATACTGTAGCCTCATTCTTAGATGACTGGGATTGTTGACTCTCTTCTACACCCTCTCACCCATTTTCACACATTCATACTGTATCATGCATTGAAACTTCTTCTCTCCCAAGAATATTAATAAAACATAGTAAGTACCACTGCATATATATAACCAAAGAGCTTGCAACCCTTGAATTCCCACAGGACAGTAATCTACCTCCAATGATCAACGTTATTCAGTAAAAATGTTTTCCTCAAATGAAACAAATCCATTCACATGCTATAAATATTAAAACTGAACAGTCAATGGTGGGCTCTCACAGTTTCTGCAGAGCGTCGACCAGCAGGAAAATTCTGCTCAATCTCGCTCACGTTGTAGCCACCATGGCCGAATAGTCACCAGACCATTTTTCTCGTATACCACATTCGCGCACTGCCTACTACCATTCTTTGCATCCCTCAGGTACTGCGTTTCACATTGTCTCGTGCCATGCCTGTCTACGGGCTGTGAGAGCAATGTCATTTACTCACCATGTGTCCGTTCCAGGGAATTAGAAAGAAGTCACTTGCATACCGTAAAACTTATAACTACGCACGAAAGGAACTCACGGAATGCGGTGTAAGCACGCTTCGTTTCCATTGCCCATACGGCTGATGGCCACGTGGCGCATCGGAGGCAGTGGCTCAGCTACTACAAAGTCGGTCTTTTCGGCCCAACAATTACTCCACACACAATTATTTCAACTTAATACTATGTATCCTAACTTAAACTAATACAGAGCAAGCACACAGCCCTCACCCTGTCTGTCCAGACCTGACCACGAAGTCTACTGGAGTCAAAGTAATTGATTATTCAACATGAAATCATGCTTGCCAGAGTAAAATATTTGACATGCAGATTAAGTCTAAGACTTATTCTACCACACGCAATAAATAATTCAAATTTTTCTCTACGCACACAAATGATTTCACCTCCGTTATCAAGGCAAAGACCAAACTAACAAAATCTTTCCTAGCTAATATCCTAACATGAAATACCAAAACAAACCTTTCCTTATCATTTCTGTAAGCATTTCCTGTGAAAGAAACGGATTATTAGCTAATTTGTGTTACAAATCTCACATACAATACCAACATTCTTGAGATTATTCAGAGCACGCACAAAATTTTTCACTCCTTCACAGTCAGCGCTCTCGAAGACCTACTTTCCTACTGGTCCTTATGGTGGGGACAGCTGGACTTCCTAAGAATAGCCAACCATGGCACACTGCATCTGCAATTCCGTTCGCATATTTCATTTCTGCACCGAAGAGTGGTGGTCATAAGTTGGTAACGACTTAGAATTACAGTGGCAGAATCCACCACATCTGCTCCCACACGTAGGACATGACACACACATGGAGACAGACACACAGGTTACCACACTTAACTTAAACACCAGAAAATTATTCAACACACAAAGCAAATACAAAAAATGGTATGAGGACAGACGAGGATTGGGACAGGATGTGCGAAAGAATAAATAATTAACTACACGTCCCATTTTCCATCCACAGGCTTTGAGTACGACACAACAAAAACAGCCGATCGTGGCTTGATGTCGGAATTTTGCAAAAGAAATGTGAGGGAGAAACAACGTTACCCTTTCAATGAATACATAAATGAAAAACAAAAATAAAAGCATAATCGGATGTCGAACTCGGGACGTAAATTTTTAAAAAAAGTCGCGACGCTAGCGACTACGCCACCATTTCGTCTGAGGCTACCACGCGGTAAAAGGCACATACAGTACATGGAAAATACATCGAAAACTTTGATCGTTGTCTTTTCATGAACGATCGAGTATCTACAGATAAGATGACACACGTGTTCGCTTATTTGGACACCTCTTCCACTGAGCGAAGTTTCTGGGAAATGAGGTTATTGCACTTGCCGTGTTCTCTTCGTTAGCCTAATTGGAATGGATAGAGAGTATTCTTATCTAAAGAAATGTTGTGTGCACCTCGCATGCTGTCAGCTACCTGGGTAACAGCCTCCGATGTATAGTGCACACCTGACTGAACCTACTGATTTATGAGAACACGACAGGTCTCATCCCAATGGCGAAGTTCGGGAAGTTGCAGCCTAGCTTGTCACACAACTTTCGAAAGATAATTGGAATATTATTGCTACTAAGGAAATCTGAAATATTTCTTTAAACGGGAGTATAAACAGCGTAATTGTGATACTATTTGTATTTTTTTATTAGTGGTTGTTACATGTCAGTTAAGTTAGAAGCCCTCCATGTCCATCTTTACTTCCTGCAGTAACATCTCCGTACTGAGTCAAGTAATAATCTTGATTGTAGCTGTTATAGTATGAGTCTGGATCATTTCTGATTTCTGTGATTACTAGTTTGTGCATTATTGGTAACTACTGCCACTCACAGCTCAGAGTGCCCTGTGTCCATTTGTATCCTGTGTACTATTCAAAGGGAATACTAATGAAAGTATCTTCAATAACTGATATTAAATTTTCTTAAACTTATATTTCCGAATTATTGTGCCTAATTGGGCTGGAAACAGTTCATTTTTTCATTCTTATATGAATTTTACTACTTTCATTAACTTCAGAGTTAAGTTCGTTTAGTTTTCTATTATTTACAATATAATTAAAATATAGTCAGATACCTTTGCCCGTTAGATACATGCACGCTCAAAATTCTCAAATCCTCTCAGAGGGTAACATTAACTTGTGTCACAGCAGGTTAGTGTTGTACGTGGCTTTTCCCGTGGCAGGACTTGAGGTTAGGTTGTTAGGGAAGAGTGATGTAAAACAAGCTTGTGTTACAGACTCCAACACGTCTATGGAAAAACAGGCCAAAAACCTGTTTCTTGCCTTGCTGTGTTGTGCGTGTGCGTGTGTGTGTGTGTGTGTGTGTGTGTGTGTGTGTGTGTTTGCGGTGTTTTTGCGTGTGCCTGAGGGAGAGAGAGAGAGAGAGAGAGAGAGAGAGAGAGAGAGAGAGAGGGAGGGAGAGGGAGAGAGAGAGACAGACAGAGAATTGCATGAAAACATATCTGCCAACGTCTTATTAGATCTTTCCGTGAGACCATTCGTGTAGCAAGCACTTGTCATGTGACCTACACGTGATTTCGCATCGTAAATTATTTCTGACACGATCTTGCCTAGAACATTTCCAAGATCAGAGATCATTGCACGTTGTGTTCCAACTTAAAAATGTTTTCTGCAGGAAACCTGGACATTTCTGGAGCTTCAGTTCTTACTACTGCCTTAGTTACAGCGGGAACGGTGAGGTAGTCAGTTCACACTTTTATTCATTTACTCTCATTTCTTGTCTGCCCAAGGGCTCAATTCCAATCTGATAAAATGGTAAAATGGAACACCTGCACGACGAACTGCCACTAGCAGTCCTTGGACCAAGCCTATAATACCTAATTCTGATCCTATTAAGGATATTCGCAAATCCCAGATACCTGCTGTCAGAACACCACAAAAATACTTCTGTATGGTAGGCATTAAACGCGTTGAAATGTCGACCCATTTCCGACCCATTTGATGCTCCGTTTATTGATCTGAATTCTTAATTGACAGTTCCTTCCTTCTTTAAGGCCAGTATGGTCTTCGTTCTGCTGCAGTTTTCATTAGTACAGAGATGACTGGGGTACCACAAGTGCTGTAGTATTCTCCGGCGGATTCCATGAAAGGCATTCGGTAAGGAAATGAAATGAGCGTTTGGCGTCATTGGCCGGGAGGCCCCATGCGGGGCAGGTCTGGACGCCTTGGTGCAGGTCTTCTTACATTCCACGCCACATTGGGCGATCTGAGCGCCGGATGGGGATGAAATGATGATGAAGACAACACAATACCTATTACCTGAGCAGTCGGTGCTCTTGCGTTTGCGTCCATTTTGTATATTACTCTGACGTCGTTTTCCTGAAGCTTTAATGTTCGTCTTGTTAGTCGTCCTGATTCATTCTACAGATGTCTCATCTAGCATAAAGACTTACGGTCAGTCACAATGGCTAATCGTCTGCCATACAAAAAGTGATGGAACTTACCGATTTCCCAGAAAATGCAGGGCACATTTTTGCAGTCGTAGAGGAAGTCTTTTCAGATTTAGAGCGTACTTTTGAGGCATTAGCAAACACTCTTTTAGTATCATATTTGATTTGCACTAGACTGTGCCGATCCCGCAACCGCCAGCTTTATTGAGTGATGTCGTTTCACCACGTTTCGCCACTGACATCAATAAGTGCCGGTACTGGTGAGCACCCCCTTAAGAGTGCAAAAAAATCGTTCTAACTCCTCGTTCCACGAAAATTTGGTGCCTCCTTACAGTAGGTCTTGCAGTAGCCATGCCTTTCATATGAACTCTTTATGAATCGTCTGTAGTAGGAATACATTGTGATGAAACTTGTCACATCATGAATGAACTGAGGAGTTGGATAATATGTTAGAACTATTATTTTTCCTGGATCTGGACGGAATCCGTTTCCATTAACTAGATTTCCAAGATTTTTATTCCTTGGGATAGATGGATGCACTTTCTCGCATCCAGACTAAGACATACATCAAGGATACACTTCAACACAGTTGTTAGGCGGCTTTGATGCTCTTCATACGTCGTCGTGGAAACAACAATGCCCTGTTTATACAAGCAACAAAGATACATTTTAGAAATCTGTCTTAGGAGGTTGCCCAACACGCGTTCAGCAGTGGATGGACCATTGCACAGATCAAGTGGCGTAACTTTTAACTGATGCCTTTTCGCCCTATTTTCCCTAGTTCCTTCTGAATTACCCATCGTTTATTTGAAGACTCCCAGTATAAACATTGACTGATGAGGGGATGATCCACCGTGTTAATATGGTGTTTCAGGAAGGGTCATATGATTTGCCTTATCTACATTCCGGACCTGAATCCACCGACGTTGTTCCTGTCAAGCCGAGACCTATTGGC
Organism: Schistocerca piceifrons; assembly: GCF_021461385.2. Taxonomy (NCBI): domain Eukaryota; kingdom Metazoa; phylum Arthropoda; class Insecta; order Orthoptera; family Acrididae; genus Schistocerca; species Schistocerca piceifrons. Next base: position 818,028,694 of record NC_060140.1, on the reverse strand, counting down.
TTTTGGCTAGTAGGTACCTCCTGCAGATACTCAGTAATGGTAGCGTAGCATGAGTATCCGTTAATGGAATAGAGGAGATCCACCTAGACTAATTCGCCTAATCCTATGCACATACTCCAGGCATGTGTTGTGGCTGTTATTGGTAACAGATGCTTGCGTCCACATATAATGACATTCGCTGGTCTATAGACTTCTTTTGTAAGCAAGGGTACTTTTACAGTCGAGCTTCGTAGGTACCGAGTGTTCGGGCTGTTTACTACAGGTTGTCCTGCTTATGACAGGATATGAAAGTTCTGTGAACTTGATAAAGTAACTCTGTCAATGGTCAGTTGGTTGAATTGGTGGAGGGGACCAAACTGCGAGGTCATGGGGCCCATCAGATTGGCGAAGGATGGGGAAGGAAGTCGGCCGCGCCCCTTCAAAGGAACCGTCCCGGCATTCGTCTGAAGCGATTTGGGGAAACCACGGAAAGCCTAAATCATGATGGCCGGGCGCGGGTTTGAACCGTCACCCTCCAGAATGCACGTCCAGTGCGCTAACCACTGCGCCACCTCGCTCGGTATAGGTCAATCTGGAGCTCTGTTCTTCCACAATCTACGACTGCTTGCAATGCCTGTAACACATATTGACAATACTTTGGTGAAGGATAAATTCAGAGAGGTGCGTCCTGTTTTTGATATAGTTATTCTTAGACACAGATTCGTGCTGGCTGGACGTACACTGCCTGATAAAGTACGTGGGGCATCTAGAAGGGGAGGAAGAAACGAAGTGAATCTTCATGGTTTGAGATGTTATCTGATGTCATTACAGTGATTAAAAAAATTTACAAAGAACTTGGCAGCATGAGCCTACTTACCACCACGACGTTGCACCAACTCTAGTCTTGCATGCTTTGGAAAGATTCACAAAACCGTTGTACCTTCTCCTGAACAATATGGCCGACCACTCTTGTAGCAGGCCTCTGATATCCTGGATTGTGATGAAACTGACATCCAGACTGGTCTCACAATTGCTCTGTCTGGAACAGGTCTGCGATCATGCTGACCACGGGAGTAGCTCAACATGACACAGACGGTTGACAGGGACAAGTTCTAAGTGCAAACTAACATTGTCCTGTTGAAAAATAGCATCACAATACTGTCGTATGAGAGGTGACACATGAGGACGCAGTATGTCCATGACGTAACGTTGTGCCGCCTCAGTTCCCTCGATCACTACCAGTCACGACCTGAAGTCAAACCCCATGACCCTCCACAGGATGACACTGGGAGTGACGCTGCTGTGGCTCTCAAAAGGACTGGAAGAATGGGACCTCTCTGCAGGTCGCTGCCACACTCGCCGGCTATGGTCACCGGTGGAAGTGCAGAACCGCTATTCATCGCTGAACACAGTGTGACACCATTCATCAATAGTCCGTGCTTCTTGGTGACGGCACCACTCCAGACGCAACCGTTTATGATTTGGCGGTAACGGCAACGTATGCATGGAACGGTTGTTGTTATTCTCCAAAAACTCCATGACGTCAGCCGACACAGAATGTTGCAGGGAGTCCATTACTTGTTCAAATGGTTCAAATGGCTCTGAGCACTATGGGACATAACTTCTAAGGTCATCAGTCCCCTAGAATTAAGAACTACTTGAACCTGACTAACCTAAGGACATCATACACATCCATGCCCGAGGCAGGATTCAAACCTGCGACCATAGTGGTCGCGCGGTTCCAGACTGTAGCGCCATTACTTGTTCCCCGATGGCATGTGTAAATGTGGAACTGTTACGATGCGGTTGGTGCACAATATAGGAACCTGAAATATGAGTATGTCTGCTCTCATCTCCCCATGCAGTCCAACATCTGGTTAGCGTCACATACGACACCCTCAAAAATCTGGATATTACACAATTCGATCACACAGCCAAATGGAGACAAACAATGGAACCCTTTGAAACTCATTCAGGTGCTGATGACGAGTACGTGGCACCTCCATCACTCTACATCTGATGCTGTTCACGCCACTTACATATACTAACAGGCCTGGTAACAACATTAAACACGAACAGCAATAATGCACTTTGTTGGCTGTTCTACCTGTCACAGAGAACTGAAACGCTAATCATTTACCTATCCGCCAATGGTGTGTACGCGTATAAAGTTACGCTGACATCTGATCATGTCTTCTCGTCTTCTTTTTTTTTTATGCAGTTGGTTCCCAGTTGCAGTTTCCATCTCATTGGACCCTGAATATCGGAACATAGTCCTCTCCAGGTGGCAACGATATGCGTCGTACATAACATAAAATTACTCCTACCAAGTAGGCCATCGATGATGACATTTAAAATAGCATGCTTCATATTCTTACATGACAGTTTGCTAACTGTCGCCTACGGAGAATTTTTGACTGAGGCGGCCTCCCGTCCATAGATGAATGCGTCACTTGGTTTCCTTTTGTTTCGGCTGTTTCTCGAGCGGCTGAAATCTTAGTATGCCGACGGGAAATGACTGCAGTTTGCTGGAGAGCGAACTCTTACGAGTGTACGGCGATGTGCTTCCGTCTCCCAGGTTAGCCTAGTCATCTGCGGTTGCCTCGCGTGCACTTAATTGCCCTGCCGTTGGGGTGTAATAGCAGTCAAACATTCTTTCCTACTCTCTTTGCAGGAGTGTACGACACGTGCAGGGCATCCACAACAGAAACATGCCACCATGTTATTCTTCGTTCTGCAGATGTCTGTTTTCTGCCAAGCTATCGAATTGGAGACGGAACCGATTGTACCTGTGTAGTCGAAAACCTTGGACGTTGCCTACGGTAGCAGCATACGACCTGGGGTTCAGTATCCATTCTTCAGTGTTAGTTTGCCTTGTAGAGATGGATACCAATGAACGACGAACATCTGCTTGAATTGACGATGTTGCCTCCTCCTACATGATTCCGATATGCAACGTTGCTCCTTCCTGGTTGTTCCTGTCAATAAAAACATCTCGTCTTAGACTATTTGGCGGTGTGTGCTCTTCAACTGCCGTGCATGAAATAACCATAGGTCTTCTGGTTAGTTGTTAGGTCTCTCAAAAAGAGTTTCAATAAGGGAGAGTGTTGTACCTAGAGAATAGAGTACCTAGCAACACGTAATGTTGTTTGGTTGGTACTGGAAAATCTCCTTCCGTGTGACTTGCGTTTACTGAAGGGGATAGAAAAAATTTTTGCTGCTTAGTGAGAGAAAAACAATTTAATAATTTTGAAAATCAGATACACCCACGATTTGAGGATGATACTCTATGGAATCGTTTGAAGCAGCACACAAAAGGGATTTACATTAGCGACACAGGTACGAACGGGTTATTTCCTAATACCATATTTCATGATTATGATTAGTTTTACGATCTAGGAAAGAAATTCTTGTCTCGGGCTGACCGGAGTAGCCAAGCGGTTCTAGGCACTACAGTCTGGAACCGTGCGACCGCTACGGTCACAGGTTCGAATCCTGCCTTGGTCATGGATGTGTGTGATGTCCTTAGGTTAGCTAGGTTTAAGCAGTTCTAAGTTCTAGGGGACTGATGACCTCAGAAGTTAAGTCCCATAGTGCTCAGAGCCATTTGAATCATTTTTTGAACTTGTCTCGTTTTTGATCGATATGCGGGAAGCAGAGGGCTTCTCTGATGCGCTGACCTGGAGAAAACTATTTTTACTTTTATATTTTGACAGCGAAATCGGAACGTTAAAGGCTGCAAGCTCTTGAAAAGGGGGAGAATTATATTCGCTTAATTTTTACGTACCGCGCAAACGGCCATTTTGACACAGTCCAAGCCAGCCAGTAATTAATCCGTTTTCACTTACCTCCTTTTACAGCCTCGAAGAACCGCGAAACTCCTTCGCCTTGCTTACAGTAAAAGGTGCCACGACACTATAATAATTTTGTACACCGATTTCTTCACGTGAATGGTTATTATTAAATAATGAACAGACCTACTCCCATCACTCCAAATTCTACTCAAAGCTAAAAAAGATAGCAGAATGTGACAAAACAAATATCAATCGTAACATATCTACTGTTTTTTCTACAAGGGTCATAATACTCCAACTGATAACAAAATTATTTATTGTAACTCTTTAGTACCTACTACAGGCTTTGTGGGAATGCCCGGCCGGTGTGGCCGAGCGGTTCTAGGCGCTTCAGTCTGGAACCGCGTGACCGCTACGGTCGCAGGTTCGAATCCTGCCTCGGGCATGAATATGTGTGATGTCCTTAGGTTAGTTAGGTTTAAGTAGTTCTACGTTCTATGGGACTGATGACCTCAGATGTCGAGTCCCATGGTGCTGAGAGCCAAATGGTTCAAATGGCTCTGAGCACTATGGGACTTAACATCTGTGGTCATCAGTCCCCTAGAACTTAGAACTACTTAAACCTAACTAACCTAAGGACATCACACACATCCATGCCCGAGGCAGGATTCGAACCTGCGACCGTAGCAGTCGCGCAGTTCCGGACTGAGCGCCTAGAACCGCGAGACCACCGCGGCCGGCACTGAGAGCCATTTTTTGTGGGAATGCACACTACAGATTACCATAAACTGTTTCCACCACTTCCTTCAGCTTTTGTTGTTCTTTCACAAGAGGGTATGTTGTAAGCAGTATGTGTAGGTAATTCATGTTATTCATATTTTAATGCTGTGTATATATTGAAGATACTTAGAATACATTGTTAATTCTTGTTGTGGAATTTTATGGTGGGTAGAACGCTACATACTTTTAGACACGTGAACAGTTGAGGCACACTCCGCTGGTTGGGCGCCATTTTATACCTTGGAAGCAGAAGGAGATCATGTGATTGTTCCACATAGAGGGCATTTCTTTGATGTATTAACACTTTTGCTCTGCTTAACAACGGAAATTTATATTAGTTTCCTGTATCTTCTACTTCAAAATGCTTTTAATTTGTAGCTGTTTTTTCTTAATGCTTCTGCTTAAGCTCACTTCACCTACTGTTTGTGTTCAGTAGAGTAATAATGTAACAAATAGACGATTAAATGCAGTGTTGATAAGATTTACTAGATTGTAAAGCTTTCAAATTTCAGTGTAGCCTTTGTTTGTACGTAACTGAGCAAGCTGTACCTTGGAACATGTTTTCACATTTGGAAAAACACTAATTTTTTCAATTATTTTTGTTAATTTCGGTGAAAGACTGCTGAACATAAAAAAATGAATGCTATCATTTAAAAATTGAACAAGAAAGTATGTTAAGCAACTAAAATAGGACTGGCTAGAAGCGAACGTCTGGAAAGTTTATCATCGCTTCACTCCATATTTTTTACATACATACCAGAAGTTAAGGATGGTGGAAGAAGTACCTGCACAATCATATTTCTATTTACAATTCATGCAGATGCTGCTGTTGTAACTGGAGAAAGTCTGCAGAACGCCAACATCGATAGTCCTGAGAATTCACTTACCGCGAAAAATGCAACCATGTCTCATCGAAAAGAACAACATTCCACGATCATAGTGCATAGAATGAAACAGCCACTTGTGGTATAGTCTGAGTGTCTGAGTTGGTCAATCCATGGCCTGCCGGTACTTTCTAAGGTTTCTGTCTGAATTTGTGGACAACACTGTAAGCTGAGGCTACTGACACACTATTCTCGAACTGCTAACGGGCTAGTACATTTCCTAGCACGTCTCCATTGTCTCTCATAACTCGCGCAGTTCAGCTAAAACCGACGAGTCTGCGAGAAATAATCCGGGGCCTATCTCCACGGTAATGGCTCCTGCACTTGTCCGCACACAGCGTTTGCGCCCTACGTAAGATATCCAATATTTCGAAGGTGTCTCCATGTGGCTCGCTATTAGAATCATGTGGTGCTCGAGCTTACGGAACATTCGATTATGATAGTGCCTTGAATTAGTACTTGTCCGGAATGTGTGGGAAATAACATGCGTCATCTACTTTTAGGACATCAAAGTCTAGTTATACCAAGGGAGGATCGCCGTTGCTTCACAAAATACTGTGCACAAAGCACAATGCAACCGCTTCTCTTCTCGCTTGACAGTTGGGCACAGGGAACGGACTTACAACAACACCCGGTTTCTTCCCACATCGTTCATCAAAGACTAGCAACGATCAGACTGCTGGACCCCTTTCCCTGTGTAGGTGGTCGATAACACCGCAACACAAACGGCTGCAGCTGGAGTTACGTTGTATCCGAGAAAAGCTGTTTCGGCTAGTGGCATCTCATCATTTTGAGCCATTAACTTCGGTTCTGAACTACCTCGAATGACTACCATTTGCGAGTATGGTCTAGACAAGGGGAAAAGACATATTCTGTAAATGTATTTGAGAGAGACAGCAGTGATACTAGGTCAACACAATTGGACGTTACGGACATTTTGTGTCACACTGCATTGTTAACATGTGACCGTCTCCTGGTACAAACGTTCTATGCGACAGTAGTCGACTTATGGCAGTATGATATTGAGGCAAGTCTTTGGCCTACTTTATCGTCTGACATGTCGCTGACAGAACGTACGTGGGACAGCTTATATACCGACTTCACCCCAGTGCCAATATCCAAGATAGCAAGGAATCAATTTGCCTTGATACAATAGCTGTATGGCACCTACTACAATCGAACTGGTGCACCCAGGGCCAATGGGGCGCAACATTGTCCTTACAACGGAGCGGTAATTTGCTCGTACTGTCAATTCATTGTACACTTCACATAATTATATAATTATTGATTGAAATGACGTAAAATCTCTGCATGTAACGTTTTATTTTGTTTTTCCCTCCCATTCTAGATGCTTAAATCTTTTGTCAGACAAAAGTATCAGCCGGCCGTTGTGTCCGAGAGGCTCTAGGCGCTTCAGTCCGGGACCGTGCTGCTGCTACGGTCGCAGGTTCGAATCCTGCGTCGGGTATGGATGTGTGTTAGTTAGGTTTCAGTTGTTCTAAATCTAGGGAACTGATCACCTCAGATGTTAAGTCCCACAGTGCTTAGAGCCATTTGAACAAAGTAGGCTACCACGTCTAACGAAGTCCTTACGGAGTGTATGAATAAACTCAGAATAATGCTTTTTAATCCACCTTTCTTCGAGTAACGTATTATTTGAGTGCTCTCGTTTTCAAATATCTTGGCACGTCGTAACCACAGCCTGGTTTGAACTGGCAACCCGCAATACACCAGTCAACGCTGCTCGCCGATACCCCACGTTGCATGCTCCACATCTTGCGGCAATATGAGAAGGTAAACATGTCTTGGTTTAACACAAACGTGTGAGACAGTATAGGGACTATATGCAGCGGTCATCATAAATTTAAAACGTCATATGAGTTTCCGTTCCTACATCTAGGAGTGTTTGTTTTGAGTGTCTTATCACCATTTAGTCTACAAGATTTACCTTCATGTTACCAAAGCATCCAACACACATCTGACAAGTTACTTAATGACATTATATCCAAGATAATACTCACAGTACAATGTGGGACATGTGACTATGAGAACAGTTCCTGCCACTGAAACAACATGTACTAATGGTGGCACTGTGGTCATTTATAAGCGTGTAATTAACAACTTACATACATTGAAGTACTCCTCAGCGGTAAAAAAGGAGTTGTGAACAATTTTATTCTTATTTACATACGAACTGCTCGTCGTCAGACATTTCATACCAGCAGACTAATAAACTGACGGGAAAAAAATCGAAACACGAAGAAACATGTCGAGCAATGAAATTTCGGAAATACGTTGTTCTGAGTAACATATAAAATAATTAACGTTGCAAGATAACAGGTCAGTGTCCATAACTCCAGGTGAAGATCCAGGTTGTAAAACAGACCTACTGTAGTCGCAAATGGCAGTGGTTAGTGGAATGCACGCTACATGGCGTCTGGCTCGGAGCTGTCCTTGATGTAACCGATTTGTAATAGTTCATTGTGTCACTATGATGTGTAATGCTATTCAAAATGGTTCAAATGGCTCTGAGAACTATGGGACTTAACATCTGTGGTCATCAGTCCCCTAGAACTTAGAAGTACCTAAACCTAACCAACCTAAGGACATCACACACATCCATAGGATTCGAACCTGCGACCATAGTGGTTTCGCGGTTCCGGACTGAGCGCCTAGAACCACTCGGCCACCGCGGCCGGCTATGCTGTTCCAATTGTTGCTTCAGACTCAGTAGGATGCGCCACAGCCATACGTCGAACACGAAGATCTTCCCTCTCGGCAGCGCCACGTGGCGTCCGGGCCCCGGCCGTCTTGCGACCGTACCTTCCCGTGACCTCCGCTGCCAGCGATCACGTACAATGGCTACATTTCTGCCTGCAATATCACGGAAGGAACATCCAGCTCCTCGTTGCCCAATTACACAACCTGATTCAAACTCAATGAGCTGTTGCTAATGGCGTCGTCTTAAAGACATCAACCCACTTCGCCCAGTCTCAAAGGTAACAAACGCTCACGACCGTTACAGCGCGTATTTAAAGCCAACCTAATTTGCATCCTCACAGTGGCTCCACTAGCACCACTCTTATCCGACTGGCGCCAAATTTCAACAAACGTCATCTTTCGGATGTGGCAACATGCATACCAACTTTTGTTTATATCGCACAACTCCTTCCTGATGCTGCGATATTTTTCCGTCAGTGTATTTCATTCCTGTTGGTACATTTTCCTGTACAACTCTGTGTATTTGATTCCTACTGTGCTAAAATACACTACAGTTTAGTATACACTACTGGCCATTAAAATTGCTACACCAAGAAGAAATGCAGATGATAAACGGGTATTCATATATTGTACTAGAATTGATATGTGATTACATTTTCGCGCAATTTGGGTGAATAGACCCTGAGATGTCAGTACCCAGAACAACCACCTCTGGCGGTAATAACGGCCTTGATACACCTGTGCACTGAGTCAAACACAGCTTGGATGGCGTGTACGGGTACAGCTGCCCATGCAGCTTCAACACGATACCACAGTTCATCAAGAGTAGTGACTGGCGTATTGTGACGAGCCAGTTGCTCGGCCACCATTGGTCAGACGTTTTCAGTTGGTTAGAGATCTGGAGAATGTGCTGGCCAGGGCCGCCGTCGAACATTTTCTGTATCCAGAAAGGCCCGTACAGGACCTGCAACATGAGGTCGTGCATTATCCTGCTGAAATGTAGGATTCGCAGGGATCGAATGAAGGGTAGAGCCACGGGTCGTAACACATCTGAAATGTAACGTCCACTGTTGAAAGTGCCGTCAATGGAAACAAGAGGTGACCGAGACGTGTAACCAATGGCACCCCGTACCATCACGCTGGGTGATACGCCAGTATGGCGATGACGAATACGCGCTTCCAATGTGCGTTCACCGCGATGGCGCCAAACACAGATACGACCATCATGATGCAGTAAACAGAACCTGGATTCATCAGAAAAAATGACGTTTTGCCATTCGTGCACCCAGGTTCGTCGTTGAGTACACCATCGCAGGCGCTCCTGTCTATGATGCAGCGTCAAGGCTAATCACAGCCATGGTCTCCAAGTTGATAGTCCATGCTGCTGCAAACGTCGTCGAATTGTTCGTACAGATGGTTGTTGTCTTGCAAACGTCCCCATCTGTTGACTCAGGGATCGAGACGTGGTTGCACGATCCGTTACAGCCATGCGGAGAAGATGCCTGTCATCTCAACTGCTAGTGATACGAGGCCGTTGGGATCCAGCACGGCGTTCCGTATTACCCTCCTGAACCCACCGATTCCATATTCTGCTAACAGTCATTGGATCTCGACCAACGCGAGCAGCAGTGTCACGATACAATAAACCGCAATCGCGATAGTCTACAATCCGACCTTTATCAAAGTCGGAAACATGATGGTACGCATTTCTCCTCCTTACACTAGGCATCACAACAACGTTTGACCAGGCAACGGCCGGCCGCGGTGGCGTGCGCTTCTGGCGCTGCAGTCCGGAACCGCGGGACTGCTACGGTCGCAAGTTCGAATCCTGCCTCGGGTATGGGTGTGTGTGATGTCCTTAGGTTAGTTAGGTTTAAGTAGTTCTAAGTTCTAGGGGACTTATGACCTACGATATTGAGTCCCATAGTGCTCCGAGTCATTTGAACCATTTGAACCAGGCAACGCCGGTCAACTGCTGTTTGTGTATGAGAAATCGGTTGGAAACTTTCCTCATACCGGCACGTTGTAGGTGTCGCCACCGGCGCCAACCTTGTGTGAATGCTCTGGAAAGCTAATCATTTGCATATCATAGCATCTTCTTCCTGTCGGTTAAATTTTGTTTCTGTAGCGCGTCATCTTCGTGGTGTAGCAATTTTAATGGCCAGTAGTATAATTTCTTTTCCAGCCCGTTGCATAATCTTTGAATAGGCTTATTATTAAGCAACTGGGACGGACTTGATTCACCAAAATCCATCAGACGAGCTTACCACGGTACGTACTCTAGTCAGTATTCCTCGCTACTTACGTACATTCTGGGTGTATACGGCCCGGGACATCCGGGAGATCCGGAAAAAATCCGGGAATTTTTTCATCCGGGACAAATCCGGGAAAAATCGGGGAATTTTTTAGAATTCCAGGATTTTTCATTGTTTTAGATTTCAGTTAAAGTTTTGTAGGTTTGACGTGTAAGATCTGATACGCTGACAAAGAACTTTAGTCCACTACTGCTGAATAATACTGCAGCAATGAAACATAAATCAGAGAATAACACCAAAATAAAAGTTTGGTTGTATGGAAATGGGTAATTTACACAATGCACAGAGCAGTTGGCCGACACCGAAAAGTGTCAAAGGCTTTAGGTCGAAGATTATGCAGTATGTCCGTAACAACTAATGTGCATTCGATGTGCGTCACGTCACAATTGTTTACATTTCTAACAGATCACCAGAAAATATTACGAATAGTGGCTTGAGATGTGTTACTTACAAAGTAAATTTCCACGGAAGATGATTTATGTTACGTGTGAGAATGTGCAGACAGTGCAGTGAATTTTTTAAATCACAGGGCGTTATAACTCTCATTCAAAACGTAACACTTTGAGGATCAGCCACTTGAAAAATGTCGGGCCCAGAAGATAAGTCATTTATGCCACTACTTAAAATTTTACCGGCACATTTGTATTTGATATGACTTAACGTGTAACACACACTAAAAAAACACCGAGCTTCAAGTTAGTTTTCATATTTAATGTTGTTCTTTCATAGATAAAAAATTATGCAATCGATGGCAAAAAGTGTAATTGACCTTCAAAAAAATGTGCATAATGTGTTACTGAGCAATGTCACAAGTCTCTTCATGCCAGAACACCTCTACTTTTCTACGCAACTGATAATCATTTTGGCACGATTTTAATTGCCAAATTAGAGCCTGTTAGTAGGCCTACGGACTTCCTATCATTTTAGGGCTAATAACAGTGGATGCCAATAGACGATGCAATCCTCGTTCATACATACACATCTACTTACGAGTTAACCGGTGTAGAAACGCACTTTGCTGAGTTGAGCGAGCTCGGCCTACCTTCGTAACGTACGCGCCGCGGCCTGTCTTTCTCGTTGGTCTCGTGCTCTAAATAACTGCCGTCATTCGTTAGCGAGATCACGTGACGTGAGCTATGACTGGCTGACAAAAGTGCATCGCTCAACGCAATCTCTATTTTAGAGTTTCGGAAGCTACCGTGCTGTAATTTGTGGAATTTGTGTATATACTTTCGCAATACGAAAATAAACTTTGTGCATATTGTCTCGCATCAAACAACTTTCCAAACGCAATGTTTTTCCTGGATTTCGTTTCCTAAAGTGCTGGGACGTCCTCCGCCGGTATAAGACTTTACGATTCAAAGGACTGATAGGTTTTACAGCTCCGAGGGAAAGCATACTGTTACTTAACACGGATGTATTTTCACCCGCTTTATACGTAATTTCATCCGGGAGAAATTGTGTTTTTAACAGGGAAAAATCCGGGAATTTTTTTTCTTGTCCACGTAGACACCCTGGTACATGCTTCAGAGCCAGAGAGGTTACTGGAATACGGCAGGAGATGCGCGTGTCCTGAGAGCCGTTTACCTCGGGACGTATTTTTGTGACGGAAAAAGAGAAGGGTCAACGCAAATGGAAAGAGGGAGACCGATGTAGGAAGGGTAAGAAGAAGCAGCAAACTCATAAGATGAATAGAAAGGCTTGAAAGGCGCAAAGATTGGAAGGGACAGAAGTTCGGGCTTGTTGTGTTGAACATAAGACCCGGCTCACCCTCCTCACGGAGTACGGAGATGGCTCAAATGGCTCTGAGCACTATGGGACTCAACTGCTGAGGTCATTAGTCCCCTAGAACTAGAACTAGTTAAACCTAACTAACCTAAGGACATCACAAACATCCATGCCCGAGGCAGGATTCGAACCTGCGACCGTAGCGGTCTTGCGGTTCCAGACTGCAGCGCCTTTAACCGCACGGCCACTTCGGCCGGCAGTACGGAGATGCTAGACTCTTTTTTCGGTTATTGAATGAAGCCACTGTCGGCAAGTGAACAATGCAAGAAAAATCTGGAGCATTTTCTTTGTTACACCTACGAGCAGACCTAAACTTAAACAGCGATAAAGAAATCGCGCTATTGGTTCAATCAATGCGGCCTTTGTGTTTTTCATGCTTTGAGGGGAATTATTGATATGTGTATATTTTATTTCATTGTAAGGTCGAGTTCATGTCAATAAATTGATAAAGAGGCTAAGGAGCGATGAGAATTTGTGGGTCGTAGTTGAGATATCGGCATGGAAGGGGTTACGGGGATGCATAGTAGATGTTTGTCCTGAGCCCGAATTAAGCAAGTTACGCAGTTGAGCGCCCATAAGCCCCAACACACACACACACACACACACCCACACACACGCTCTAGTTACGCCACTAGACAAGGCTGAGGAACGTGCGTGAATTCGGCTCTAAAATGCCATTACATTCTTTGGCCCAGTAAAATAGTATTCAACAGAGCGCAAATAAACAGAAACGAGCTTAATATGTGTTCATGGACTTTGACTGTCACAAGTACAGATATGTGTTTGAGGTGACCTAGACGTGCGCTGAAAGTGGAAATTAACTAGCTCGTTACGACACAGCAGAGCAAGACGAGGCTCGCTTCCGCGTAACCAGCTGCAGTTAGGTGGGCTGGCGGTTAATGGTGGAGGTGTGAACGCTTCCAACTACAGCCTGAGATCGCAAGCCGCTGCGCTTGGCTGAATCCCTCCCGTCACGCGAGGCTTTGCCTTACGCTTGGTGCTCATGCAACCCGACTCACCTCCGGAGGAAACGCGAAATCGCCGACCTGACCGCTTCGGACACGACTAAGTGCATTCCCGCGCTCTTCCAGTTTAGATTTCTCCGGTAGGAAGTAGAGGTTACACATGATTCGACTCAAGCCCGACATCACAAGCCGTGTTAAGCCACAGTACAAAGGAAAGTAGAAAGATATATTCAATCTAAGATCCGCCAGAACACTCCAGGTCTCAGCAGCCCTGTGGCTGAAGTTACGGAAGCCTCTGATTCAGCCACGAACTGGCAGTTCCGTCCGGCGGTTCCGTTTATACCGATCTGTCGTGAACCACGACAACAGTGCACGAGATACAAGCGTTGCTTCTTCCGGTGGTGCCATCGAGAACTAGTTTCGCTGGAGCATTAATAAGAGCCGACAAGTGCGAAAGCTATCGCACTATCAGCTTAACACCTCATGCGTCCAAGCTGCCAACAAGAAAAAATATACAGAAGAATGGAAAAGAAAATTGAGGATCTCTTAGATGGCGATAATTTTTGCTTTAAGAAAGGTTAGGGCACCAGAACATTAGTTCTGACGTCACGGTTGATAATGGAGGCAAGACTGAAGAGAAATCAGGACACGTTCATTAGATTTGTCAATCTGGAGGAAGTGATCGACAATTTAAAATGGCGCAAAATGTTAGAAATTCGGAAAAAATAATGACAAGGAATAGGGAAAGAACCAAGAGAGAACTTTAATACTGGAAGAGCAAGAACGAAGTACACGGATTATAAATGGTGTAAGGTAAGGGTATACTCTTTCGCACCTACTTTTCAATCTATACATAAAAGAAGCAGTGAAGGAAATAAACGAAAGGTTTAAGAATGCATATCAATGATTAGATTCACTGATGATATTGCTATCCTCATTGACAGTGAAGAAGAATTATAGGATGTGTTGAATGGCATGAACAATATAGTGAGTACAGAATATGGATTCAGGGTAAATCGAGGAAAGACAGAAGTAATGGGAAGTAGCAGAAATGAGAATAGCGAGAAGCTTAACAATAGAATTGGGCACCACAAAGTAGACGAAGTTAAGGAATTCTGATAGCTAAGCAGCAAGATGACACATGATGGACGGAGCAAGGATGGCATAAAAACTAGACTAGCATTGGCAAAAAAGGCATTCCTGGTGAAGAGAAGTCTGCTAGTATCAAACATAGAAGAGGAAGGAAATTTTGAGAATGTGCTTTTACAGCACAGCATCGTATGGTAATGAGACATGGAGGTCCGCAGCTCGTGGTCGTGCGGTAGCGTTCTCGCTTCCCACGCCCGGGTTCCCGGGTTCGATTCCCGGCGGGATCAGGGATTTTCTCTGCCTCGTGATGACTGGGTGTTGTGTGATGTCCTTAGGTTAGTTAGGTTTAAGTAGTTCTAAGTTCTAGGGGACTGATGACCATAGATGTTAAGTCCCATAGTGCTCAGAGCCATTTTTTTTGAGACATGGACTATGGGAAAACCGGAACATAAGAGAATCGAAGCTTTTGAGATGTGGTGCTACTGACGAATGTTGAAATTAGGAGGACTGGTAAGGCAAGGCATGCCGAGGTTCCCAGTGGACTCTATGAGGAAAGAAACATAAGGAAAACACTGACAAGAAGAAGAGACAGGATGATAGGACATCTGTTAAGATATCATGGAACAACTTCCAGGGTACTAGAGGGACCGTAGAAGCATAAAGGAAGACGGAAATTGGAATATATGCAGCAAATAATTGAGGACGCAAGTTGCAAGTTCTATTCTGAGATGAAAAGGTTGGCACTTAAGAGGAATTGGGGTGGGCCGCATGAAACCAGTGAGAGAACTGATCACTAAAAAAAAAAAAAGAAAAAAACTGATAAGCGTTCCGTTGCAGTCATTACCTCCGGCTAGTGCCTCCTGCTGGAAATCCTGTGAACTTCCATCGTTTCTCGCTCGGAGTCTGAGCAGCTGCTATCTCCGCAGGATACACAAAATACGTCCACAGTCTGCCTGAACAGTGGTCTCTTGGTAAAGCTAGTCTGACGTTATTTTTGATGTGCACATTCTATGACATCTGTGTGTACTAACTTGTAAAACGACAGTCTAGGTAGCTTTTTCTCTTCCAAACTTCACAGAAGCTCTCCTGCGAAGGTAGGAAGGTTTGGAAGGTAGGAGACGAGGTACTGGAAGAGGTAAAACTGTGAGGAGCAGGCGGTAGTCCTGCTTGGGTAACTCAGTTGCTAGAGCACTTGCCCGCGGAAGCCGTAGCTCCCGAGTTCGAGTCTTGGTCCAGCACACAGCTTTAATTTGCCAGGAAAGATTCAGAAATTAGCATATTCGAGCGTATTTTGGCAACTAGAAACTTCCGTTGTGTAGAGATAAGAGTAGGGTCGTAACTTGGATCTCTTATTGATCGGACGTATTGATAATGGATTCGGTGAAAATGATTAATATTGTGATATTTCGGCACTAAAATGTTCAGAAGTGCCGTAAAGTGTGGAAGACAATTAAATTTAAAGCCTGAGTGAAATTCAGAACTTTTAGTGACATTTAAATATGTAAATATCGCGTGAGGTGTTGCTTACTCGCGAACTAGAACATTTTGTTCCGTGACACAGATATTAGCAACATTTGAGCGAGAAATTATAAAAGAAACAATCCGTTCGTAAACTTTCGGTAAAGAATTACCATAAAATGGCTACGGTATTGAATGATGTGTGCGTGTGAACTTTTCAGAGGATGTACAGTTCAGAGCGAGGCTTTGTAGTGACTGGCGGGTGCAAGCTTGATGTAATAGAGTGAAATATTACTCGCACAAATACTTTCATTTAAGTATTTTCATCCCCCGCCAAAACAATTTTAGTGCTACTTGAGACTACGGTATGAACAACTGTTTTTTTTATAGTTTTTTTCCGGCCGAGAAATTCCTGACAATATTTTCTAATAGGTGCGCTTGAATAAGAAGTAATTCACCACCAGTTGATTAGAACTTTCAAATCACGCCGCAACCTGATTAGGACCTTAAGGGCCTCCCTTACATTTGACCAGGAGGACACACCCCAAAGATACTACAAACCATTAAAAATAATAATAATAATAATTAATAATAATAATAGACTAGTAGTGAATTGGATTAAGAATGATATAGAGGGTGATTCCGAGGTGATGTTACGAACTTGCAGAGACGACGGAGAAAGGTAACTATATCAATTTGAGGCATGATACCCTGGTCCGAAAAAACCTAGTCGAAACTTACCAGCGAAAATCGTTCTGATACCTCTGACAGCGGATATCTTCATCGCAAGCTCTTTGCTTTCCATATTTTAGGCGGAGCTAGAATGGACCTAAATAAGAAAAATGTCCGGTAAAGGTTGAATCCAAAATGTGTATCTCCAGAGCCCAGTAGCAAAGTTTAGTAGAAAGGTTGTGTCTCATAGTAGCAAAGATGAACGAGGACAGATAGCTCTTAAGATTTTTCCGTATTTACTGGATATTTGTTTCTTAATTTGGTGCGTACTATCTCCTCCCACAATATTGAAAGTAAAGAGCTTGCAGTAGAAGATGTTCCCTGTCAGATGTATCAGAATGATTTTCGCTTACGACTTTCAACACCGCGCTGAAAGTTTATTACATCATCACGGAATCAACCTGTAGATTAACTTAGCACATTGAAACCATGTTTTTTACTATCAGAAGCGGGAGGGATAGTGAGAGAGGAGAACGTTGACCCAGTAGTGACAGTCGCTACCAGGAAAGAACAGAATTAAAATAAAAAGTAGAGAGATCTGCCGACAGGGGGAAGGAAAAAATTGTGGAGGAGAGGGAATTTACGATAGTGAGCTGCAGACTAGTTACGGGAGAGATAGGTTTTGCTGTAGAAGGTGGATAATTAGGTGTCATTTGAAGTTTGCAATGGATTAAATTTCTCTGATAGTTTGGAGAAGGTTGTTCCAGATTACGGTTCCTGATACAAAAGTTTATTTAGAAAATAAGTGTTATGTAATGGTACGGTGTGACCCGCCAGGTTAGCCGAGCGCGCTGCTTCCTGGACCTGGGTAGGCGCTCCTGCCCCGGATCGAATCCGCCCGGCGGATTAACGACGAGGGCCAGTGTGCCGGCCAGCCTGGATGTGGTTTTTAGGCGGTTTTCCACATCCCCCTAGGTGAATACCGGGCTGGTCCCCACATCCCGCTTCAGTTCCACGGCTCGCATACATCTGAACACTTTCGCACTATTACATGGATTATGCTAGTCGCAGAAGTTGGGGTACACTAATTCCTTCCCGGAGGGTATGGGGTGGCAGCAGGATGGGCTTCTGGCCATCCCTTCCACTAACATTACCACATCCGATTAACCATGCCGACCCTGCGTATTCGCGGGAAAAACAGCACAAGCAAAAGAAAAGAAAGAAAGAAAGATGTAATGGTTACGGTGTAGAAAAGCCATTGGGATTCGAAACAGTTCTAGTGGTCTTGAAATTAATGTACAGATCCTGTATCTTGTACCATTCTTCCCGCAAAATAGTGGCAGCTTCAGGTAACGACGTAGGAGGTGGATAGCCTCCATGCATCATTCTCTCGAAAGTAGATAACAAAGGCTCCATATTACTGAGATCTGGTGACTGTGGGGGGCGGGGCAGATGCAACGTTTCTACTGAACGACGCGAGCGTTGTGTACATGGGCCAGTCGTCTTGAAACACAGCAGCACCATCGGGGAACAAATGCGGTACCGAAGGATGGACCTGATCAGCAATGATGGTTATACAATCCCTAGTAGTAATGTGACCTTGCAGAATAGCCATGTGGCTTATGGAATACCACGATATGATTGATCAAATCATCACGGGCCACCATGTTCCATTCTTAATGTTCCACACAGGGCGCTAGTTTGTGGGGCAGGGAGGTCAGCGAGACCTGAATTTAATGCTTTTTTTTTCTTTTCTTTATTGTATTTCGATCCTCCCCCCCCCCCCCCCCCCCCGAAGGGGGCGGGCTGGCAGCAGCTTATTACACTGCTCTGCAGCCTACAGACTTTTTTAAAACGTAAGGAGAAGTTAAGAAACAATAAAAGCAGGCGATAAAACGGGGAATAAAATTGTAAAACGGCGGAAAATTGTGGAAAGTTAAAACATAAAGCAAAGGGTTGGCAAAGCGAATAAAATGCACAGGATGCAGACAGGTAACATAGTAGACAGACAATTAAAAAACATGGCGACAGTCTGGTTTCTGTTCGCAAGAGATATAAAATCACACCCAGCGACAGTATGATGGCCGTTCGCAACACTTCGGAAAAGACACAACACTGAACGCTCACTGTAAACAATGCACTAAAATGTCGGCACAAAGGGGACACACCATAGCTTAGGGCAGATGGGGGGTGGACCTGGACAGATGAGGGGGAAAACAAGGATGGAGGAGAGGAAGAACGAAAAGGGGGGGGGACCAAAGGAGGGTGAGGACTCATAAAAAGGGGGGGGAGGGGCGGGGCAGACGCGAGAGGGAATGGGAAAAGGTGGAGGGGGAAAAATGCAAAAGGACTCGGGGGAGAACAGGGGGGCAGAGAGAGGGTAGGTGGGGAAAAAAGGATGGAGGGGGGGAGAGAGGGAGCCCAAGAAAAGGATGGAGGAAAGGAGGGGGTGTGAGGATCAGAGTTGATAGGAGGGATAAATGGAGGGAGAGAGGGCATCATCTGGGAGGGGGAGTTGATGGCAGCCATCTTGAGAAAGGAGATGGTGTAGAGATCGAGGGTAGGGGGGGGGAATACAACAGTCAAGAATCTAATGCACGTGGCGCAGCAACAAATGTGGAATGGTTCACCAGCCAGCCTGAGTGTGGTATTTAAATGGCTTCCGATTCTCATTGCAAATGTTGAGCTTGCCCCAGAATTCCTCATAGAAAATGATAAGCAAACAGTAAAATATACGATAACACACATAAGGTTTACATGATTCGCAGACATAAGGCGCACATAAATTTCCTCCAGTTGCGTAGCCAGCGAGAGGTACCTAACTGATACCGTGAGAGGCCGTCACCACACTGTCACAACCTCGCCTGGAGCCTCTCAGTCCCGTGCAGTAACCCCCAAGTGGCGCTCATAAACCCGGACCTCTTCCTACATCCACGTCACTTACTCCAGCGCATCGTATACGTTCGCGTGTAGTGTGGACAGCTGCCATAGGGACCGCTGTTAACTGAAGACTAGAGTGCTTACACTTCGCAGGCATTGTAGGCTGCAGTGCTTACACCCCACGAAGTCTTTCCACTGACAGGTACCAAAACAGGGCGTGTCATGGTCACTCACTGGCAGTTGCAACCCATAAATTGGGCAGTTCAACTCAGTGCCTGCAGCCCATTCAGTACAGTACTCTGAAGACTATATTCCAACTTAGCACTCCTAATTTATGGAGGACTATGACTATTAACAGATGGTTGGCTTAGTTACATTCATATACTGCCAAGAGACAGCAAAGTTATTTATATTTTATTGTATTAGGTTTAGGATAGGACCAGCCACGGCGCGCTGTATTTCACACGCGAAATATGTGTGGGCCGTGTGTGGGCCAAGGCCTCGTCTGTCTCGGCTTTCGGTGCTTCTCGGAAGCTGCAACAGCGCGACTGTTATTTAGTATCAGGGAGAGGAATTTTTTGGTCGGCACAACTCTTGTTTTCAACAGAACCGTGGTGTCAGCGCTGTTTACTCTTCGATATTTGTTCGTAGTATGGAGGACATCGATACGTCCAGTGGCTGTTTGCACAGCATGAGGCAGTCTAGTGATCTATCGTCACAAGATTTCAAAAATGAAAGGGAATATCAGAAGGGAAGGGTGAGAATTCAGTATACATTACAAAGTTGCATAATCGACGGGTACTCCAAATTTACTATGGAACTACATTACATTACCATGTAGAGAGAATTTAAAGATTTAGTTGACAATGAAAGAGCAAACACTTACAATGATCGAGAAGCGGGATTCATAGTTCTGTACATGAAGAAGCGTTTTGTGCTAAATTTAAAGGCATGGAGCACGGAAAGAAATTGGTGGTACGAAGAGTAAAATTTCTGAAGTGTCAAGCACTATTCCACTGTCAGTTGCAACAGTTTTCGATGAAACTGAACGAAGAGTGTGGATACATTGTGTTACTGCAATGTACTTTAGTTACGGGGCATGCCTGGAACGATTCTTCGATTTAAAACTTGGTATTGAATTTGTGAAGGAAAAAGTAGTGCAGGAACGAAAATTAGAACATCTGGAATGGATTGCAGACCTCGAATTTTAAGTGAGCTTCGTTGCACACGGCCACAGTAAAACATTGTAAGGTGAGAAATAACTTCTCTCTGATATGATGGGTATGCATTTAAAAGGAAATTGCATTGTAAAAGAGAAACGCTCTGACAAACACAATCCGATTCTCTAAGCTCGGTGGCCGCGAGAGGTAGCCGCGCGGTCAGGCTCCTTGTCACGGTCCGCGTGGCAGCCCCCGTCAGAGGTTCGAGTCCTCCCTCGGGCATGGGTGTTTGTATTGTCTATAGCGTAAGTTAGTTAGATTAAGTAGTCTGTAAGCTTAGGGACCGATGACCTCAGTAGTTTGGTCCCATAAGGTCTTTCCACAAAAGCTTAGTGGTGCTAAAGAACATTTGAGGTTTGGAGAATTCATTGCGGACTTGAAAGAATTATGAAGATGGATTCCTAATCATTTTGAAGACACTGCCAATGAATCTTAAATCTACGATAATGATGGACGCAGAAGAAATGAATTAACATTTGTGGTACGCTCGAGAATCAAACCCGTGTCTGCTCGTTTAGCATGCTGAAATGCTAACCATTACACCTACGCAGCACTATTGTCAACGTTGCTGTACAAATCTGTTTTCGATATCGTTTACCATCTCAATCGAAAGCGCCCCTGTGCATGTCCATATGAAACTGGTTGATCTGCAAGGACATGCCTGTTTTAAAGACAAGTCCCTTTAACTCTAAAACTGTTCCAGATGTCTGTATTGTTGTCCTGTCTTCATAATGAGGTTGCAAAAGTGCTGCAGTATTTCGATCAGCATACTGGTGTGAAAGACGTTTGTTTTTTATGAAACTAAATTAGACACAATTAGGTGGGGACTTGAGTGCCAAATCTGTGAAATTATCTGTGTCCGCCTGTATGGTGATAGTTTGTGCCACGAAAAAGTTATTTTATGTGTTGAGAGAGACCAAAAATAATTAAAAAGCTGAAATTTTTTTTCAGGTTGAGAAATGTGAAATATAAAACCGAGCAGTATGCTCTGAGGCTGCATTGTAATTTTCAAGCGGCATGTCCGCAGTTTCCTCCTTGCGCTCAGACAGTGTGGGAAAGTGGTGGGGGAAATGTGCCAGCCAGCCAGCCTCAGTGATATGGCACTCATGGCAGAGCACAGCTCGTAGGTCGAATCCTTGGGCACCTCTGGTTTAGGACATCATGTGACACACCTCAAACTGTATCAAAGTTACACTACTGGCCATTAAAATTGCTACACCAAGAAGAAATGCAGATGATAAACGGGTATTCATTTAACAAATATATTATACTAGAACTGACATGTGATTACATTTTCACGCCATTTGGGCGCATATATCCTGAGAAATCAGTACCCACAACAACCACCTCTGGCCGTAATAATGGCCTTGATATGCCTGGGCATTGAGTCAAACAGAGCTTGGATGGCGTGTACAGGTACAGCTGCCCATACAGCTACAACACGATACCACAGTTCATCAAGACTAGTGACTGGCGTATTGTGACGAGCCAGTTGCTCGGCCACCAGTAACCAGACGTTTACAATTGGTGAGAGATTTGGAGAATATGCTGGCCAGGGCAGCAGTCGAACTTTTTCTGTATCCAGAAAGGCCCGCACAGGACCTGCAACATGCGGTCGTGCATTATCCTGCTGAAATGTAGGGTTTCGCAGGGGTCGAATGAAGGATAGAGCCACTGGTAGTAACACATCTGAAATGTGGCGTCCACTTTTCAAAGTGCCGTCAGTGCGAACAAGAGGTGACCGAGACGTGTAACCAATGGCACCCCATGCCATCACGCCGGGTGATACGCCAGTTTGGCGATGACGAATACACGCTTCCAATGTGCGTTCACCGCGATGTCGCATACACGTTGCAACCATCATGATGCTGTAAACAGAATCTGGATTCATCCGAAAAAATGACGTTTTGCCATTCGTGCACCCAGTTTCGTGGTTGAGTACACCATCACAGGCGCCGTTGGGATCCAGCACGGTGTTCCACGTTACCCTCCTGAACCCACCGATTCCATACTCTGCTAACAGTCATTGGATCTCGACCGACGCAAGCAGCAATGTCGCGATACGATAAACCGCAATCGCGATAGGTTACAATCCGACCTTTATCAAAGTCGGAAACATGATGGTACGCATTTCTCCTCCTTGCACAAGGCATCAGAACAACGTTTCACCAAGCAATGCCGGTCAATTACTGTTTGTGTATGAGAAATCGCTTGGAAACTTTCCTCATGTCAGCACGTTGTAGGTGTCGCCACCGGCACCAACCTTGTGTGGATGCTCTAAAAAGCTAATAATTTGCATATTACAGCAACTTCTTCCTGTCGGTTAAATTTCGCGTCTGTAGCACGTCATCTCCGTGGTGTAGCAATTTTAATGGCCAGTAGTGTAAGTTTTATAGTAACATACGCTTAATAAGCTTATTTGTTGTTTCTTATTGTATTGCTATCTTTATGTTATAGTGTGCCCGCTCAAACGATTGTTGAATTAGCTATTGTGCAACAGACCACCTTTAAGGAACTATAGCAGTGAGACTCTTTTCTGCTGCTGTGAATGTTTGAGCTGGATAAATAGTAGCATTCAGTTACTATATTCACAAGACCTCCCTTATGTTTCCAAAACGTCTCTGGCATCATGCACCTGGCCACAGAGTAAAAAAAAATAAAATAAAAATTTGCTAAATCCTGAAACAGTGGATGCTGTATTATGTGGGACATACGTTTAGGGAAGTAAAGAATACATTTGCCCTTTATTTTCATTTGTAGTCGTTGATAATGTTCACACTGACACAATATACGTCAGGCTTGTAGCATTTGACAACAGTAAACTACTAAAACTAAAACCTAACTCTGCCCAATCCCATGAGGCCCCAACTGTACCGAGCGGCTACAGAGTCATCCTCATCCCACACTGGATGCAGATATGGAGGGGCGTGTGGTCAGTACACTGTTTTCCCGACCATATGTCAGTATACGAGACCGGAGCCGCTACTCCTCAGTTTGTCTCACAAGGGTTGAGTGCAACCCTCTTAGGAAAAGCGCTCGGCAGACCGGATGGCCACCAAATGGTTCAAATGGCTCTGAGCACTATGGGACTCAACTGCTGTGGTCATAAGTCCCCTAGAACTTAGAACTACTTAAACCTAACTAACCTAAGGACAGCACACAACACCCAGCCATCACGAGGCAGAGAAAATCCCTGACCCCGCCGGGAATCGAACCCTGGAACCGGATGGCCACCCATCCAAGTGCTAGCCCAGCCTGGCAGCGATTAACTTTGGTGATCTGACGGGAACTGGGACAATGAGACACACTTTGGCGAATGACACTTCTCTGTTCTCATACACCTTGCATAGCCATCTGCATCTATTGCCTCAGTCTAAACGCTGCAGAGAATTCTGCGCAGTGCCCCATTTAGAGAAACAATATTATGGGTTTCGAAACTGAAAATAAGTATAGAAAACAGTTGCAACCCAGACAGATTAAAATAAAGTCGTTATAGAAAACATTCAATTACATCCCTGAAGATTATGCTGTTATTTCCTTTTCGACAACCTGTGAAATTTTTGTATATATAACTGTCGGGCATATCACGGCAATGTGCGTATCGAAGTCTGATAGAGGTTCAAGTTACCATCGACATTTAGATCATTTGAAATGGACAAAGACTCGAATCAGCGATAATTTTCCTCCTCAGTATGAATCCAGTCACCTTGCTGTTTAGTAATGGGTAAAATATCCAGAAACAGTTCCTAAAATCCAGCCATTCACTCACTACCTGTGTACAGATGCAACTGCAAGCTGGCAACACACATAGCGTGTCAGTGTCAATAATTTGATAATGTAAACTGCTATATCAAAGACAAGTCTTTATTTATCCAGAATGAGATTTTCACTCTGCAGCGGAGTGTGCGCTGATATGAAACTTCCTGGCAGATTAAAACTGTGTGCCCGACCGAGACTCGAACTCGGGACCGAGTTCGAGTCTCGGTCGGGCACACAGCTTTAATCTGCAAGGAAGTTTCTTTATTTATCATTGGTATCAAAAATCTAAAAAAAAATTACCAATTTACTTAAAATTCTTACACAATACACTAATAAACACTCAGGCGGACATTGTCAAAAGCTGCATATTTTTAATATATGTATGTATATGAATAACTTTTATTATATAGTGAATAACATCATTAGGAAAAACCCTGAAAATACCTTGACTGATTTACGTTAAAATTTAGACAATAGTCTAATAAACATTTAGACGAACATGGGATTAATAGTTTTAATATATATGGTATATAATAATATACACAATAAATCAAAGAGAAAAATTTTCAGCAAAAATCTCAAAAAATTCCTCAGTGATTTACTTCATATTTTTGTACAATACTCTAGTAAACATTTGGACACACAAAGGCAACACATTTTTACTTCATATTGTATGTAAATTTAAATTTAATGTATAATAGAGAGAAGTTGCCAGCAAAAATCAAGAAATTTTTTGACCGTCGTAGTCCAGGTTATTCCTCGATGGTATAATAAACATTCAGACAGCTATATAATTCCCGTCATTGACGCTACTATCCTCATAAATCCAGCAGCAGAAGAGATCTTTCCTATCCTGTATACCAATGATCCCAAACGGTTTACCCATTCATCTTAAGCGACTGTAATTTCCGACCAAGGTTTCATTGGCAATAACAATAAACTAGGCTTAAGATCGGAGAGACGAGGGAAGAAGAGATGGATAGAGGGGAGGAGGGTAGAGTACAATTAGAGTGAGGGAAGGAGGAGATGGACAGAGAGGGGGGGAGGAGGAAGTGGAGAGAGATAAACACAGGAGGGGATGGAGAGAGACAGGAAGGCGGAAGAGTTGGACAAAAAGATGAAGGAGATTAAGACGTGTATCTGACTCCCATACATATTTCACAGTTAAGAAGCGTTTCTGAGTTCGCTGATTATCTATAAAAGCTGGGTATAATGTACATTTCTTACTACACATACATTTTCTTTTCGGTTCCCTTTGACTTTTTTCCAAAATTCTCCAGAATTTTTCTGCAATTTTTCATAGAACGTTCGAAAATAATTTGTCAAGGGCCTGCAAGTTAAAAAACGATTGTTAAAATGTAAGAGTACTAGGATGTATAAGGCGAACAATGATGATTAACAGTAAGTACATTTCCCCCATGTGAAGCAGTGAAAGAAATAACGAACTTAAAAGTTTACTCACAATTACTTTAACAGACCAGGCGTTCAACATCGCTAGTGACCGGCTTTCAAAAGATTTAGGACAACTGGCTGTTTTGCCATGCAAATCACAGAACTTACTAAGTACTAACTCAAACGTTAAACTGTGGCATCTGTCAGCCACACTACTCGTGTACACCTGTTTCGCAGATTACCAGTACTGGAATGTCTACCTCCAGTAAGTAGGTCTAACTGTGGAACATCGCTGTAATTTACCTTACCTAACGGTCATTCATTTAACGCAGTTTCTGCCAACACGGGTAGTGACATTAACTCGTAAAAATGACCGTTGTACCGACGAGGAAGTATTGTAAACGAAGGAAAATAGCGGCCTCCACCCAGCAGTACGCCAGCAACGTAACATGGGAAATGCTTTGTTTTCTCGTACAAACCGCACAAAGCGGTATAAAAATTTAATACCGTAGTAAAATAACACGTGGAATACAGAAACTTTGCCCACCTGTTTCGACAATAGAGACAGTACAGTCACTACTTTTTGTCGTCATGAACACAAGATCTTTTTCACAAATGCCAGTTGTGTAATAATTGTGATATCTTCCTTGACAAATGTTTTGCATACGTAAAGGAGCACGCATTTACGAATTTCTGTTCAGAAGTGTTTTTCACTTCGATAAAATTCAGTGTAAGGTTTAAATTCTTAGTAAAAGAAGTTACACAATGATCTCCATCCGTAACATCCACGTAGAGAACTATTGAATTATGCTAGTCCGTTTTCAGTCGGCAATACACAATGATCGTCTCTAGGTGCTGACAGGCATTCCCTGAGAAATTTTCAATAAATATGGAAAAACAACTGTATCTACATCAAATTACCATGAAAATTGCAACAAGTTGTCTTTTCCTGATAACATAGCCCTTAAGTATACTAAGCTCAATATAACAATATGTAAACTACAGTACATTGGGGTAAATATCAGAAACGGCACAGCTCAAAAATGAAATCCCAAAAAGTAACAAATCAATATCAATTTGTACAAAATACACTCATAATAAGCAGACCAAAAAAAGTATCGCACAGAAATAATAATGACAAAGAAATGGGGTAACACGAACAAAACACACACACCGAAAGTACAACACACATACCATGAGCCTCTGGCCAACGTAGCCGATATAATACTCAAAGGACAAGAACAACAGACACCTGAAAAAGCCAACAAATACAATGTGAACACAAAAATAATATACAGGACAGAAGAAAATTTACAAAATGCGGATATAAACGTCGCAGACAAACACGCAAAAGTAAACAACTGATTTCAACCACGGTTTAACAAAAGACCTCGTGGCAAAGGGACTGAAACAGATAATCAGGAACAACAGAAGCTTCAAGAACTAGAGACTAAAAGATATCACATGAGAAATCCATAGTAAGTATATAGAAAAACGATAACATACGCCACTCGTACTAAAGCAGAACATAATGTTCATAGCATCAGACGGACTATAATAAAAAACGGTCAAATATGTCGTCGGAAATTGCGTAACCATGCTGTAGCGGCATGAGTCAAGGCAAGTGCTCGTTTCTCTAATCGTAGTGTCTGCCATTAGCTGCTGGCACAGCATTGGCCACACCACTCGCTTAGGAGCTACACTATGACTGGTCAATGACCGTAGCATGAGGCGCTTCAGTTGTACTGCAGGAAGTGCTATACCACGTGACATCTGTGGCGACCACTTAACAACAATTCCGTCTTGCTGAGTGATCATAGAATCCGCGGAGACATCGTTCAGCGTCCACTATATAATGTACTTCCACAGTGCGATCACCATCACACAACCGTCAGGTTGACAGGACTGCCTTCTTGGGATCAGCTGCAGCACTAAGGGGCCAGAGTCGAACTGAGGCCCTCTCAACCACCAGGCCTCTGTGCATCCACTAATGCCAGACACCAGCAGCAGGTGTCAAGGCCAGGGTTCGCGCCCCAGATATCCAAATTTTCGCCAGTTGCCAGAGCTGGGCAGGTCCCCCATTCATCTTGCTATCAGCCTGGGAGTGCCAGACTGCCACGTCGCCTTATGACGCAATCCACACCACCGACGGCCTGGAATACTTATAATACGAGGTCGCTCTACTCCTGAGACATGCTGGGTGTAGAATTTGCAGGTGTCTTCATGATTATGCATTGGGCACTGCAGTTCACTGGTTAGGGCTCTCACCATCCACTGCCTGAGGTGGGCACTGGTTTACTGAAGTTAACTATTAAGAAATAAAGATTTTAATCATCCTTCAACTGCCTGAAACATAGCTTGCACCAATATATCTCCATCAGAGTACAACTCCACCTCCACAACACTAATCAGTGACTCCAACCCGAGATAACAAAGGAATCTGAAAATGCTGTTGAATGAAACATACAAACAAACATACGTACAAACATACAAACACACATGCAAACACACACACACACAAACACACACACACACACAAGTTAAGACCAAATCGGACAAAAACTCCCAACTAAGCCTTGCTTAAATCCAGTAGCCAAATATTCCAGCTGGACTAGAAGTGGACTCAGAAAAGTTCTATTATTCTACAAGGGAGGCATATGCACAAACTTCTATAGAAAACAGCAACACTTGTATCTTTTTGACATTCAAAAATGGATAGGAGAAGCTGAAAACATCATAGAACAGAGGCTGAAACAACACAAGTATCTTCCAGATTCACCAACAAAAGAAATATTCAGCTTCAGAATAAAAAAAAAACTACTTTTATTTCAGCAATAAATTATATTTACAATAATATGGACTACACATATGATCTATCAGAGGGAATTTGGCCAACATTTTCCTAAACCATGTACACAATATAATATTTATCAAGATCATGATACAAATAATGGACTGGAATTATTTGTATGCATAATTTGTGTTAGAGATGAAACAGAAAGCTTGATAGACGAGCTATTCAACAACATTAAAACAATTCACCCAGAGGTACATGACAGAAACAGCAGACAACAAGAAACTGAATTTCTTGGAACAACAATTAATATGAACTTTGCAATAACAGTATACCAGCAACCACCAGCACAGTCATTCACAGTACTTACAACCACACAATAACATGTAAGTATACCAGTTTCACTGGATAATAGGATAACCATAACACTTCTCGAGCTAAAAATTATACAAAAATCAGCTTCAGATAATTAATATGATATTGAGAATGAACATTGTTCAGATACCTTAAATTAAGTCAATACCAAAATAAAAATGGATGATAATCAGAGGGGCGATACACACAATCCTCCAAGTACAGGGCCTGAAAACATAGAGAAGGAGCACATAGCAACTTAGATAATTACATGATGTCAGAAAAAAGATGCAAGTGGTACCCACAAACATGAAGTAATAAAATAGCGGGTGTAGTTCGAAACATAATGAAGGAAAAAGGAACCCTCATAGATGCAGTACACAACACAACACAGAAAAAAACTAAACTCAAACATCAGAGCACCAGACATATTCAAACGCTGGAATATATCTACTAGCCTGCAAGACTTAACAATCTAACTATAAAGCACAAACCTGCTAGAATGTGAGAACCAGGTACTCATGACATAGAAGAGCTCTAAAGGGTAACACATTTACAGAACATTTAATGAATGAGAACCACCACTCAACAAGTACAGAAACAA
Source organism: Schistocerca piceifrons (assembly GCF_021461385.2). NCBI lineage: Eukaryota > Metazoa > Arthropoda > Insecta > Orthoptera > Acrididae > Schistocerca > Schistocerca piceifrons. The sequence goes on along the minus strand of NC_060140.1, from coordinate 817,999,246 downwards.
TTCCACACACGTACAGGAACAGAGGAGTAATCTCTTTTGTATTTGTAAGGAAACAAAGGGCCTCTGTATGTCATACTGAGGAATTTCTTGTCATGCTTGAAACATGTCAGTTTGCGAAGTTGGTTGGTTGGTTGAGGTTTAAGGGACCAAACAGCAAGGTCATCAGTCCCTTGTTTCAAATATGCGCCATTCCGCTAATGGGACAACTCAGTAAAGTCAGAACAATAAAACGGAAAAAGGGAAAAAACGTAAAAAGGCAGTCATGTTGTCATTGGTAAAAACAAAATGAGGGAAGTCGGCAAGAGAACGAACCCAACACTATGCTGAAGCAGCATAGGCAAGACCACCTGTGACTTAAAAGGTACAACTGCTATAATGTAGAAAGTACATATGGGAATAGGAAGACTAACCAAGCCTTAAAAAAAAAGGGTAAAAACAGAGTAAAAGGGGAAGAAAAGAGGAATTCAGTCAGGGAGATGAATCAGGAATCTCCGCACACTGCTTACAATGGGAGACACCCAAACGCTCACCGCCCTGCCCCAACACCAGAGAGATTAAAAACCTTAAAACTGAGAATAAAAACCACTTTCCCAGAGGAAACCGAGAACCAGGGAGACCATCTGGGAATCGTCAGCCAACATCAAAGGTAAAGTGTGGGGGAGCCTGTACTTAGTACGCAGAGCCAAAAGAAGGGGGCATTCAACCAAAATGTGGGCTACTGACTGGAAGGCTCCACAACCACATAGTGGGTGTGGCTCATCACGCAAAAGAAAACCATGGGTCAACCGGTCAACCGAGTATGGCCAATGCGGAGACGACACAGTGTGGTCGAGTCCTTTCGGGAGATGCGAAAGGAAGAACGCCACGGGCCTGGTGACACCTTAATTGCACGAAGTTTATTAGACAGGGGAGTAGCCTCCCAAGAATTGGCCCATGACTGTGCGAAGTGGGATTTGATGTGAAGCCGTAAATCCGCTGCAGGAGGGGCTACAGAAAACGGGGGGGTAAGTAACTGCTCCCCCAGCCAAACAATCAGCGAGCTCGTTACCCGGGATACCCACATGGCCAGGGACCCAAAGGAAGTCAATAGAACAAGCAGCACGGTGAATATCAGCGAGATGGTCATGGATGGCAGAGACCAAGGGATGGCGCGAAAAACACCGGTCAATAGCAAGAAGACCACTCATCGAGTCAGTGCATAACAAAACGCGGTTGTGTTGGGACTGTTTAATAAAGGTAAGGGCCTGGGAAATTGCCATCAATTCCGCAGTAAACACCCCACATGTAGGTGGCAGCAGATGACTTTCCGTTCCAACAGAGGACGTAAAGGCATACCCAACACGATCAGCAGATTTAGAGCCATCAGTGTAAAAAACAACAGCATCTCGAAACTCCCATAAAATTTGGCAGAAAAAGGAACGGAACACCACTGGGGGGATGGAATCTTTCGGACCTCGGCTGAGATCCATCCGAATTCGAGGCCGAGGAACTAACCAAGGAGGGGACGGAGGGGAGGGAGCGAGGAAGACAGGACAAAGAAGGAAGCTGAAAATCACGGCAAAGAGACGCAAGGCGCAGCCCAACCGGTAAACCCGCCCGAGGGCGGGAGTCGGGTGGGCGACGTCCATGGTCTGGGAACAGGATAGAATAAGAAGGATGAGTGGGAGAGGAACGGATAGTGAGTGCATAAGACATCAGAAGCTGGGACCGCCGAACAGAAAGGGGGGGGACCCCAGCTTCTATCAGGAGACTATCAACAGGGCTAGTAGGGAAGGCAGCGGTGGCCAAACAGATACCACGATGGTGGACTGGATCCAGCATGTGCAGTGTGGAAGGAGCAGCTGAACCATAAACTTGACAACCATAGTCCAAGCGAGACAGAACTAGAGCACGATAAAGACGGAGGAGGAGGGAACGGTCCGCACCCCAAGAGGAGTGGGCAAAGAAGCGAAGGACATTGAGTTTACGGAAACATCCTACCTTCAGATGTCTGATATGGGGCAGCCAACTGAGCTTGTTGTCGAAAAGAAGACCCAGGAAACGAAACTGTGGGACCACAGGCAATCGTTGTGCAGCGAGGTAGGGCTCTGGATCAGGGTGGATCATAGTACGGCGACAGAAGTGGACCACTGGCGATTTTAAAGGAGAGAATTGAAACCCGTGTGAGAGGGTCCATGCAGAGGCAGGCCATATAGCTACCTGGAGCTGCCGCTCTGCAGATGCCATCGAGGAGGAACTAACCCAAAGGCAGAAATCATCCACATACAGGGCAGGGGCGACCAAGGGACCGACAGAGGCCACAAGTCCATCGATAGCAATGAGGAAAAGAAGGACACTCAAGACAGAACCCTGTGGGATGCCCGTCTCCTGGGTCTGTGGAGAACTAAAAGCAGTACCAACTCGAACTCTGAATGACTGATGGATCAGGAACTGGCGGAAAAAAAATCGGGAGTGGGCCCCGAAGACCCCACTGATGAAGGGTAAGTAAGATGTGATGGCGCCAGGCCGTGTCATAGGCCTTGCGAAGGTCAAAAAACACTGCAACCAAATGGTGGCGCTGGGAAAAAGCCTGCCGAACTGCGGATTCCAAGCGAAGTAAATGATCGATTGAAGACCGCCCCTCTCGAAAGCCACACTGGTAAGGCGACAAGAGATCCCGAGATTCGAGGACCCAATTGAGCCGACGGGCTACCATCCGTTCAAGTAACTTACAAACAACATTGGTCAAACTAATTGGCCGATAGCTGTCAACAGATAGGGGGTTCTTACCAGGCTTAAGGACAGGAACCACAATGCTATCCCTCCACTGAGAAGGGAAGTCACCCTGGAGCCAGATACCGTTAAACACCCGAAGAAGATGTTGCTGTTGTGGAGCACTGAAGCAGTTGGTTATGAATGGAATCGGGGCCAGGGGCCGTATCATGAGAAGAAGATAGAGCAGAAAGAAATTCCCATTCAGTAAAAGGTTCGTTGTAAGATTCTGACTCACAAGGGGTGAAACATAAGGTGGAAGCTTCAGCCAGCTGTTTTTGATGAAGGAAAGCAGCTGGATAGGAGGCTGACGCTGACGCCACTGCAAAATGGATCGCAAGATGTTCTGCAAGAACTAATGGGTCCGTACAAATGTCATCTGGGAGGTGAAGGCCTGGGAGGGTGGACTGCCGATGGCAACCTTGGAGAGAACGAAGTGTAGCCCATACCCGTGACAGAGGGACAGTAGAGCCAAGGGAAGAAACGAATCGTTCCCAACATATCCGCTTACCCTGTATGATTAAATAACGGGCTTTAGCACGGAGGCGTTTAAAGGTAGTAAGGCTGGCTACGGATGGGTGCCTCTTAAAGTGTTGCAAAGCTCGATGGCGATCACGGATGGCAATGGCAATGGCCGTACTCCATCACGGGACTTGCCGGCGACGAAATGGTCCAGATGAGCGCGGGACAGCAAGGCTAGCAGCGCGAACAATCGCGTCAGACACGTCACGTAGGACGTCATCAATAAAACCCGACAAAGAGGGAGAAAACTCGACTTGCGCAGTGTATAGAGGCCAATCGGCGCGGTGGAAAGACCAACGAGGTAACCTGTCCATCAGGGAGCGGGAAGGGAGCGTGATAATCAACGGGAAATGGTCACTATCACAAAGGTCGTCTTGTGGCGACCAGTGTAATGAAGGGAGGAGAGAGGGAGAAGAAAGAGGAAGATCAATGGTAGAAAAGGTACCATGACCGGCACTGAAATGAGTTGGGGAGCCATCATTAAGAAGGCACAGGTCGTGGTCTGCAATAAATTGGTCTATAAGAAGACCTCGTCTAGATGGAAAGGCACTGCCCCACAAAGGATGATGAGCATTAAAATCCCCAAGGAGGAGGAAGGGAGGAGGAAGTTGCTGAACAATGGTGGTTAAGGCAGCAGGTGTAAGAGTCCTGTCAGGAGGGAGATAAAGATTGCAAACTGTGACTGCAGAGTCTAAGTGGACCCTAACAGCAACCGCTTCCATTGTAGTTTGGAGAGGAATTCACGTGCTAGCAATGTCTGTACGGACAAACGTACAAACGCCACCAGAAGCCCGCATGGGTCCGACCCGATTTCGACAGAAAACACGGAACCCACGGAGGGTCGGTGAGTGAGCATCAGTAAAATGAGATTCCTGGAGAACCACGCAAGCTGCAGAGTAGGACGAAAGAAGGGATTTCAATTCCAGAAGGTGACGATAGTATCCATTACAATTCCATTGGAGCGGTTCTGGCGCTGCAGTCCGGAACCGCGGGACTGCTACGGTCGCAGGTTCGAATCCTGCCTCGGGCATGGGTGTGTGTGATGTCCTTAGGTTAGTTAGGTTTAAGTAGTTCTAGTTCTAAGTTCTAGGGGACTTATGACCTAAGATGTTGAGTCCCATAGTGCTCAGAGCCAATTCCATTGGAGAACCAAAGAACGATGGTTTAAATGAGGGCTGAACACGCTAAATCCAGTCATACCGCCGGGTCCCCACCCGTCACCGACAAGGATGGGGCGACATCCATGAACGACAGGTCAGAATCCGGTTGTGAAGTCGGGGAAGGAACCTCCGGTGACACCAGAGGCTCTTTGTCCCGGGACTTATGTTTCTTCTTCTTTTCAGGCTGAGATCGAGGAGGGCTGTGTGGCATACAGGAGCCAGCTGCAGCAAGATCAGGAACAGAAAGAGACCGGGCGACCTGGGGGCCGACAGACCGCGGCTCTCGCGGTCGTCGCGCGGCAGCAGACATTTGGCCTGGAAGGTGCCGGGAAGGGGCATCCCGGGAGAGGCGCCCTTGACCAGCAGACGCCGAAGGAGTGGGACACTTCTCTGGCTGGGGAGGGGGAGCAGCGCCCATAGGAGAAGGTGTGGGAGCCGCAGGGGAGGGGGGGAGGAGAGGGGTCCGGGATGGGGGTAAGGAAGGGGGAGGAAGGGGTGAAGATGTAACCAAGGCGTAACTAGATGTCATGGACACAGGGTGCAGTCGTGCATATTTCTTACAGGCCTCTGTGTAGGTTAAACGATCGAGGGACTTATACTCCTGTATCTGTTTTTCTTTCTTATATACTGGGCAATCTGGTGAACGTGGAGAATGACTACCATGACAATTTACACATACAGGAGGGGAAACACAGGGACTTCCCTCATGGAGTGGACGTCCACAGTCACCACAGAGAGGGGCCTGGGAACAGCGAGAAGACATGTGGCCAAAACGCAAGCACTTAAAACACCTCATAGGAGGTGGGATGTACGGCTTCACAGCACAGCGATAGACCATAATCTTAACTTTCTCAGGGAGGGTATCCCCTTCAAAGGCCAGGATAAAGGCACCAGTATCAATACGATTATCTTTAGGACCCTTCTGAACACGCCGAACAAAGTGAACACCCCGCTGTCCGAGATTGTCCCGAAGTTCCTCATCAGTTTGAAGGATGAGGTCCCTGTGAAAAATCACACCTTGTACCATATTTAGAGACTGGTGAGTGGTAATGGACACAGGAATTGTGCCAAGATGGGTACAGGCACGAAGGGCCACAGATTGGGCAGCTGAAGCAGTTTTTATCAGCAACGAACCCAACCGCTTCTTGATCAGGGAGTCCACTTCGCCAAACTTGTCTTCAATGTGTTCCACAAAGAATAAAGGTTTGACACTGGTGAAAGTATCTCCATCAGTCCTGGTGCAAACTAGATAACGGGGGAAAGGTTTTGCCCCTAGACGACGGGCCTGACCCTCTTCTCAGGGGGTAGCCATGGAAGGGAAGGCCGAAGGGGCAAGAGAAGCAGCACTTGAGGAATCAGTTCCACGCAGAGAGATGGCCGCAGAAGAACGGCCAGAGTTTTGGACCCGTATGCATTTCATCTGCATAGCGTCCGCCCTGATACCACCCACTCCGATCAGGGGCTCTCCTCACGGGCGCCACCCAGCCACAGCAAGGGCTGTCTGGCACGGCGGCCATTGCCGGGAGTTCCGATGCTCCAGGATGACGAGCAACCACTCCAAGGCATGCATGAGGTGGTCACAGCTCAGGTATCAGAAGTGTGATCCCTGTGTGTTCAGGGGGCTCAACCAAAAGGGTACATAGCGACCCCACCACATGGGCTGGCTACCGTGCTGGCTATGCACCCTAGTATCAGACAACGACGTGAAAGAAAAGGTGGAATGTACTAGGAGGGCGCACGTCGGAGACACTAGGTAAGGTGCTCTTCCCCAAATGGCTCACACTGCGGAGGAGAAGTTTTGTAATGGGGGTCAAACCCCAGAGGGGGCCAAGGAATGCCAAAAGGAGGAGATGATTACGCAACAAAGCCGAATTGGAAAATCAACAGAACCAGGAGGATAGCGGGGCCAACATAAGCAAGGACACCGAGAGAGGGAGGAGAGGGCGAGGGGAAAGGAGCAAGGAGGGGAAATGAGGGGAAGGTAAAGGAAATGCAGCCCTGGAGAGAAAGAAGGCTGCAATGGCTCGGGGCCCCGTGCTCGCCACGCACGTATCCACAAAAGAGTTGTGGACCCTCTGGGGGGAGTTTGCGAAGTAATCTATTCTCAATGGTTCGTGGTGACACCCTGCTTTCAACCTCTGCCCAGATTTTAACTGATGTCACTTGTCTATGTTCCAGAGGCAGACGAACAGTCCTACAATCTTCCCAGGTCGCATTTCTTCCACAAGAACCTGTATATATCCTCCTTGCTACACTAGTCTCCTGAGTCCATCTTGTCATTGCGCATCCTGCAGTCACGCTGTTGTAGCCAATGTCCCCTGTGATCTGCCAGTATGATGCTCTTATGTACCACAAGGCAATGATTCTATGTTTCTCAAAGTCTGGAAGACGATGATGAGTTAGATGTGTGCATTCTGTAGGTGAATTGTGTTACAATCTCCACCTGAGAAGTTCCAGCGACGTTACACATACCCAGTATCCGTCAAGCTCACACCATTCATCATCTGCAGGAATGGAATTTTTAGGTTTTGCAAATACGCTGACATGAGGAAAAATTTAAATAAACACATCTCACAGCCACAGAAATGCTTGAGCATCACTTTTCTAGCGTTTACTGTAAATGTTCATGGTACAACACTTTCCATTTCAGTCAGTCTATTGTTAGTTAAACAACATTAACAATTATGAAATAATAATGATAATAATAATAGTAAGCATCTTGTACAGAGTCCACCTGCTGGCTGGGTCCATCTTGATCACAAATCCCTCCATCATCACGCTGCCTCTTGATCTCCATGTTTGTCTTTTTCCCTTCCGTTTCATCTTGTATATCTTTCTGGGTATCCTCTTCTCTATTCACTTAACACAAGGTTGGCCAAGACGTCAGCACGTGAGCCACACCCAGACCTGAGTGGCAATGTGCTTAGCCTTCCTTCACGTTTCACCCACGGCCACACCACGCTGTCTGAGCGCAGGAAGGGAAAGTAGGAGAAAACAGGGCACGCACTGCATTTAAATGGAAGTGTAGTATTACTGTAAAAGACCTGGTTTTATGTTTCACATTTCTCAACAAAATAGATTACAAACAAAACAAGTTTTTAGTATTAATTAATTACTTTTGGTGCGCTGAAAACATATAACTGGTATTTGGTACATACTGTCAACATACGGACAGACACAGAGAATTTCACAGGGTTTTACGCACAAGTTGCCACGTAATCGTGGCTTTTTTAGTTTCATAATCGATAAAGTTCTTCCACACAAGTATGTAGACAGAAATATTTTAGTACTTCTGCGACCTCATTACAGAGACTTGGAAAATTTACCTAAGAAAAGCGATGTGGACTCCTGGACATTTTGAACATACACTGAAGAGCCAAAGAAACTGGTACACCTGCCTTATATGGAGTAGGGCCACCGCGAGCATGCAGAAGTGCCGCAACACAACGCGGCATGGACTTCACTAATGTCTGAATTAGTCCTGGAGGGAACTAACACCATGAATCCTATAGACCTGTCCATAAATCCGTGAGAGTAAGAGGGGGTGGAGATAACAGCACGTTACAAGGCATCCCAGCTATGCTCAATAATGTTCATGTATGGGTAGTTTGGTGGCCAGCGGAAGTGGTTAAACTCAGAAGAGTGTTCCTGGAGTCAGTCTGTAGCAATTCTGGACGTGTGGGTCCTGCTTGAATTGCACAAGTCCGTCGGAATACACAGTGAACATGAATGGATGCAGGTGATCAGACAGGATGCTCACGTACGTGTCATCTGCCAGAGCCGTATCTAGATGTATCAGGTGTCCCATATCACTCTAACTGTACACGCCCCACACCATTATAGAGACTCATCCGACAAGGCAATTGTTTCCAGTTATCAACAGTCCAATGTCGGTGTTGACTGGCCGAGGCGAGGCGTGAAGCATTGTGCCGCGCAGTCATCATCAAAGATACACGAGTGGGCCTTTGGCTCCGAAATGCCATATTGATGATGTTTCGTTGAACGGTTCCCCACGCTGACACTTGTTGATGGCCCAGCATTGAAATCTGCATCAATTTGCGGAAGGGTTGCTCTTCCGTCACGCTGAACAATTTTCTTCAGTCGTTGTTGGTTTCGGTCTTGCAGGATCTTTCTAGGGCGCAGCGATGTCGGAGATCTGATGTTGTACAGGATTCCTTATATTGACGGTACACTCGTGAAATGGTCGTACGGGAAAATCCCCACTTGATCGCGACCTCGGAGATACGCCGACCGTAACACTACGTGCAAACTCACTTAAATTTTGACAAAACTGCTATTGTAGCCACAGTGCCCGATCTAACAATTGCGCCAGACACTTGTCTTATATAGACGTTGCCTGTTTACATATCTTTGTATTTTAATACGCATGTTTAAATCAGTTTCTTTGGCGCTTCAGTGTAAAAAGGTTTGTAATTAAACCGGTGTTACCTTGCCGGTCAGTCATTTACATCTTCTAATGCACAGGGACGCTTTCAACTGAAACAGCAAACCGTATCGAAAACAGCCCGAAAACAGATGTAAGATTGACGGGATCCTAAAAACCTCTATAAAACTGTTGTAGTTCTTGTTAAGCCACAATATATTCTTCAGACTTCGCACTTTCTTTAACGCCAGTGAGCTCAGGTATCTGGATTGTCTTTTTGAGAATGTGTCCCTTCCACAATGCGGTATTCGTTTTAAATACATTCCCATCAAATCACAATGAAGATCCCTTGCAGTGTCTTACTGTGGGCAGTGTGCTGTGAGGTCCATTTAAAATGCGAAGTGTACAATGCATTCCAGATACTCTAATTTTCGTTCCCGCACTCCCTCCTTTACAAATTGAACAATAGTGATATTTAAATAGAAAAATACTCCAGGCATGCTTCTTGAATAACCAACGCACTTTGCAGTTATGTTTGCAGTCTCTATACTCTACATTCATTTCGACTGAAAACTGTTGCAATTGAAAATGGAATGATGGATCCGACTACAGAAATTTTAGTGTTGATATCATCAGTTTCTTGAAGTGCTCCATGCCTGCTTTTAGCACAAAGTACTTCTTGATGTACAGAAGAATGAATAATTTTTCGCTCTTTCATTGTCATCTAAAAGTTGAAGTTCATTCTTCACGGTACTACAATTGTAAGTAGGCTGTTTAGTTTTTTATGGTGAATGGAATGCACAGTGTAATGAGCACAGAATATGGACTGAGAGAAAATCGAAGAAAGATGAGAGTAATGAGAAGCAGCAGAAATGAGAACACGGAGAAACTTAACACAAGATTGATGGTCTCGAAGTTGACGAAATTAAGGAATTCTACTACCTAAGCAGCAAAATCACCAATGACGAACGGACCAAGGAGGACTTCAAAAGCAGAGTAGTACTGGCAAAAAAGGCATTCCTGGCTAAAAATAGTCTACCAGTATCAAACATAAGCCTTAATTTGAGGAAGAAATTTCTGAGAACGTACATTTAGAGCACAGCATTTGTAAATAGGCTGTTCAGGTTTTTATGTTGGTAACGCCACGAAGTGCTCTGTATGAAAATCACTGACTGCACCGAGTGCAGTCTGTGGTTCTTTGGCATTTTCGGAATATTCGCTATTGTAATGTTGGGCAGTTGGATGTGAACAGCGCGTAGCGTTGGGCAGTTGGAGGTGAGCCGCCAGCAGTGGTGGATGTGGAGAGAGAGATGCCACAGTTTTGAGAGGTTGAAAGGTGGCTACAATGAGCCACTGCGCCAGAGATTGCGCCAAAGAGTATTATTAAGCCGCCTCCACAGTGCTTGTTGAGAGCTCGTAGAAGTCAGTGCTTGTTAAGAGCTCGTAGTAGTCAGTGCCTGTTAAGAACTCGTAGCAGTCAGTGCTTGTTGAGAGCTCGTAGAAGTCAGTGCTTGTTAAGAGCTCGTAGTAGTCAGTGCCTGTTAAGAACTCGTAGAAGTCAGTGCTTGGAGAGAGCTCATAGTAGTCAGTGCCTGTCGAGGTCTCGTGGTAGTCTGTGCTGAGATGTTGTAGCAGAGAGTGTTTGTTGAGATGTGCTATTAGGCAGTGCTTGCTGAGATGTGATATTGGAGAGTTCTGGTTGAGATATAATGTAAGGATTAGAATGATTTTCATCAATATAAATGAGGTAACTAACTCCGTTTGTTTTTATTTCAGTGTCCTAAATAATGCGTCATTACAGGTTCAGTCAACAAAGCATCTGGCGTGTGTTCTTGTATTACAGTGTAATTCTGCTTTCCTTACGCAATTATCGTATTTCTAATTTTCTTTTATCACGTCAGTATAATTGGTATTTAAAAATTCTTGTCTTGTTGAAGAAGAACCGTGCCAGATGTGTACGTTGAGTCACACTCCCACACACAGAACAGTTACATTTGTGCTTGGGTTTTGTAGGTTTTATAGTTGCTGGGGACTTAATTAATTAATTATGTTAACGAAAAATTTCATTTCATTCTTGTTGTTGTTCTTTGCAGTCAGATAGCGTAATAATACTAGTCAGGGCCAACCGATTACGAGACACAGCGTAATCGGACATACAGCTACGAAAAATAAAAAGTATTTACAATCATATTTAATTAAGCCCCCATGCAAGGTTGCTATAAGCTGACGAGCTGGACGTGTTTCCGCCAGAAAAAGGAAATTTGTAAACGTGGTTGTCATGAGTTGATAGATAAATGATGACTTTTGAACATTATTAAGGTAAATACATTGTTTGTTCTCTGTCAAAATCTTTCATTTGCTAACTGTGCCTATCAGTAGTTAGTGCCTTCAATAGTTTGAAGCTTTTATTTATCTGGCAGTATTGGAGCTCGCTGTATTGCAGTAGTTCCAGTAACGAAGATTTTTGTGAGGTAAGTGATTCTTGAAAGGTATAGGTTATTGTTAATCAGGGCCATTCTTTTGTAGGGATTATTGAAAGTCAGATTGCGTTGCGCTAAGAATATTGTGTGTCAGCTTAGTGATGATCAGAATAAGTAAAGAGAAAACTGTTTGAGTACGTTGAGTTTTGTTCAGCTGTTTGAAAATCAAATAACGTAGAAGTTTACCAGCACAGTTATTCATAATTTTTCAAAGGGGACGTTTGACAGTGTCGTTTCGATGCAGCACCCGTTGCTTATACGAAGTGAGAATTCTCATCATTCTGTTATGTCATTCCCATTCATTTTAAGGGATTGTGACAAATGGAAATGGAAATGCCGTGTGGCTAGGACCTCCCGTCGGGTAGACCGTTCGCCTGGTGCCAGTCTTTTGAGTTGACGCCGCTTCGGCGATTTGTGTGTCGATGAGGATGAAATGACGATGCTAAGGACAACACAACACCCAGTCCCTGAGCGGATAAAATCTCCCAGTCCCTGAGCGGAGAAAATCTAATCCGGGCCGTTAGGTACGACATTCCGTCGCGCTGACCACTCAGCTACCGGGGGCGGACAGGGATTGTCACTATAGATCACTAGACTACCTCTTTTCGTACAAACAGCCCCTGGGCTTGTTAACGTCCTCCATACCACGAACAAGTAGTGCAGTGTAAACAGTGCTGATATCACGATTCTGCCGCACTCAGAGGGTTATGCCTACCGCGAAATGTTGCATCACAATGCTAAATCAAATGTCGCTCGACTCCGTGTACTCCCGAGAACGACCGAGCAAAGCCGCGTGACAGGCCGGGCCTTGACCCATACGTGGCCCGCACAAGCTGCACGCGTGAAGTTTGGCACGCTGTGGCCATCCGGTCGTTGGTTCCTCTATCCAATTCTTTGTTTTCCTTCTCTACTGTCCTGATTCTCTCATTACTTAATCCATCCTTCTTTGTCACACCAATCTTATTTCTCAAGAATTTCATGTCACTAGCATTTGTTTTGCTAATCTCTCTTCCTTTTAGTATCTAGTTCTCCATGGCATACGAAATAATAATGAACAGTTCAAAGTAGCGGGTTGTTATCACTTTCTCATTCAGAGCAAATTGAAATGTGCTAAATATGGAAGTTAATTTCCTTTTTACCTTAATGTTGATCGAGCAACACATATGAGAAACAACGAATCCATTCAGCAAGTCACAGTATTCGTAATTTAAGTGAAGTCTGGCATGTGTGCCTTCAAGTCAGTCACGTGAGTTTTTAATGCACACCCTCCAGTAATGAACTCATAGCTTTAACAATTACGCTTTTAAATGAGTAACTGTTACCTGGTCTTGTTCCAGCGACTGATGCAGCACATAATTTTCCATAGATAAGTTCATTCAAACATCGACATTCCTGCTTTTCATTTTTGTTTGATCTCTAAGTTTTTCGAATAATGTTCATGTTGCTGTTGTTGTCATCAGTGCAAGACTGGTTTTATGCAGCTCTCCATGCTACTCTATCTTGTGCAAGCCTCTTCATCTCCGAGTAACTACAGCAACCTACATCCTTCTGAATCTGATTACTGTATTCATCTCCTTGTCTCCCTCTACGATTTTACACCCCCCCCCCCCCCCCCACGCTTTCCTCCAGTACTGAACAGGTTACCCCATGACGCCTCAGAAGGTGTCCTAAGAACCGATCCCTTCTTCTAGGCAGGTTATGCTACAAATCGCTCTTCTCTCCAGTTCTGTTCAGTACCTCCTCATTAGTTACGTGACCATGTTATCTGGTCATGTTCACACGCCGACAAATACTCGTCATTTTGTCGTATGAAAAATCGCAGATCAAAATCAAACGCTGACAGTTCCTCTGATCTTTGAAATTTACACATATTTTCCATCAGTCAATAAGATTTTACCACCATCATGTTTTCGCACACACTAGTCATCTCGATCTGCAGCTTTGCCTGCCTGTTTATTCCTATGTAGAAAAGGTTCAATAGACATTGCAACAAGTCCAGCTACTCCATCGGGGGAAGAAAGGAGGCCAGCTAAACTTGAGGTAAGTTGGTGTCAGTACTATTACGTTATAGGGATAGCTAGGGTTACGAGGGTCACTCAAAAAGAAATGCAAACTATTTTTGTAAAAATGCAGTTTTCATTCTGCATGTGTGAAAGTTTTACAGTGTGTAGATTCATCCTTCCCGCTTGTTTTCAAACTTAGTTCAACCTGTTCCCGTGAGTGGCGCCGTCACAGCATATCTTCAAGATGGCTGCTACACTTGATGTTCGTCAGAAGCAACGTGCTGTCATAGAATCCCTGTGCTGTGAAAACGAGACAGTGGGAAATATCCACAAGAGGTTGAAGAGGGTGTATAGAGATTCTGCTATCGATCGCAGTACAGTTAGTCGGTGGGTAAGCAGGTTACGTGATGAAAGTGGGCACGGCAATATTGAGGATTCTCCTCGCAGCGGCAGGCCTCGTACTGCACACACTCCAGACAATGTGCAGAGAGTTAAAGAATTGGTGACTGCTGACAGACACATCACAGTGAACGAAGTGTCACGCTACGTTGGGATACGGGAAGGAAGTGTTTGCAGAAAATTGAAAGTGTTGACGTTAAAAAAGGTTTGTGCCAGGTGGGTTCCCAGGATGTTGACAGTGGTTCACAAAGAAACAAGAAAAACGGTATGCAGCGAACTTTTGGAACAGTACGAGAATGGTGGAGATGAATTTCTTGGAAGAATTGTGACAGGTGATGAAACATGGCTCCATCATTTTTCACCAGAGACGAAGAGGCAATCAATGGAGTGGCATCATGCAAATTCACCCAAGAAAAAAAATTCAAAACCACACCTTCTGCTGGAAAAGTTACAGGTACGGTGTTTTTCGATTCCGAAGGACCCTTGCTTGTGGACATCATGCCAAGTGGAACCACCATAAATTCTGATGCATATGTGACAACAATGAAGAAACTTCAAGCTCGACTGAGTCGTGTTCGACCACATCGGCAAAAGCAGGTTGTTTTGCTGTTGCACGACAATGCACGTCCTCATGTCAGTCAAAAAACCATGGAAGCGATCACAAAACTCGGATGGACAACACTGAAATACCTGACTTTCAGTCCTGACCTGGCTCCATGTGACTATCATCTCTCTGGGAAACTCAAAGACTCTCTTCGTGGAACAAGGTTTGAAGATGATGACTCCCTCGTGCACGCTGCCAAACAGTGGCTCCAACAGGTTGGTCCAGAATTTTACCATGCAGGTACACAGGTGCTGGTTCCAAGATGGTGTAAGACAGTCGAGAGGGATGGAAATTATGTGGAGAAATGAAAATATGGTTCCTAAAGGATGTATCTACACGCTGTAAAACTTTCAAAAATGTAGAATAAAAGATAGATAAAAAAATAATGTTCATTTCTTTTGGAGTGACCCACATATTTATTTTTGCTGTTGACGAAATGTATGCGCAAATTGTATGCGTATTTATAAACATACCATACTAGTCACTAGTTGTGCCAGACTGGAATTCGAACTCAGACTCCCAACTTAATGCAAGCGGTCTCCTTAACCACTTTGGCTACCCGTGCACGCCACGCCGACTGACTCTAAGTTAAATGTGGCAGGGTCTACATCCCATCCTCGCATCCTGTGATTCCTGTATATGGTAGGCATTGTTATTCTCGTCATCTTGCCTCGCTGTGGCACGAAATTCCGGTTCGCAATGTCTGTATTGTTCATTGTCTGTGAACTCTAATGCCCTTTACCCAGCAACGAAAGATGGATAAACACGAGCAACACAAAAGATTTTATTGAAATAACACTACACGACATATATATACAAAATGTGTGTCAACACTCTACCGCCACATCAATCCATGTACGTTCACATGTTTTAGAGATGGGTTTGGCAACCAGTGTTGTGTGTGTTGACATTTTGAAGAAATATAGTTTATAGATACCAAACCCAGCCAACAAAAATAGCAACCCACTCCTAGTAATGTAAGCAATAACAATATTATACTTGTACATTTACAGACATAATATTGAAAAATACAGAAAAATAATTAAAAAATGAAATGGAAAATGCGGAAAAGCGCTAAAAATTAAAAAAAAGAAACAGTAAAATATGTGCAGGTTATACATTATGTGATCGAAAGTATCCGGACACCCCCAAAAACATACGTTTTTCGTATTAGGTGCACTGTGCTGCCACCTACTGCCAGGTACTCCATATCAGCGACCTCAGTAGTCATCAGACATCGTGAGAGAGCAGAATGGGGCTCTCCACGGAACAGGGACTTCGAACGTGGTCACGTGATTAGGTGTCACTTGTGTCATACGTTTGCACGCGAGATTTCCACACTCTTAAACATCCCTGGGTCCACTGTTTCCGATGTGATAGTGAACGGACACGTACAGCAGAAACGCGTACAGGCCGACCTCGTCTGTTGACTGACAGAGACCGCCAACAGTTGAAGAGGGTCGTAATTTGTAGTAGGCAGACATCTATCCAGACCATCCCACAGGAATTCCAAACTGCATCACCATCCACTCCAAGTACTATGATAGTTAGGCGGGAGGTGAGAAAACTTGGATTTCATGGTCGAGCCGTTGCTCATAAGCCACACATCACTCTGGTAAATGCCAAACGACGCCTCACTTGGTGTAAAGAGCGTAAACACTGGACGATTGAACAGTGGAAAAACGTTGTGTGGAGTGACGAATCACGGTACACAATGTGGCGATCCGATGGCAGGGTGTTGGTATGGCGAATGCCCGGTGAACGTCATCTGCCAGCGTGTGTAGTGCCACCATTAATATTCAGAGGCTGTGGTGTTATGGTGTGGTCGTGTTTTTCATTGAGGGGGCTTGCACCCCTTGTTGTTTTGCTTGGTACTATCACACACAGACCTACATTGATGTTTTAAGCACCTTGTTTCCCACTGTTGAAGAGCAATACGGGGATGGCTATTGTATCTTTCAACACGATCGAGCACTGTTCATAATGCACAGCCTGTGGCAGAGTGGTTACGCGACAATAACATCCCTGTATTGGCCTGGCCTGCACAGAGTCCTGTCCTGAATCCTATAGGACACATTTGAGATGTTTTGGAACGCCAAATTCGTGCCAGACATCACCGACCGAGATCGATACCTCTCATCTATGCACCACTCAGTGAAGAATGGGTTACCATTCCCCAAGAAACCTTCCAACACCTGATTCAGGTGTCCGGGTACTTTTGATCACATAGTGTACGTATTTACGCATACGAAGTAGCCGAAACTTTTTGTGATGTAAGCACTGGTTCGAAGTATCCTGAAATCTCCTGGATACTTTCCTTGCAGGCTACAAGTTTGTTCCAAGGAAGGGAACTATTATAATCACAGCACCAAATGCTCCCAAATTAACTCAGAGCCCTAACTGTTGAGAGAGAAAGCGTGAATGTCCCTGGGGGAAACAAAATATTAGGATTCTCATTTATGTAGAGGCACGGAGGCAGGCAGAGACATGACGTCAAAATACAGTTATAAATAAAAAAAGCATACAGACGTAGTAATCGTTAGAGAGGGGATGTAACGATCAGACAAAGAGAGAGAATGACACGACAAATCCTTCAATAGTGGAAAGACGCTGCATTCCAGAGAGACATTCTTACGAAAGGAAATTGTCCGACTAGTTCTGTGTCCGTTTGGAATCGGTAATATTTTATTCTGAATTTTGTGGTATTCTTTCCCAATACATACGAGTTGCAAGTCTTATGTATTTGGAATTGTAAAAATATTTGGATGCAATGTAAAGCGGTAAGACTGTAGAACCGAAAAGCGAAACGGATACTAACGTTATTATACATGAAATCGCGAGAAGTTTGCTGACAGCGCTTAAAAGGCGCTCTATGGACTAATCGATGGCATACATTTCATCTACATGACTTAGATTAAAACCTGATATTTTTGCCGCAGTCTGTCTAATTTTTAAAACAATTCATCCTACATTTAACCATTTTTCGACTGTTCTCTCCAGTAGTATCAGTTGTGGGACATTTACTGCTTTCAACGAAATGCACTGCAGTGACTTAGAGGAGAGTAAATGCATGTTGGAGAGAGACAGTCGCAGATGCAGTCAGCGCAGATATTGTTCCATTTCATCATCATGATGTGGAGAGTAATGCCCAGCACTGCTGACTGGTCAGGGGTATTCTTAGCTCCATCTGCCAACCTGCGAGTTCCTGCCGCCGTCCAAAATTTTTAATTATTTTTGGAAAAAAATTGCAGTTACGCCCTTGCTATAAGTGGACCGGGTGACTTTAAAGTGAATTTCTTCCGTTAGAATGCGTTATGAGTAACATCATGCACACGAAAAGAAAAAAAAACATATCCACCCTACCCTTGACGTTGGGGTATCCACAACAACGCACACACCTCGAAATAATGTGTAATATAAGTTATATACTTAGAACGTATGACCGAAAGTGCTGCCGTGTTGAGACTTCACCCAGATGTTTTTTAGCTACCGATAAGAATCATTGACAAAACTGTGTCTGACATGTGGCGGAGTCTAATGCAAAATATTATCTATCAGTCTAAAACTATACTTAGGTAACGCGTATATCAATTACGCAGACTAATGCAGTTGTGCTCATATAAGGTAATGTGTTCTGTGACATTTGCTATTACAGAGGGTGCACTAACACTGGTTGAGGGCCTAAGTCTAGATTGTGTGCATTATTTTATCAAAATACATGTCTTAGTTTTACTTATGATATCAAATTCGTCCATACGTTATGACGATCCTCCAGGCTAAGGTAATATTATTACGTAGCTTCATATGGTTATTGGGCTTAAGAGTGGTACCTCGCATTTTTATAGATATTGTGACTGATACTTCAATAATAAATATAAAGTATGTTTTTTTAATGTACAGATTAGCACTAGACATACAAAAAAACACATTCACGTTGCTGAACCCACGTCCCAGCCCATGGTCCTGGGCTAGCCACATTGCACCACACACACACAAAATAGTATAGTAGGATTGCAAGTCCAATCACATTTAGAAGATATGACTAGAAGGACACTTAACTGGAAGTATGAAAGTATTGCATCATAATCTTTACCTGGAGGATTCTGCCACTAGTACAAATAAATGTCGTCAGTAAAGAACATTTGCTGTTGGTGGTCATTCTGATGATATTGCTATGGTACGATGCATTCCACTGCTCGTCTTACACATTTACGAACAGCTATATGTGTATGGTGGGTCTCACTGTCTTGCTGGCAAAGATACAGAACATATTATAC
Source organism: Schistocerca piceifrons (assembly GCF_021461385.2). NCBI lineage: Eukaryota > Metazoa > Arthropoda > Insecta > Orthoptera > Acrididae > Schistocerca > Schistocerca piceifrons. The sequence continues at coordinate 817,980,666 of NC_060140.1, read as the reverse complement.
CTTATTGTCGTTAAGGCTTTCGTCGCCTCTTATTGACAAACTGCCTGGTGGCCTCTGAGTCGGGTTCTTCGGCCGCTGTTCGTTTGATGAGTTTTTTGACGTTTCGCCAGCACGACTGGCGCATTGTCAAAGATTCACCCTCCGTTGCTGGTGGTGAACTGGAGTCGAGCTCGCGGGTGCAGACTGTGTGTATTTGGCGCGCCAACGTCCAAGGGCTTTTAAGTGATCATTTCTGTTGCGGTTCTCCTCTTGCTACCTGCAACAGTCGTTCACTGCAGCACGGGTATCCAGGATCCGTTCACCTTAAGGTTTCTTCTTTGTTGTTGAAGCTGTTCTCATGTTTGTGTATTTCTGTAGCTTCTCTGAACAATCGGGTGTGATAACCCTCTTCTACAGCCAGACGTTCAGTGTCTGCGAATTTTACTATGTGGTCGGCATCACACAGCGAGCGCTCTGCCGCGGCCGATTTCTCCACCTGCCCCATCCTGCAATGTCCCTGATGTTCTGTGATCCTGGTGTTGATTGATCGTCAAGGTCATTCCAACTTCATCTTTTTCGCATCTGCATGGTATGCTGTATATTATGGACATCACAAGTAGGTCCCTTGTCTCCTATTCCCATCTGCGACACTCTCTGATCTTCTTTGTCGGTTTATAAATACCTCTTAACGCCGTTTTTGCGCAATGTACAGCCGATTCTCTCCGTCACTCTAGGAATGTATGGCAGAAGGGAAGTACCAGACATTTCTTTTTCCAGTGTGTCACTTTGCCGAGAATTTGACACTTATTTTTTTCCCGAGGCATCAGTCTACTGACTAGTTTGATGAACCCGCCATGGATTTTTCTCCTGTGCCAACCTCTTCGAGAAGCACTTGCAACTTATGTCCTGAATTATTTGCTTGATGTATTCCAATCTTTGCCTTCCTTTACAGTTTTTGCCCCTTACAGTTACCTCTAGTACCACGGAAATCATTCCCTGATATCTTGCTAGATGTCTTATCAACTTGTCCCTTTTCCTTGTCAGAGTTTTACACATATTCCTTTCCTCTCCGATTCTATGCAGAATCTCCTCATTCCTTACCTTGTCAGTCCATCTAATTTTCAACACTCGCCAGTAGCGCCACATCCCAGATGCTTCGGTTTTCTTCTGTTACGGTTTTTCTACAGTCCATGTTTCACTACCATACAATGTGAAACTTACCCGCCCGTCGGTGTGGCCGAGCAGTTCTAGGCGCTACAGTCTGGAACCGCGCGACCGCTACGGTGGCAAGTTCGAATCCTGCCTCGGGCATGGATGTGTGTGATGTCCTTAAGTTAGTTAGGTTTAAGTATTTCTAAGTTCTAGGGGACTGATGACCTCAGAAGTTAAGTCCCATAGTGCTCAGAGCCATCTGAACCATTTTGAAACGTCCCCTTTGAAAAATTAAGAATGACCATGCTGGTAAACTTCTACATTATGGTTCAAATGGCTCTGAACACTATGGGACTTAACATCTGAGGTCATCAGTCCCCTAGAACTTAGAACTACTTAAACCTAACTAACCTAAGGACATCAATCACATACATCCATGCCCGAGGCAGGATTCGAACCTTCGACCGTAGCAGTGGTGCGGTTCCAGGCTGAAGCGGCTAGAACCGCTCGTCCACACCGGCCGGCAAACTTCTACGTTACTTGATTTTCGAACAGCTGAGCAAAACTCAACGTACTCAAACAGTTTTCTCTTTACTTATTCTGATCGTCGCAAAATTGACACACAATATTTTTATCGCAACACAATCTGACTTTCAATAATCTCTAAAAAAGAATGGCCTTGATTAACAATAACCTATAGTCCTATACCTTTCATGAATCACTTACCTGACAAAAATCTTCGTTACTCTAACTATCGCAATACAGCAAGCGCCAATATTGCCAGCTAAATAAAAGATTCTGACTACTGAAGGCACTAACTACTGATAGGCATAGTTAACAAATGAAAGATTTCGATAGAAAACAACAATGTATTTACATTAATAGTGTTCAGAAGTCATCATATATATATATATATATATATATATATATATATATATATATATATATATATATATATATATATATATATATATATATATATATATGAGATGAGCCGCCAGCAGTGGTGGATTTGGAGACAGGGATGCCAGAGTTTTGAGAAGTTACTTCTCAAAACTCTGGCATCCCTGTCTCCAAATCCACCACTGCTGGCGGCTCATCTCCAACTGCACAACGCTACGCTCTGTTCACATCCAACTGCCCAACACTACACAAGCGGATATTCCAACAATGAATCCAACCAGCCACAGACTGCACACAGCGCAGTCAGCGATTTTCATAAAGAGCACTACGTGGCATTACCAACATAAAAACCTAAACACCCTACTTACAAATGCTGTGCTCCACATGTACATTCTCAGAAATTTCTTCCTCAAATTAAGGCTTATGTTTGACAGCAGTAGACTTCTCTTGGTGAGGAATGCCCTTTTGGCCAGTACTCCTGTGCTTTTGATGTCCTTGTTCCGTTCGTCATTGGTAATTTTGCTGCCTAGGTAGTAGAATTCCTTAATTTCATCTACTTCGAGACCATCAATCTTGGTGTTAAGTTTCTCGGTGTTCTCATTTCTGTTGCTTCTCATTACTCTCATCTTTCTTCGATTTGCTCTCGATCCATATTATGTGCTCTTTAGACCTTACATTCCATTCAGCAGTTCCTGTAATTACTTCTCACTTTCACTCAGGACAGCAATGTCATCAGCAAATCATATCATTGATATCCTTTCATCTTGAATTTAATTCCATTCCTGAACCACTCTTTTATTTCCATCATTTCTTTTCCGATGTACAGATTGAACAGTAGGAGCGAAAGACTATATCCACGTCTTACACTCTGTCATATTGCTTATATAAATTGTGGAGTATCCATTTCTCCACTGAACGCTTGCATCTTGCCTCTGAGGTGCTGCGGCTCACGTTTTCATCTTGCCCAATTTACGAGCGTATTAATCCCGCCCCCCTTCTGGCTGATTCGACAGCTGGTGAAGGTAGTGGTTCGTGTATGTTGTTAATAGTTAATATATGAGATTTATAGTAATGTAGCTTATGCCCACCTAGCTAGCCGCGCGGTCTAACGCGCTGCTTACCGAGCGGGAAGGCGTGCCGGTCCCTGGCACCCAGCGGATTTGTGTCCAGGTCAGCCTGTGGATAGTTGTTAAGGCGGTTTCCACCTGCCTCGGCGAATGCGGGCTGGTTCCCCTTATTCCGCCTCAGTTACATTATGTCGGCGATTGCTGCGCAAACACTGTCTCCACATACACGTATACTGTAATTACTCTACCACGCAAAATTTGGGGTTACACTCGTCTGGTATGAGATGTTCCCGGGGGGGAGGGGTGGGGGCTCACTGGGGGCAGAACCGCACAGTAACCCTGCGTTCGGTGTGGGGTAGCGGCGGGGTGGGTGGACTGCTGTAGCCTGTTTTGGGGTTGAGGGCTAAGCGGGACAAAGCCTCTCTGTCGTGTCTTGGTCCCCGGTTCAAAACACGATACACAATAAAATGTAGGATATGCTATTTATACCTCTGGTTTTATTTGTTAAGGGTGGAATGAATGCCTGGGTACCTGCTTTTATAACAGTGAATTTGCCTCCAGCAGCCAGGTCCGACGCGATTACGCATGCATTGTGCAAATTTCTCGGTAATTGCTGTGTTGGTGGTTGGGGGGGGGGGGGGGGGGGGGGAGGGTAGTGTGTTCTCCCTCATACTCCAAGCAAAGACGTTTGCGGTCATGGCTATACTCCACACGTTAGTGTTAGAGGTGTGAGCTACCTGCAGGCGACTTACTTTTCGCTGGAGCTCTCCCTTCAGCTGCGTTTTTTTAGCACTGCTGTGCTAATTCTTGTACAAACACTATCTTTGGTTGGAAACATAAGAATCTTGCTATTATGTCATTACTTCCAACAACACGCTTGTTTTCAAACAGCAACTCAGACGTCGCACAATTTCGTAACTTAGTGGTGGCTTTGCAGGATTTTACCTAATACAGTGTGATATTTCTTATACATGCAGTATCTTCGGTTGGCTTACAAATTTGGTATGTCATCAATAATATGTTGTGATGCCATTTTTACCATTGTGTTCATTTCCAATCTAAGACGTGCATTTTGATGTCGCACATACGCACACACACACACACACACACACACACACACACACACACACACAAAATAGTAATGTGGTGGTGGCTCAGCAATGATAAATAATTCAGCTACTTTTGGGCACATGCTGCTTTTTGATTGACTGACAGCATCATACGTCGTAGTGAAGTGACACGACAGTACATTGATAAAACACCGAGAGCAGTGGAATGCCACTCAGTCAACTGGATAAAATTGTGGCAATATACGAAGAAATGAGGAAAAATACATAAAATTGCGAAAAATGTGGAAAAATTTGTAAAATTGTTGATTAATGAGGACACAGCACGTACATGTCTGCCTGGGTATGACCTCTGCGGCTCGAATGACAAAAATAATGTCATATTAATATAATTTGTTATTAACAAATAGACCTAGATTGATGTGACTCGACATAATTACTATAATATTAATTAGTTAATAATGAACAGACACAGCTCGATCCTGCCCCCATGTCGTTCAGCTCCAGAGTGAAACCAGCCACTCATTTTCCCTGGATATAATAGATGAAGATGGGAAGGAGGCGCTTGAATCTCTTTGGTCCAGAGGGAGAGGAGAGCAGAGAGAGGAGAAAAGGTAGGGGTTTCTCTAGATGACCTTAATCAATTACCGATGGTTCCCTCGGGCAGGGGAGTGGGGAGGGGGGAGTGACCATTAATATAAGTTGCCCATGGGTGTATCCTGACAGTGGAAGTCCTTATCAATGACATTGTGATAAGAGGGTTATCTCGGTTCGTACCCATACCAATAACCTACTACTTATCAGATACAACATTATCATATCATCCGATGTATTGGTTGTCTTTCCCCCTTGCCCTAGGGCTAGTAACCGGCCAGCTACACTACTCACTCTTCTGATTACCTGCTGTGCCCTTTCTGTGTTGTTAAGTCCACTGAAAACGTGTCATTATGAACAATGAACCTCTGAGAGGTACCTGACTCCAGATGTCCACCGCATGCTGTTCCACTTCTAGTATTCAGTTTGAAGCTTCTTGAGATGCACTTGCATTCACTGACAGCAGCAATTCCTGTCGAGTTTGAAGCCAACAGTCACTGTCAAGACGTCACACTTGTCTCCAGTAGCCTCCCAGTTGAACGTTTTTACGACTACAGTTCTTACACCTCGTTACGTGGATGCAAACGATACACGATTCATTGACGATGAATCGTCTATCTTGATTCACGGTGTGGTGATTAACACTTCCAAACACGGCAGTCCTTTCTGCCATTTTGTGACGTCTCTACGTCGATCTACCTTGCTGCTCCGATTCCGCGCAGCAGTGAAGTAAGTACACACCATTCTACTTCCAGGTCTTGTGTCACCAGCGCAGGATCACACAAACCTCCTCGTAACGAGGCACTCCAAATCAAACACGGCAGCCAGTCTGCCCTTCTAAAGGAGTGACTAATATTTTAGCTGCTGATGAATCTCCCAGGTTCTACGGTCATTGTCAGTGAAACACTTTGTGTCCTGAGGTTTCGTCCAGAACTGCTTTGGGCATCTTCAGAGGTGCTCCTGGATCCGTTGAACCTTGCCACCGTGCGAGGTGGGATTCAGATCCGTGTTCGGGCCTCTAGATTTAGGTCTTCCGTGATTTCCCTAAATCGCTCCACGCAAATGCCCGGATGGTTCCTTTGAAAGGGCGCTGCCAACTTCCTTCCCCATCCTCTAAAAATAACCAAGCTTATGCTCCATCTGTAATGACCTCTTTATCGACGGGATGTAAGCCCCTAATCTACGTCCCTTCCTTCTTTTTCTAAGTCTTGCCGACTGACGAATCAGACATCGGAGGGCGACATTAATATTGTGAAGAAGGGACGTGGCAGAAGTTTACATGCGATCCGTAGAGATAGTCCTAGGCAAAGGTAAAACTTAAACTACGGAACTTTCGACTGTGAAAGGTAGAGTTTATCTGTCGATTCTGTGCAGCTCTGTCCACCTATTACTATGGCTCGTGGTTTCTCCTTTTCTGTTAAAATTGTCTCTATGTTTGTATATTTCGATGGCTGCTGTATATAGCGGCGGATAACAGTTGGTCACCGTAGTCAAAGACTGGTTTCGGAAAACTTCACATCATGGTTTCCCTTCTGAAGAGCACGATCCGCTACAGCTGAGTTTTCCACGTTCCTTAGTCGGCAAAAACGTTTGTCTATCTTCAGCCGCGAATTCACGTATCTCTTCGTTCATCCGATGTAGACCTTACCACACGTAAAAGAATTTTATATAATCTTCATGCCGCGGGTGGAAGGTGTTTAGACTATACAGATCTATGCGACTGTATATTTTCGCTTTAGCTTACTAACCTGTCTGATGTTACGTTTCTGTAAAATGTTCCCGATATGATGTTACATTTTTAACAGGGGAATAGTCATGAAACTTAGTGGTGTATGAACAATAGCTCTACAGAATCGATGAACAAGTTTTACCTTGGAGAGGCGACAGTGCGAAAGTTAAGTTTTATCTCTGACAAGAAACATCTCTGCCAATCACGTATATATGCCGCTCTTCGACGTCCGAATTGTCTGTAGGGAAGACTCATCGGAACCCGGAGCACCTCTGAAATTTTCCACCACAGTTCTGGAGGAAATGTCAGTAACGAAAAAGTTTCTTGGACCAAGACCACACAACACGGAAGATTCACTAGCATCTAAAGCAACTATAGTTGGAGTCACGAACGATACTGGTGGACTTTAGGCTTGTTCTGCGCACCTGCGTCACGTATGCTCCGACACCCAATGAGCGTTCAGTTCGTTCTGGGCGCTCTGCTACGAAGGCTGTAGCTAATGCGTGCATTAAACGTCATCGTAGCGAGTTGTTTAGTGAATTTCGATTCCATTTGTTGCGAGTTGTCACCACTGATTGTGGTGGTGATAATTCTGCATAAGTAAGCGAGAGGCATATTTTGCAGGATATAAGCTTTCTTCGAGCCCAAACCACGCGCATGCGCGAACTCTAATGTCGCTTGGAATCGTCAACAATGCTATCTCCGTCGGTGCCTCGACATGCGCGAACCGCCAAAATTCGTGGATCGGACTATAGTCTGAGAAACCTTCACTACAGGGTGTTACAAAAAGGTGCGGCCAAACTTCCAGGAAACATTCCTCACACACAAAGAAAGAAAATATGTTATGTGGACATGTGTCCAGAAACGCTTACTTTCCATGTTAGAGCTTATTTTATTACTTCTCTTCAAATCACATTAATCATGGAATGGAAACACACAGCGACAGAACGTACCAGCGTGACTTCAAACGCTTTATTACAGGAAATGTTCAAAATGTCCTCCGTTAGCGAGGATACATGCATCCACCCTCCGTCGCATGGAATCCCTGATGCGCTGATGCAGCCCTGGAGAATGGAGTATCGTATCACAGCCGTCTACAATACGAGCACGAAGAGTCTCCACATTTGGTACCGAGGTTGCGTAGACAAGAGCTTTCAAATGCCCCCATAAATGAAAGTCAAGAGGGTTGAGGTAAGGAGAGCGTGGAGGCCATGGAATTGGTCCGCCTCTACCAATCCATCGGTCACCGAATCTGTTGTTGAGAAGCGTACGAACACTTCGACTGAAATGTGCAGGAGCTCCACCGTGCATGAACCACATGTTGTGTCGTACTTGTAAAGGCACATGTTTTAGCAGCACAGGTAGAGTATCCCGTATGAAATTATGATAACGTGCTCCATTGAGCGTAGTTGGAAGAACATGGGGCCCAATCGAGACATCACCAACAATGCCTGCCCAAACGTTCACAGACAATCTGTGTTGATGACGTGATTGCACAATTGCGTGCGGATTCTCGTCAGCCCACACATGTTGATTGCGAAAATTTACAATTTGATCACGTTGGAATGAAGCCTCATCCGTAAAGAGAACATTTGCACTGAAATGAGGATTGACACATTGTTGGATGAACCATTCGCAGAAGTGTACCCGTGGAGACCAATCAGCTGCTGATAGTGCCTGCACACGAAGTACACGGTACGGAAACAACTGGTTCTCCCGTAGCACTTTCCATACAGTGACGTGGTCAACGTTACCTTGTACAGCAGCAACTTGTCTGACGCTGACATTAGGGTTATCGTCAACTGCACGAAGAATTGCCTCGTCCATTGCAGGTGTCCTCGTCGTTCTAGGTCTTCCCCAGTCGCGAGTCATAGGCTGGAATTTTCCGTGCTCCCTAAAACGCCGATCAATTGCTTCGAACGTCTTCCTGTCGGGACACCTTCGTTCTGGAAATCTGTCTGTATACAAACGTACCGCGCCACGGCTATTGCCCCGTGCTAATCCATACATCAAATGGGCCTCTGCCAACTCCGCATTTGTAAACATTGCACTGACTGCAAAACCACGTTCGTGATGAACACTAACCTGTTGATGCTACGTACTGATGTGCTTGATGCTAGTACTGTAGAGCAATGAGTCGCATGTCAACACAAGCACCGAAGTCAACATTACCTTCCCTCAATTGGGCCAACTGGCGGTGAATCGAGGAAGTACAGTACATACTGACGAAACTAAAATGAGCTCTAACATGGAAATTAAGCGTTTCCGGACACATGTCCACATAACATCTTTTCTTTATTTGTGTGTGAGGAATGTTTCCTGAAAGTTTGGCCGTACCTTTTTGTAACACCCTGTATATGGGTAATTAGTGAACCCAGCAATGCTTCGCAATTGCTAAATATGTATGGAAATTGGATATCCTTCTCTCTCGTCTCTGTACGTACGGTCATCCCTACCTCTCTTTGTTCATCTCCTCACCATCCCTCCTCTCTGTGCCCATCATCCCTTCCCCTCCTCCTCCTCCTGTCTTCGCCCTCCTTCTCCTCCCCGCTCTCTATCTCCTTTTCCCCCCTCACTATGTCCGTTTCCTCCCCCTTCCCCTCTCTGTACATCTCTTCTTTCCACTCTCTCTGAACTTCCGACTTGTTATTATATTTGCGAGCGAAATATCGAATGAGATTTGAAGTCGCTTAAAATGAATGCGCAAATTGTTTGGGATCTGTGGGGCCCTGCCCACTCGTCGCTTATATGGTGCCTAAAGGATGCTGCGTTCTCAGATAGCTATGCAACAATTGAAGAAAATCACATTAATAGTTTTTATTTCAATAAAGCAGACTGACAATACTTTGAATGTACAACGGTGTCGCAAGACATGGGCGACATGTAAACAATTAAAGTCCTTCGCTGTGTACAAGGTCCATGGAAGCAATTGGTATGGATGCACTTCATCGCTACCGTAGTGCTCTCCGCTAGGCTGGGTCTAGTACTGTCCGACTACTGTGCCGCCGAGGCTGGCAAGAGCGGCACTTACATTCTCCTCTTGTAGAGGCCGCTCCCCTCGTGGTGCGGTCCTAGTCAGCGCACTATTGGCCGACGTCCTCTCACCGCCTTCTCTGCTCTTGCATTCTTCATCTTCGTTCCGGCGCTTGTGGTTACGCCAGAACAGGATCATTGGTGTACGAGGCGTAAGAGAACTCTCCATCTGCTGGATCTGTTAGGATAGTAGCTTCTGTGTAAGCATTTCGAAAAATTTTAATCTGAAAATCGGTTGGAATACAAATTTTCTGGCGTTTCAAATTCCGTAGCAGTATTCTTGTCATAAGCCAATAAGCCATAAATACAAATTTCTTGTTTTCTCTTAAAACCGACTGCGTGGAAGAAAACAAAATGATGCATAGTTCCATTTACAATTTTCGTTTGAAATTATATATAAGAAGAAAGAATATACGATATACAATTACTCACAAAAAATTTGCAGGTTTTAGGGACATATTCCTTACACGAATACACGGAAAACACGTGTAAACATTGTGTCTAAGGTGCATAACTTAAGAGATATGAGTAATGGTTCGTCTTAGATACTATGAAACACAGTTCTTCTACTAAAGGCTCTTTGTTCTTCATATTTTGGGAGGAAGTAGTATGGACAAAAAAAAAAAAAAAAAAAAAAGAATTCATACCGGGAGAATTGCGAGAACTTGCTCAGAAGAAGAGATGTGTTTCACACTAGCGAAGATGAGTAAGTCTACATCTACTTCTTCATCTATACTCTGCAAACCACCGTGAGGTGCAAGGCAGCGGGCACGTCCCATTGTACCAGTTATAAGGGTTTCTTCCAATTCCATTCATGTATGGATCGCGGGAATAATGATTGTTTGAATGCCTCTGTACATGCAGTAACTATTCTAATCTTATCCTCACGTTCCCTGTGTGAGCGATACGTAGGGGGTTGTAATACATCTGTAGAGTAATCATTGTCGTGTCTTGAAACTTTGTTAATAGACTTTATCGGGATAATTTACGTTTGTCTTTAATAGTCTGTCAGTTCAGTTCCTTCGGTGTGTCTGTGATACTCTACCATGGATTAAACAAACCTGTGAGCACTCGTGCTGCCCTTCTTTGTATACGTTCAATATCCCCTGTTAGTCCTATCTGGTACGGGACCCACACACTTGGGCAATATTCTAGGATGGGTCGAAAGAGTGATTTGTAAGCAATCTCTGTTGTTGACTCATTGCACAGCCCCAGTGTTCATAGCTCTTAAGGTACGCTTTTGAGATTCCATGTTTACTGCGCATTTTTTTCTTCTCCCAAAATACGGAAAGCAAAGCCCTTGCAGTAGAAGTGATCTGTTTCATAATATCGAAGGTGAACAAGAGCTCATACTTCTTAAGGCATGCATTTTAGAGATCGCGTTTACTAAATCTTATTTTACTTACTTCTGTATAAGGAACTTGTCGCTAAAATTTGTCGATTGTGTTTTGGGACTCCCTGTATATTGGAGAAACTATTTGTCCCATGGTTTTAATGTCGTGCTATCGCAGCTAACACTGGCCGTGAGAAAGAAAACTAAACTGCCCATTTTCACAGCGCAGCATTTTCATTCTCGCAGTCGCTTATAACGCAACACCTTTACAACATTGTTTAAAAAATTGTGCAGTCTATGTCCGACTAAACGTTTGTTAAACCTTAGTGTAAAAATTTGAAGTAAATCGAGCAAGGTCATTTCAAGACTTTCGTTAACAACGCTTGTCAATTTATATAGCCAAGGATTACCAAAAACTTGCACCGGAAATACTGCGGAAAGGGAAGTTCGTACTGACGTGTGCCATAAATATTGCGGAAGGAGGAAGTGCTATTGATGAGGTGTTTTCAAAGAATGGGTAGGGCTCGTAGTAAAAATTTGAAGTAAATCGAGCAAGGTCTTTTTAAGACTTTCGTTAACAACGCTTGTCAATTTATATAGCCAAGGATTACTAAAAACTTGCACCGGAAATACTGCGGAAAGGGAAGCTCCTACTGACGTGTGCCATAAATATTGCGGAAGGGGGAAGTGCTACTGATGAGGTGTTTTCAAAGAATGGGTAGGGCTCGTATTGTCAGCCAATCAACAGATTTTAATAATATTTAGAAAGTGTCCTTTTTCTACAAACATACATTTTTTTAAATGATATTTAATTGCCTCTATTGCGATTAATAAACAAAAAGAACGGTACGCCAAATTAGAACGTCAGTGGCGTTTGTCACAGGATACTAGTGCGAGTCGTTCACGATATATCGTGTTTTGAATAGTTCGCACACTGAGATTTGTACAATACCTATGGTAGCACACACCAACGAACAACGCAAGTACATACACTAGCTGTGTGTATTCTGACCAGTAACGAGACAATTTACTATCACAAGTCGAGTTCAAAATGAGCACCGGCAGCGTCTATACACGCTCACAGTCTGGTATGGAACGATTGCTGCACACGTGCTAGCATTCCAGGTCGGATGTCTGCAAGCTGCAGTAATACGTCGTTGGATATCATCGGGTGTAGTTGGTATGTCCACGTAGACACCGTATTACAAGCTGACCCACAGTAGAAAGACTACAGGCGTGAAATCTGGGGAACAGACTGGCCAAGGTAGAGATTTGATTTGGAAATAATTTTTGAAGACATTCTGTAGTACTTCCTGCACTAAGGTCTGGACAGGCAATAATGTTGGTACCATAGGTTCCTCCTAGTCTGCAGAGGAACATTTCCTAGCATTCGTGGAACATGGTCTGTTAGGAGACTGTGACACTTGTGCACGTTCAATGTTCCATCTATAAAAAACAGTCCTATGAGCTGATGGTTCTCTGTCCCACACCACACGTTTACACTCTATGGTTGCTCAGGTTCTGCCTAAGTCAACAGAGCAGAAGTGCATCTCTCGACGGTTTACCTGACTGTGATTGTTAAATGTGGCTTCATCATTAAACAAGATATATGATTCATCTGGAGTATCCTGTCTGAATGCCCGTGTACAGAAGTTAACACGATTCTCATAATTATTTCGATGCAGCTCTTGATGGAGGCAGATGTGATAGGCATGGGACCAATGTCGACGAAGAGCACATAGGACACTTGCTTGACTCATGCTACATATTCATGCGATTGCATGGTACCTAATGTGCGGCTCAACTTCAACAGCAGCAAGAACATTAATTTTCCTTTCTTCTGTCGTCACACACTGGACTCGCATTCGGGAGGACGACGGTTCAATCCCGTGTTCGGCCATTACGTTTTTCCGGAATTCCCTAAATCGCTCCAGGCAAATGCCGGGATGGTCCGTTAGAAATGGCACGGCCGACTTCCTTCCCCCTCCTTTCCTAATCTTATGAGACCGATGACCTTGCTTCTTGGTCTTCTCCCGCAAACAACCCTCTGCCGACACTTGCTTCCTTCTGCTACGCTGTGTTGGTGTTACACTATCACGTTCACGTAACAGGTGGAAGAGTTCGATAAATAATTGCCAAGATGGTTGACGTCTATTGGGGTATCTTGCCGAATACACCGTACAAGAACGAACTGCATTCTTCCAGTATTCTCCGAACAACATGAGCAAGTCGCCTTTCTCAGCACTGATAAATCCCATCGTCCAATCACTACCCACTTCTTGGCCTTCACACAGTAATAGCTACGCAAGTTGAATGGTGCAACGAATGAGTCGATGTGGGAACTTTTCAAAATACGGTATCTTGTCAACGACTCGCAACAGACTCCTGCAACAAACATCACTGAAATTCTGATTTACCCTACTTTTAGTTTGTTAAAGTCAGTAAGCGCTGTTCCTATTAAGGAAAGTGTATATTTGCACAAAAAATATACTTCCCAAGTATTATTACAATCTGTTTACTGGCTAATAATACGAGCTCCTGTCTACCGATCTATTCCGTGAAAACCGCTCATCATTAGCACATTCTATTTCCGCAATATTTGCGGTGAAAGTTATATATATATATATCCAGCGGTAATGGTAGGTGACTCACCCTATATATATATATATATATATATATATATATATATATATATATATATATATATATATATATATATATATAGGGTGAGTCACCTACCATTACCGCTGGATATATTTCGTAAACCACATCAGATACTGACGAATCGATTCCACAGACCGAACGTGAGGAGAGGGGCTAGTGTAATTGGTTAATACAAACCATAAAAAAAATGCACGGAAGTATGTTTTTTAACACAAACCTACATTTTTTAAATGGAACCACGTTAGTTTTGTTAGCACATCTGAACACATAAACAAATACGTAATCAGTGCCGTTTGTTGCATTGTAAAATGTTAATTACATCCGGAGATATTGTAACCCAAAGTTGATGCTTGAGTACCACTCCTCCGCTGTTCGATCGTGTGTATCGGAGAGCACCGAATTACGCAGGGATCCAAAGGGAACGGTGATGGACCTTGGGTACAGAAGAAACTGGAACAGCACATTACGTCCACATGCTAACACCTTTTTATTGGTCTTTTTCACCGACGCACATGTACATTACCATGAGGGGTGAGGTACGTACACACGTGGTTTCCGTTTTCAATTACGGAGTGGAATAGAGTGTGTCCCGACATGTCAGGCCAATAGATGTTCAATGTGGTGGCCATCATTTGCTGCACACAATTGCAATCTCTGGCGTAATGAATGTCGCACACGCTGCAGTACATCTGGTGTAATGTTGCCGCAGGCTGACACAATACGTTGTTTCATATCCTCTGGGGTTGTAGGCACATCACGGCACACATTCTCCTTTAACGTACCCTACAGAAAGAAGTCCAGGGGTGTAAGATCAGGAGAACGGGCTGGCCAATTTATGCGTCCTCCACGTCCTATGAAACGCCCGTCGAACATCCTGTCAAGGGTCAGCCTAGTGTTAATTGCGGAATGTGCAGGTGCACCATCATGCTGATACCACATACGTCGACGCTTTTCCAGTGGAACATTTTCGAGCAACGTTGGCAGATCATTCTGTAGAAACGCGATGTATGTTGCACCTGTTTGGGCCCCTGCAATGAAGTGAGGACCAATGAGGTGGTTGCCAATGATTCCGTACCATACATTTACAGTCCACGGTCGCTGTCGCTCTACCCGTCTGAGCCAGCGAGGATTGTCCACGGACCAGTAATGCATGTTCCGTAGATTCACTGCCCCGTGGTTTGTGAAACCCGCTTCATCGGTAAACAGGTAGAACTGCAACGCATTCTCTGTTAATGCCCATTGACAGAATTGCACTCGATGATTAAAGTCATCACCATGTAACTGCTGATGTAGCGACACAACCGGCCGTGGTGATCGAGCGGCTCTAGGTGCTTCAGTCCGGAGCCGCGCGACTGCTACGGTCGCAGGTTCGAATCCTGCCTCGGGCATGGATGTGTGTGGTGTCCTTAGGTTGGTTAGGTTTAAGTAGTTCTAAGTTCTAGGGGACTGATGACCTCAGCTGTTAAGTCCCATAGTGCTTAGAGCCATTTGTAGCGACACATGAAACGGGTGAAAGTGGTGACGATGCAGTATGCGCATGACACTACTTTGACTCAGTCCACCGGCTCTCGCAATGTCCCGTGTACTCATGTGTGGGTTCATGGCAACAGCAACTAACACACCAACTGCACCCGCTTCTCCTGTGACGGGCCTGTTACGGACCCGTTTGCGTGCTACGACCATTCCTGTTGCATACAGTTGGCGATAGATGTTTTGCAATGTGCAGCACGTTGGATGCTCTCTGTCCGGGTACCGTTCTGCATACACCCTGCAGGCTTCAGCTGCATTTCGTCGACACTCGCCATAGATGAGTATCATCTCCGCCTTTTCAGAGTTCGAATACACCATGGTCACACTTCCTACAACACTACACTATCACAGACGTCTGGTAACACGGTGTACTACAGTTGGTCTGCGTGCGGAGACGAATGCAGAATAACAATAGCAGCAAGCGCTACATGCGGACACTGCGACAGCTAGACCAAACCACAACAGTGCACTAAGCCACACTCGTAAACACGGTCGTCATCGTAAACATGTCCCTGCAGATGCTGCTCGCCGACCGTGGCCCGTGTTTGTTACAACACGCAACTGAACGTCGGAGGTTTCAAGCGTCAACTGTAGGTTACAATATCTCCGGATGTAATTAACATTTTACAATGCAACAAACGGCACTGATTACGTATTTGTTTATATGTTCAGATGTGCTAACAAAACTAACGTGGTTCCATTTAAAAAAACGTAGGTTTGTGTTAAGAAACATACTTCCGTGCATTTTTGTATGGTTTGTATTAAACAATTACACTAGTCCCTCTCCTCACGTTCGGTCTGTGGAATCGGTTCGTCAGTATTTGATGTGGTTTACGAAATATATCCAGCGGTAACGCTAGGTGACTCACCCTATATATATATATTAAACATGGGCTATAAAACGCATACCTTAAACGCTATGAGCAATTCTTGATCTTCGATACAATGGAACAAATCTCTCCCACTAAAGCTGTTTGCTTTTCATATTTTGGGAAGTGGTAGTATGGACCAAAATAAGAAAAACATGTCTGGCAAACATGTCCTGTAAAATGCATACTTTACGAGCTATGAGCGCTTGTTCATCTTCGTTACTTTGAAACACAATTGTTCTAATGAACAAGTTGCTCATAACTTTTAATGTATGCGTTTTAGAGCACACGTTAACTGGACATTTTTTTGTTGTTTTGGTCCATACTACCCCTTCCAAAAATGTGGAAAGCAAAGAGATTGCAGTAGAAAAGATTTGTTTTACACTGTCAAAGATCAAGAATAGCTCACAGCCCTTAAGGTGTGCGGTTTAGATGCGATGTTTACTTAACTTTTTTGTCTCGAATGATCATCCCTGTCATATCACTAAACATTGACCATATCTCCTGAAACACACTGTTGTGTGTGTGTGTGTGTGTGTGTGTGTGTGTGTGTTCACATTATATCGTGTAAATAATTGAGAAATTTGAATAAATCTTGTAAAAAGCAGAAATTTGAAGTAAATAGTTCAAGAACTTTTCGACAATTTTGATATCAAGTTTAAACAAAGACTCCTCTTTATCTGCTAGTATAGATATTCCGTCTCGGGTTCCTCGCACCTGGTCGCACGCCCTTCGAGAGCTGAGGGGAATGGAGCTGAGAGAGATCACAAGCGCAGAGGGTTTACGCCTTTCGGAAGGGTCGCTGTTTGGCTTCGCGACCGTAATTGAAAGCGACCGGCGGCGGTTCGGCTCGGCTGTGTCGCGATGACGACTTAACTGCAGAGGAAGCGCGGGCCGTAACTCCCCGCTTACTGCGTCGTAAAGTGGCCGCACCCGCACGCCTTCCCTGGAGCGCGTAAACACGGCCTGCGCGACCGCCGCCCGCAGACATCACCTGCCGACGACCTGGGTTGCTGGCGGAGAATCCTGCGCAGTGGAGTGACGCAAAGTGTGCGGCGACGCGCCGCCACGCGGTGCCTACCGTACGTTAAATAACGAGATTTGGGACGCAGTAGCAGACAGTGTGGTTGCACCGTGTAACCCGCCTTTTTATGCAGTGCGGATGTTAAGTTATTTTCAGTGACACTGATAAATGTGCACACTGTGTGCTGGCGTAAGCTGTCGCCAGCACTCCGGAGGGCAAAGAGGTTGCGAGAAGATCGATAATAGACATCAGAACTAGCGAGCCGATCAGGAAAGAGGCCAAAGACAGAATCGCAAGAAACGAGCGGCCAACGCCCCCTTGGCCGTCAGTATTTAGATCGGCGACACGGACTGGATGGCTCAGTCTGTCATCCAGTGAATCACCGAGTCGAGTCATCAGTCACAGTGCACTGGGAGTTGCAGTCGCAATTAGCTCTGCCTCTAGCTCAGAATCAGTCAGTAATTGGCGACCAGAGTAGTGTACATAGCGGGACTTGTACTTCACTAGCAATGAGCCTAATGTGGACTATTAAGGAAGAGCTAGTACCACAACAAGTAGCTTAAAGATAAGTAAGTTCCTGTTCTGATTAATAAAGAACCCAGTTAATACATGCGTGCAGTTGTGTTACAGAAAGAGGATATGGGCCACCAAACCACATCTTCTCCTTGCTTTTTATGGTAAAAGCCTACAATGGCAATGAGACGACACAAAACGCAGCACTATATTATTAGATTTGTACATGACTGACAAGGGAATATTATCAAGTGCCAAAAAATTGGTTCGAATGGCTCTGAGCACTACGCGACTTAACTTCTGAGGTCATCAATCGCCTAGAACTTAGAACTAATTAAACCTACTTAACCTAAGGACATCACACACATCCATGCGAGAGGCAGGATTCGAACTTCCGGCCGGCTATCAAGTGTCAATAAACGGTCTTCATGAAATCTGGCGAGTGCGTAGAGGGGGCAAAATAATACACTAAGTATTTTTTTGTCTGTGTTCAGCTTCACTTTTAAGCAGGTGAAGCACATCCCGAAAGGTAATGAGGCATATTAAGTCTGGAGGGTATATCTTCGAGACAATTATATAAAAAAAATGTTTCTCATATAAACTCTAGTACTTAATTAACGTTCTACCAAAGTGTATAAGCGAATTTTGTAAGAATTTAAAGTTTTGCAAAATATCCAAACACCATTAATTAATTTTCAAAAATGAAAACATTTGTTGCAACATAAATTGAAGAAGCTTCCAAGCTACATACATCCATGTGTAATAAAGCTGGTTTCTGTGATATTAATTTCGGAAAATAAGCTTCACTCAATGTGCTGCCAGAGTATTTGCAACATACCTAATCAAAATATCTAAACATTCATTATTAGTTTAGTTATTTATGTTACTTACGTTTTTTTATATTTTCAAATTTTTATTTAAGTTTTACATTCACTTTCTTAGCTGACATTTTCACATAATTGCATTTTGTTAATTGAAAATAAGTAACTCGTTATTATGAAACAAAATCATTATAATAACCATAATCTGTAAGTAAAAGTTTAAAACATATCGTTGTCCTACACCATGCGCATAAAATAAACGAAGCTTCTTCACATGATATGCACTACAGAGAACACAATATAACATAAAATTCAGCAGTATTCCAAATTATATATAATCAGTTCTCTTCGCCAAGGCTTACGAAAAGTACCAGTACAGACATATGCCACATACAAATCAGGATATTTATACGATTACCTGCGACAATTTTAAATCCTTCTCAATTTTATTTTCTATTGTGGTCTCTTTTGTGTACACTGTGTGAAGTGCTTCGTCCATTTTATGTGCGTGGCGTAAGACGACTTTATGTTTTAAGCATTTATCTAGAGATAATTACTGCAAAGATTTTGTATCTTAATAATAAGTTACTTATTATTTTCAATTAACAAAATACGCGTATGTGAAACGGTAAGCTAAATATCTTTGAGCTAAGGGATATAGTTTGCAAGGATGGCACAATTTACGCACCAGCTGTTACGAATTAGGAAATCAGATTTCTGATTTGGAAAATTAAGTATAGTGCGTTTATTTTTCTTAGAATTTCCATTGTTTAAATCACATGTCAAGAACTAACATACTGCAGATGAGCAGGGCATTGTTTAAGTAATCTTGTAGCTTACCGTCCAGGTTGTAATAAATAAAATGACGGAAGTGAAAAAATTTAGGCAACCCTCCCCTATTTCTCCTTTTCACAACTGCTTCTCAGAAAAACCCGAACTTGAATGAATTCCACAACTCTTCTCATCAGCTGTGGCCAAGAAGCACAAACCTAACTTAAAAATGCAAAGAACTTAATCATTTACACGTCTGCTAAAGATATTGTTTAGCTCAACTCATCTATTTAACGAAACTTCGCGAAAATACATTTGGATATTTTCCTGTTCAAACTTCAAATTTTTCCTAATCACATAAAATATAAACAATTCTGCATGAAATAATGAATTTTGGTTAATATAGAATTATATTAACTTTTTCACATACAAATGAACATATCCAGTTCCATCGGAATCGGAAGGCTCAAAATTTGACTTGATTCTACCACAACCGGTAGAAAGGGAACCCTGTAAGCAGTTTTCTGTTTTGCTTTCAGATCTGTCGGTTGCTAACCCGTTCGATTCTGCCCGCTTTTGACATATTACATGAACTAACTCAGCGAGTAGAGAGAATACCTGAGACGTTACGTATTGGATATTCTGCTGAGTAGTTTCTCTTAATCAGCATCCTGTACGAACAAACCAATTGTAACTTTGCCCGTTGTTACTCATACCTCAGCTACTGGGATATAGACGGCTTTGTTTAAAAACAAAATTTCGATAATGTCGCCGGGTCGATCGGCGCACATCTGCTTTCATCCTCAGCAGCTAATTCGCTGCAAATAATAACATGTAGCTGTGATCCTGCAGTCAAATAGTCAATGAATTGGCTAGAATTGCGAATTAGTAAGAAAACACAGAAATATGAAATAATTACGAGTAATAAAAGGGATTCTATTCCAATATCTGTAATTGACGTAGACGACAGAGAATTAAGTTGAGTAATGTTTATTCATTAGAGTAAAACTGAACGAACGGAAAGTGATCCAGCGATAAAAAAGAAAAACTTTATCAGACCGGAGCCGCTAATTCTCAGTCAAGTAGCTCCTCAGTTTGCCCGACAACGGCTGGGTGCACTCCGCTTGCCAACAGCGCTCGATAAACCCTGACGATGACCCACCGAAGTGCTATCCCGGCCCGCCAATGCTTTACTTCGGTTATCGGTGTTACCACCGCAGCAAAGCCGTTGGCGATCTTACACAACCAGCTATAATACAGACTGAAATTACCTGCTTAAACGCAGTAAAGTCCCGTTGAAAGCGTTATGGAAATGGTAGCTCAAACCCCAAACTAAATGGTCATCGAACACGTGCGAAAACTAACTCCATTCCGTGATAACTATACATGCGATATTCACCAGCGTAAACTAGTCCAAAGTTCAACATGACGATTTAGAAACTAACACAGGTGAGATAACGAGGTGAAAATCGTACACTGTAATTCTCGGTTCCGAAATACAAACAAGAGTTAGAGTTCTATACTGGAGTACATTCAGAGCTCGCCAGAATTCGTGCCTCTTCAGAAGCCAGAGTACTGTAGCTGACATTCATAGCCCAGAATCAATCACCTATGCGACCGACTAACACACGTTACCACAAGTAAGTCTGCCCTCTTCAGGAACTCGCGTTGATGTGTCCACTTTCTTCGTGGCCTAACATAACAGTCCTCAAAAGTTAAAGTCTTTACCGGCTGTTCACGACCCAGAATCTATCAGCTTCACGATCAAATACCGTGTGTTAGCACACGCAACTCAGACTTCTTTCAGAGCTCGACATCCATTGTCCAGAATCGTTCCCTTGGGATCCCCTCTCGCAAAGTGTCCATTTCCTACTGACTCCAGCACTGTTTAGCCGCTGTCTAACTCTTATTGTTAGAAGGCCATCCGCATCAAAAATACACCGTTCTTATGTTCTACAGACATGATCTTGACTCAATATATTATAACAATATTTAAATAAAGAAACATAAGCATTATATCAAACGCAGATAATAAAGTGTAAAGAAAGGTTTGTTCGTAAATAAATAAGCCAGCTTTCCTGCGCAAGTGCGCTCACGTTAAATGACAACAAATTGTCGTTAATTACTGCTTACATAATTATTTACGTCTGCTTGACAAATTCATCTTTTGGTATACTTTTCAATGGTGGCATCAGCTGACGTATGCGACTGACCACTTATAAATCACTATAGTTTTTTAATATGTTGTAATCATATTTAAACAAAGTTGCTAGCAAAACAGTAAAATATTCATTAAATAACTACAGGGACATGACAAGATATAAGGTATTCATGCTGCATTCAGCTGCTGCGTTATTATGGAGGATACGATGTTCCGACAGACAATAAATGCAATAGATACAGATGCGTGGCTTTCTGCGATGATACCTATAGTGTAATGCTATCAGCTGACATATCATTTGAAACTTCCTGGCAGATTAAAACTGTGTGGCTGACCGAGACTCAAACTCGGGACTTTTACCTTCCGCGGGCAAGTGCTCTACCATCTGAGCTACCGAAGCACGACTCACTCCCGGTCCTCACAGCTTTACTTCTGCCAGTATCTCGTCTCCTACCTTCCAAACTTTACAGAAGCTCCCCTGTGAACCAGGAGAGCTTCTGTAAAGTTTGGAAGGTAGGAGACGAGATTCTGGCAGAAGCAAAGCTGTGAGGACCGGGCGTGAGTCGTGCTTCGGTAGCTCAGATGGTGCCGGCACGGTAGCTCAGCGTGTTCGGTCAAAGGGTTAGCTGCCCTCTGTAATAAAAAATTGAGTGCACCGATCAACAACGAACTGAAACGGATGTCTTACGGCGTCCGCCCCGAGCCAATGCAACGAACGAAAGCGAACAAAATGCGATTAAAAAAAAAAAAAGGATGGTAGAGCACTTGCCCGCGAAAGGCAAAGGTCCCGAGTTCGAGTCTCGGTCGGCCACACAGTTTTAATCTGCCAGGAAGTTTCATATCAGCGCACACTCCGCTGCAGAGTGGAAATCTCATTCTGGACATATCATTTGTTGAAATCGCATGAAGCGTTTAAAAGGTGTTAATTAAAAGGTTCATTGTGGTAATATTTAGTCACTGTAAATATTTAACTTTTGAAGTTTGAAAGATATTAAAAATATTATTGTTTCATGGGATGCGACTCATTTTCCTGAGATCGCCAATGTATTCAAATTTGTTTTGTTGTGTAACTGTGGTTTATTATAGAATTTCTATGAGCTTTAAGTAGCCATGATTCAGACATATTTACGCTCTGACATTTCTGGTTCCCTGCACCCATCATGTCATCAACTGCCGACCAAATTCCCAGCTTCGGGAATTTTCCGCCACAGTGATCGCCTTCGTACCAGAGAAGTTCGCCCCTGCTGTCACGGCCATGTTGGTTGGTTGGTTTGGGGAAGGAGACCAGACAGCGAGGTCATCGGTCTCATCGGATTAGGGAAGGACGGGGAAGGAAGTCGGCCGTGCCCTTTGAAAGGAATCATCCCGGCATTTGCCTGGAGCGATTTAGGGAAATCACGGAAAACCTAAATCAGGATGGCCGGACGTGGGATTGAACCGTCGTCCTCCCGAATGCGAGTCCAGTGTCTAACCACTGCGCCACCTCGCTCGGTCTGTCACGGCCATGTCAGCCGTGCTATGCTCAGGGTGACGTGGCCGCCCGCTAGTGTTCGGATGCACAAACAAATTCATCTCACCTCGTACCAATTCTAGGAGGCCGAATAACTCGCCTGCATGGTTTGCTGTCATGTAGTGTTCTGTTCGTTCCGTGCTCTCCTGTTATTTCTAGAGCCTTTTAGCTCACTGTTACCTGTATTTGATACTTTTAGTCACGATTTCATCGCGTATTGGGGCCGCTCTTACATAGCTTGAGTGTAGAGTATTTTCCGCTGTTTTAACTAGAGTATGAGTCTTTAGTCCCTTTGAAAATGGTACGAGGGTCGTCCCGAAAGTAATGCCTCTTATTTGTATTCAGGGAAACTACAGGAGATACATAAATCACAACAGCAGAGCTAAATAAAGCAATATTCGAGCTACAGACTGTCATTTTTCCACATAGTCACCACCAATCATTTTGCACGTTTGCCAAAGATGAAACAGAGCTTGCATGCCGCTCTTGTAAAAATCGGAACGAGCTGAGGCTAAGTACTTCCTTACAGCTTTGACAACAGCATCAGAGTCTTGGAAATGTTCGCCACTTAGTCCACCTTTCAGACGCCCAAAGAGATGAAAGCCTGAAGGCGCTAAATAGGGACTGTGTGTTGGATGTAGTAAGACAGTCCAGCCAAATTTCGCAATGAGTTGCGTGGTCGCAAAACTGGTGTGGGGCCTGGCATTATCACGTTGCGGTTGAAAGTTGGTCTTCTTCTCTGGCCTTACCCTGGAGCCGGTCGGGGTGGCCGAGCGGTTCTAGGCGCTACAGCCTGGAACCGCTCGACCGCTACGGTCGCAGGTTCGAATCCTCCCTCGGGCATGTATGTGTGTGATGTCCTTATGTTAGTTAGGTTTAAGTAGTTCTAAGTCTAGGGGACTGATGACCTCAGAAGTTAAGTCCCATAGTGCTCAGAGCCATTTGAACCATTACCCTGGAGATTCGGGCTTTCAGCTTAGTCAGTGTCGTCTTGTAGTGTGCTGAATTGACAGTTTCTCCAAGCTACAGAAAATTCACAAGAACCATACGCTGGCTATCCCAGACGACTGTGCACATCACTTTGGCTGCATCTTGAATTTCTTCTTTGACGGAGACTTCGCATGTCTTTTGGACTCCGGCCCGTAGGTGTGACACCACGTCTCATCTCCGGTGATGATGCTATTTAGAAAACTGTCACTTTAAGCTTGACATTATTCTAGCAGGTCCCGACAAATTTCCATTCGATGAATTTTTTTGTTCTTCTGTAAGCATCTGCTGCACTCATCTCACACAGACTTTGCGATAACCAAGATATTCCAACATTGTTTCAAAGGAATTACAGCCGACATTCAGCTTTGCACACAACTATCTGAGCGTTATCCGCCGATCAGCACTGATGAGTTGATTAAGACGCTCTTCATTGCAAGGGATGACAGCTTTGCAGGATCGACCGGGCCTTGGCTTGTCATACACCACCTTGAAAATACCGTACCCATCGCCTCAGATTGCTCACGTCTATTGTATCGTCTCCATATGTCTTAAGCAACCGTTTATGGATTTCAGTCGGCGCAATTTCTTCAGCAGTGAGGAATTCAATCACACATCGCTTCTTTATGCGCGCGTCCATACCAGATTCCACTTTGGAACACCCCTCTGCTAGCGTAGGACAATGGAACCACCTGCAAATAAAGAAGGACGTTCAAGTATAAGCGCTACATCCGTCGCGGACATAAAAAGGCACCACAAAAAAGTAGGAGGCATTACTTTCGGAACGACCCTCGTAGAAGCGGTAGCTATATTATTTTCGTTTAGAGAAAGGTAAACTAATTGAAAAGTAATGTCACTAGTGGTGAAAGAATGACTTGATATTATTCTCATTGTTGGGAGCAGGACCACCTGACACAGTTTGCATACGTTCAATGCGACGCACAGAACGCAGATAATCCGTGACACTGCCAAAACTCGTCAGGCAATTCAAAAGGTCATATTCGGTTGTCGATACATGCGGATATGTAAGAGGAAATATGGCAAGTGGGGAGTGGAAATGTACTGCGATCACAAAATGAAGTATATTAGAAAAAAAATTTGTTAAAAAATTTAAAATTCGAACAATTAAAAAGTACACAGTTAAATATAACCCTTGAAATGTATTGGAGTAACACAATAATTAAAATTATAAACGACAAAGATGGACTCACGATGGAGGGCCAAAATCAAATTATCAAATAATTCAAGTACTAAGCAATCGTTGCAAAACTGTTAATTGCTCAGTGCTCTGCATAGTTCCAAATCAATTCAGCGAAACGGGCATTCGACAAGGCAGGCATATGTTGCAGCAAGGTGGCCCTAGCCTGTGCTGCTTCGAAGTATATAGGGTATATCATAATTAATGGCGTAAACGTATACAGTTGAATGTACACGCTACTAGAAGCAAAAATGTCTCAGTAAACATACCGTCGAAAATGCATACCTTAAGAGCTACGAGCAATTTTTCATCTTCTACGCTGTGAAACAAGCCTCTTCTACAGCAAGTTCTTTACTTTCCATATTTTGGGAACTGTTAGTATGACCCAAAACAAGAAAAAAAGTCTAGTAAATATGTGCTCTAAAATGCATTCCTTAAGAGCTATGAGCACTTTTTTCATCTTTGCTACTTTGAAACACTATTCTTCCATGATCAAGTGCTCGTAACTTTCAAGGTACGCGTTTTAGACCACATGTTTGCTGGACATTTTTTTCTTATTTTGTCCCGTACTACCATTTCCAAAATATGGAAAGCAAAGAACTTACACTAGAAGAGATTTTGTTTCGCAGTATCGAAGATGAAAAATTAGCCGTAGCTCTTAAGGTACGCATTTTGGACCCTATATTTAATGAGACTTTTTTGCTTCTAGTATGGGGGACTTTCAACTGAATGGGTTTACGCCATTAATTATGATACACCCTGTATTACTGAAGGCAAAAGAAAGAAATTGTAAATCTTTAAGCAGTTGCAAAGCAAATATCGAACGAAGAGTTACATGTGAAAACCAATCAAATGTTATCCTTAGCAGCTGCACAAACGGCTTAAGGCCCAAAGTATGTCTACTATGGCGAAGCCATTTCAAGTACTATAATTAAACTTACAATTTTCATTAAGGAATGTACTTCCTGGGCCATAAGCCCTGTTTACCGTTAACAACGACCAAACTTAACTGGACAGAATAATACTTCAAGGAACCTTAATAGCATTTACGACAAATATAGGGATGCCAGAATTAACGGCGGGAGATCATGTAAAAACTTTACAATTGGTGAAGGTGCTTCGGGATTTACATGAATTAGCATCTATATTGGAGAATCTTTAGATTAAACACAGAGAACTTTGCAGCGCACTGACCGAGCAAAACATCCTTAAACTTACACCAAAGCCCTCTTCTAGACCATGAGGTTTACATCTACTGAAACAGGATTTAGAAAAAGTTAGTTGCATTAAAACCATCTGTAACTGACTTATATCACACCAAAGCAAGCCAAACTCTTCAAGGCCAAGCTTCAGAGGCCATGGGGAATCACAGTGGCAGCAGCCGACCAAATATTCAGACGGAACAACTAAGCTCGGGAGACAGCAACGATAAATAAACACATGACAAAATAGAAATCACATGGGCAGCTAGTTACGAAAATAGCTGATGACAAGTAAAGTGCACTTGCTCTAACTATCTGGCCAGGTGTCTTAGCAAAATAGATACCTTTTTCAAAGGTGTATAACAAAATCGTTTGGTGGATCTCACCAGGTTCAGCAAAACATTCGATGAGGTCCCTTATAAATAACGCATTAAATAACGGCTAATCTGTCCTGCAACACACACACATAAAGAAATAATTACAAATTATTCTAGCTAAATATAAAACCAATGCATAAACTAGTTTTATTAAGCACTGAAAGCGCTAAACAATGTTGTAACAAAAAACAGGCCAATGAACAGGGCAATTGAGTAAGCACTAAGTGCTAACATTATTCTAATAAAATGCCAAAAACATCAATGAATTAATAGCTGGCGAATATCGAATCAACATTATTTTCACAAAATACAAGACACTAGGTTACATGTCAAGCGGGTAGTTTACAGATAATTGTAATGGTAAGTAGCATGAATACTACTTTAATAAAATACAAAACACTTTAAAGAAGAATGGCAAGAGTGACATAAAAAGAATCAGGGCAAATAGAATGATACGACAGAAAGTGCGTACTGTGCACACAACAGGCCAGCCATGCTGCTCGGTAACGTGGCGAATAGACAACAAAATATGAAATTTAACTCTCATTAGTCACAAATCGCGAATGCGAGTCCCGAAATTCGGTCAGACACAGCCAAGTATCGAAACACGAACGAGCGTCTGTGGCTGACAAGTAACGACTCAATTAGGACTGAAAAGAGACAGGACGCAGTGATTCACACACATTTTGATAACAAATTATTGCTCACTATGAAAAGGTCTCACCATATAGTCCGCAATAAGAGAACGCATTTCCCTGAGTAGGCTCGCTTCCTCCTACGGTCGAACAGCTGACAGTTAAGCTTCAACCGGCGTAATGTCGCAAATAATACTGCAAAAGGCAGGCCGCCGCCGTTCAGATATGTACGGCTCAACAGAGGGCTCACACACATCCTTGGTAAAAAAGGACCTCCAACCTCCCACCGCTAACAACAAGTCACTTCCCCACAGCTAGACAAGCACGGTCCTGTGTCCTAGTCCGCCGCTGCTTACGCTCGCCCTCTTGTGGCCACATGACCTCTTGTCTCACCAGCAATGGGCCAGAGATGAACGCAAGGCAGATACAAACGATACTAGAGCATCAAAGACGTCGTGCATGCATGGCACAATGTAGCTGACAAATTCCGCGGAAAATCTAGTGATAACGAAATTAACCATGATCTCTACATAGGGTGTTTAAGAAAAAGTGTCACATATTCCTACAGAAGGCGGTATTGGCCAAAACTAGAAGAAAAGTACATATAATCATATGTCCGGAAACCAATACTTGCTTAGATACGGGCCAATCTGTCCTCTCATTCTCATCTGTCTGTTATGTAGTCGTACACAACACAAGCAACGCCGAATGTGGTTGCCACGCATCCTGACAAATCTTTTGGCTTTAGGAGATAATGAATCATGCACTCATTCAATACACTTAGCTTCACTCCGATTGTGTCACATACACTTGTCACATGCTCCTGTAACTTCTGCACATTTTCGATGGGTTGGAAAACCAGCAATGCCTTAAAATGTCCCCATAGACAATGATCCGGCGGATTCATGACCTGTGAATGGAAAACCCATTGCACCGGACCTGCTCAACCAATCCAACGCCCATGAAACGGTGCAGTGAGGTGTAGTCGCACGCATCGTCGTGCATAAACCACACTCGTTCCCTTTCTCCATGGTAATGTTTTTCAACAGCAAAGAAATCAGCGACACACAGCATCTGTTATTCCGTTTGGTAAACTGTATGGCCCTATGAGTCTGTCACCGATAATCTCTCATCTTCATGATTGCTCAAGGACTTCCATCTGCCCATTCGTGTGGTTTATTACTGAGCTATCTCTCGCGAATCCCGCCTACATCACAGATTACTATACAGCACTTGTCAAAAGTGAAATGGTCCATATCTCAACGAGTGTTGGTTCCCGGACATATAATTATAGGAACGTTTCTTCCAGTTTTGACCAATCCTACCTCCTCTACAAATATGTGACACATTTTTAAACAGACCGTGTAGGAATCATGCCAGCATTCGTCATAACTGATTTAGAGCAATTACGGAAAACCGAAACAAGACTGCGGGACAGGATGGAACTCCACGCTCTCCAGTACGTATCGGCCGTCTTAACGAATCGCTTGCGGTCTTTCCTCCAACTCCCAGATACACTGGCAGAATTCTGTTGCTGATCGATGCTAACCTTAAATTAGCTGAATTCAAACGGTCTACGAGTTACGATCAGGTATCTGCGGTTTGCATCTCCGGACACTCGCTTTCCTCTCACTGTTCAATTTTTACCATCACTGGATGACATACTTTGTATGAATATCAATCTTAATAGTCATATTCTTCTTTTCTTTCCAGTCAATAAAAAACAACTTCAGAACGGAACAGAAATAACAGACTATAATCAATATCATGGGAGAAAAATAACTGTGGGCTTCGAACACATACACATATGTATGCAATGATCAGCCAGAACACTATGTCCATTATGACCACTTATCTAATAACCTTGCCACGGATAACAGCGGCAACGCGTCGTGAATGGAAGCAATGACGCCTTGGTAGATTACTAGAGGGCTAGAAGGAGTTGGCACCAAATCTGCGACCACAAGTCACATAATTCCGTAAATTTCTTGGGGGAGAGGGGGGGGGGGAGCTATGAGCTCTGACGACATGTTCAGTCATATCCCAGATGTTTTCGATCGGGTTCAGATCTGACGGGTTTGGGGGCCAGCACACCAATTGGAACTTGCCACTGTATTCCTCGAACCACCCCATCACACTCCTGGCCTTGTGACATAGCGCATTACCTTTCTGAAAAATGCCACCGCCGTCGGGAAACAAGGGCCTAATGAAGGGGTGTACGTGGTCCGCAGCCAGTGTACGAAATTAACTGGTCGCCTTGGTGCCTCGCACGAGCTCCACTGGACCTATGGATGCCCATGTGAATGTTCCCAAGAGCATAAGTGAGCCTCCACAACCTTGTCTCCGTCCCACAGTAAAGGTGTTTGACATCATAGTACAAATAAACAATTTATCACATAGAATCTGCAGTACACTTAGATAATGAGCTGTTGAAGCTACTGTCTACAGGAATGCAGCGTCACTGGACGACAGTAAGGAAATGTGGAACGAATAAGGCAGTATTTCCACTTGGTGTACTGTATATAAACTGAAGATAACTGCGATAAGAAAGGGTAAGAAGTGATTACAAGTTGAGTGGTAAACTTTTTAATCATTTAAATATTTACAGGCGCACTACGAATCGATATGAAATGCGATGACATGTGGTATGAGTGTAGGTAAGATAGATGGAAATTTAAATTTGTTTTCAGAATTTAGGGAAAACGCAGTGCATGTCTAAAGGAGACTACAAGGCGTGTGTGACCAGCTCTGAAGAATATGGGGCAATAAAATGAAAACGAGACAGATGAAGTGAAAGCAAGTAAACTGCCTATTACTTCAAACGAAGCGCCATAGTTGTTAATGCATTTATCCCATCATGAAACAAAACGGTCAATGCCATCATGGAAGAATGTTTGCGGTTGACTACGCAACGACAATTGTACCCCTCTTCGTCCGAAGCAAATCGACGCCCACGAATGTTTTTCTTCAGGGCTCCAAAAATATCGACAACGCATGGAGAGAGATTGGGAATGTATGGAGGATGTGCAAGGGTATCCCAGTGAAACTTCTGCAGCGTGGTCTAAACTAGCTGGGCAGCTCTTACACTTCCTCCATACAATCACGATTTCCACTCCCATGCAGTTTCCACATTTTTGGACCCCTGAAGAAAGACAATCGTGGCCACTGATTTGTTTCGGACGAAGACATGATCTCTTAGGTCCAATCATGGTTTCGCAGGTAACCGATAACATCTTTCCATGAAGGCACCGATAGTCTTATCTCACTGTGGGATAAACCTATTAACAGTTACGGTGAATAATTTTGAAACAATAAACAGTTGACTTACCTTTACCCTGTTGTTCCCTTTTAATCTGACTGCCACTTATAATTCTCAAGTACCTAAGTGCTCATCAAGTTGTTATGACAACTGACATCGAACTAATTAATACGAAAATGTGATCCGGCCGGAGTGGCCGTGCGGTTCTAGGCGCTACAGTCTGGAACCGAGCGACCGCAACGATCGCAGGTTCGAATCCTGCCTCGGGCATGGATGTGTGTGATGTCCTTAGGTCAGTTAGGTTTAATTAGTTCTAAGTTCTAGGCGACTGATGACCTCAAACGTTAACTCGCATAGTGCTCAGAGCCAAGCCATTTGAGCCAATACGAAAATATAATGAAGAAACTTTGGACCCTAAAATGGGAACCACTGGAAGATGAAGAGTAATAATAATGTGATTGTAGAAGAATTCATTTGCCCCCATACTACACTGAAGACCCAAACAAACTGGTACACCTGGCTGATATCGTGTAGGGTCCCGCGTGCACGCTGAAGTTCCGCAACATGACGTGGCATGGACTCGACTAATGTCTGAAGTAGTGCTGGAGGGAACTGACACCATGAATCCTGCAGGGCTGTCCATAAATCCGTAAGAGTACTAGGGGACGGAGGTTTTCTCTGAACACCATGTTGCAAGGCATCCCAGATTTGCTCAATAACGCTCATGTCTGGGGAGTTTGGTGGCTAGCGGAGGTGATTAAACACAGACGAGTGTTTCTGAAGCCACTCTGTAGCAATTATGGACGTGTTGGGTGTCGTATTGTTATCCTGGAATTGCCCAAGTCCGTCGGAATGCACAATGGGTGAATGGGTGAAGGTGGCCAGACAGGATGCTTACGTACGTGAAACCTGTCAGAGTTGTATCTAGACGCATCAGGGATCCCATATCGCTCCAACTCCACACGTCCCACACCTTTACAGAACCTCCACCAGCTTGAACAGTCCCCTGCCGACATGCAGGTTAATGGATTCATGAGGTTGTAACCATACCCATACACGTCCATCCGCTTGATACAATTTGAAACGAGACACGTCCGACCAGGCATCTACATCTACATCTACATCTACATCTACATCTACATCCATACACCGCAAGTCACCTGGCGGTGTGTGGCGGAGGGTACCTTGAGTACATCTATCGGTTCTCCCTCCTAGTCCAGTCTCGTATTTTTCGTGGAAAGAAGGACTGTCGGCATGCCTCTGTGTGGGCTCTAATCTTTCTGATTGTATCCTCATGGTCTCTTCGCGAGATATAAGTAGGAGGGAGCAATATACTGCTTGACTCCTCGGTGAAGGTATGTTCCCGAAACTTTAACTAAAGCCCGTACCGAGCTACTGATCGTCTCTCCTGCAGAGTCTTCCACTGGAGTTTATCTATCATCTCGGTAACGCTTTCGCGACTACTAAATGATCCTGTAACGAAGCGCTCTGCTCTCCGTTGGATCTTCTCTATCTCTTCTATCAACCCTATCTGGTACGGATCCCACACTGGTGAACAATATTCAAGCAGTGGGCGAACAAGTGTACTGTAACCTACTTCCTTTGTTTTCGGATTGCATTTCCTTAGGATTCTTCCAATGAACCTCAGTCTGGCATCTGCATTACCGACGATCAACTTTATATGATCATTACATTTTAAATCACTCCTAATGCGTACTCCCAGATAATTTATGGAATTAACTGCTTCCAGTTGCTGACCTGCTATATTGTAGCTAAATGATAAGGGATATTTCTTTCTGTGTGTTCGCAGCACATTACACTTGTCTACATTGAGATTCAGTTGCCATTCCCTGCACCATGCGTCAATTCGCTGCAGATCCTCCTGCATTTCAGTACAGTTTTCCATTGTTACAACCTCTCGATATAGCACAGCATCATCCGCAAAAATCCTCAGTGTACTTCCGATGTTATCCACAAGGTCATTTATGTATATTGTGAATAGCAACGGTCCTACGACACTCCCCTGCGGCACACCTGAAATCACTCTTACTTCGGAAGACTTCTCTCCATTGAGAATGACATGCTGCGTTCTGTTATCTAGGAATTCTTCAATCCCATCACACAATTTGTCTGATAGTCCATATGCTCTTACTTTGTTCATTAAACGACTGTGAGGAACTGTATCGAACGCCTTGCGGAAGTAACACGGCGTCTACCTGGGAACCCGTGTGCCGGCCGCTGTGGCCGAGCGGTTCTAGGTGCTACAGTCTGGAACCGCGCGACCGCTGCGGTTGCAGGTCTGAATCCTGCCTCGGGCATGGATGTGTGTGATGTCCTTAGGTTAGTTAGGTTTAAGTAGTTTTATGTTCTAGGGGACTGATGACCTCAGAAGTTGAGTCCCATAGTGCTGAGAGCCATTTGAACCATTTGGCAACCCGTGTCTATGGCCCTCTGAGTCTCGTGGAAGAATAGCGCGAGCTGGGTTTCACACGATCGTCTTTTTCGAAACCCATGTTGATTCCTACAGAGTAGATTTCTAGTCTCCAGAAAAGTCACTATACTCGAACATAATACGTGTTCCAAAATTCTACAACTGATCGACGTTAGAGATATAGGTCTATAGTTCTGCACATCTGTTCGACATCCCTTCTTGAAAGCGGGGATGACCTGTGCCCTTTTCCAATCCTTCGGAACGCTACGCTCTTCTAGAGACCTACGGTACACCGCTGAAGAAGGGGGGCAGTCTACAACAGTCCAATGTCGGTGTTGACAGGCTCAGATGAGGCGTAAAGCTTTGTGTCGTGTAATCATCAGGGCTACACGAGTGGGCCTTTAGCTCCGGAAGCCCATATCGGTGATGTTTCGTTGAATGGTTCGGACGCTGACACTTGTTGATGGCCCCGTTCTTGCAGGATCTTTTTCCGGCCGCAGCGATATCGGAGATTTTACGTTTTACCGGATTCCTGATATTCACGGTGCACTCGTGAAATGGTCGAAATGGAAAATGCCCACTTCATCGCTACCTCGGAGGTAGCCGACTGTAACACAACGTTCACATAAATCTAGATAACCTTCCATTGTAGCACCAGTAACCCATCTAACAACTGCGCCAGACTCTTGTCTTACACAGGCATTGCCGACCGCAGCACCGTATTCTGCCGTTTTCATACCTCTCTATTTTAATATGCATGCCTATAGCAGTCTGTTTGACGCTTTAGTGTATACCGTATATCGCGTTAATATCATGAGAATTTGATAAGAGAGAACCCGGCGTTTTCCGATGCATATTGACAGCCATTTTTTCCTTCCAACCTACGCGACTGGAATGGCATGTGCGGTGGCTGCTAAAGCAACGTCTTACTGTGTTGTGCAGTGGTTTACGGAATGCGTGTATAATCGTAGATGTGGATGGTTCCTTTGGAGGTAATTTATTCTGTTGACTACAGTACTAAAGACTTCAGCAGCAATCAGAGTGCTATTGATATAACAGCTGTGTGACTGTACCAAGCTAGCTGAGAATATTTCACGATAACATAAGGATGAGATGCAGTACTTAAGTGCTTAGCCACTATATTCGTGCTAAAAATGATGTAAATTCAATCTAATTACGTTTAACATCTTCGCACAAAAATTAAATCACATAGAAGACATGGATGTACTTTTTACAAGTAGACATAATCGGTGGGTATGTAAATGGATTTGCTGTTCTCTAGAAGAGGTAGAACGGCCACTAAAGTGCGTAGTTTTCTTAGAGTTTGTTCTTGTTACCACTTCGGACGTGGTGTGCAATGGACGTGAACAGCATCAGATGTTGAGTGATGTCTGTGGAGGACACGGAGATATTGGGTACCCGTTTGAGACAGCGTTATCAGCACCTGACACAGTTAAAATCTTCAAATGTGTGTGAAATCTTATGGGACTTAACTGCTAAGGTTATCAGTCCCTAAGCTTACACACTACGTAACCTAAATTATCCTAAGGACAAACACACACACCCCTACCCGAGGGAGGACTCGAACCTCCGCCGGGACCAACCGCACAATCCATGACTGCAGTGCCCTAGACCACACAGCTAATCCCGCGCGGCTGACACAGTTCGGAACGAGCTTAATTGTCTGTCTGCATTAGACCGATTGGTCGAATCACGCAATATCCAGATTTGTGGGGCATTGTGACGTGACAGTGGCCCGATGTCGGACTACGTGGGGACGTCACTGCATTGGCGGTTGAGTGATCACTGTAGAGGGTACGTTGATCCTGCGTACTCTTCTGAGACAGCGTTATCAGCACGTAACACAGTTAGGAATGGGCCTCATTATACGTCTCCATTTGAGCGACTGGTCGAATCATGCATCATCCAGTTTTGTGGGGCATTCTAATGGGACAGTGGGCTGATGTTGGACAGCATGGGAACGTGACGGTATTTATGCTCATCGACAAGGTTACGGTCGAACACGTCTGACCATCACAAGTTAGGATCGCCATATCCTGCACCAAGAACATCATAACCCTCTCATGCCTGCTCCTGCCACTCGAGAACAAGTAATGTACTCCGTGGAACATTCTGTGTAATGCAACACCATTGGTCGGAGACCAGAAGCAGCCGAATTAAGAATTACCATCCCATGAGCAGAGTGCCGTTAACACCATGATAGAAGTAGCTGCTTTTGGGGTGATGGCGTCACCGCGAAGCACTGACTGCTGATAAATGGCGCCGCATTGTGTTCAGCGATGAATCGTGGCCCAGCACCGCCAAGTATCATTATCCTCGGCGAGTATGGGGATGACCTGGCGAGAGGCTCCTTTCTTGCAATGTTTATGGAGGGGAACAGTGGTGTCCCTTATGGCGTCGTGGTGTGGGGAGCCATCGTGTATCGCTGCAGGTCACGGCTGGTAGTGATTGAGAGAACTTTGTCGGCCCAATCTTACGTTACGAATAATCTGCTTTTCCAAGTATTATTTCGCTTGTGTCACTACCACTGTGCCATTTTTCAACATTACAATGCTCATCCACACTTGGTACGTGTCCCTATGAACCGTCTGCGTGATATTAGGGTACTCCCATGGCCAGCAAGCTCTCCATATTTGTCCCTGATAGAACATGTGTGGCTCTAGCTCGGACGTCATCTCCTTCCCAGCACCCGTATCTAGGATGCCAATAACCAGTTTAACAATTGTGGGCCATCTGGCCTCGGGAGTGTGTGAGGATGGATTTAGGACACTCTTTCCAATAGAATCAGTGAATGTGTCCAGGCCAGAGGGAGTTCAACATGCTAGTAAGTGGGTTCACACTGCTAAGATCTTTCTAATTTGACTCCATACTGTAATCACTGAAGTAAAATCGTATCTCACTATATTTTGTCCACTCAAAGTTCATTTCTTTTTCCCCTACCTTATAGTCAATGTATGATAAGCTCACCATTCAGACGGACAAAAAACAATCTTCCTGAAACCGTGGACTTTCGTGTTCTTTCTCACTGGTTCCCGAAAAAAGTTGAAAGTCGCGAGCGATCAAAATGCTGTGCCGCCACTAATGATTACTGTTGCATAAGCTTGCAGTTGGCAGTAGAAAGACGAAGCATATCTAACTACGACTGATAAAAAAAAACCGTAACCTGGCAGCCACGTCGACAGGTGAAAGCCGCGAGCTCTATCTTCTTATCTCGTGTTTTCTACTGAAAATCTCGTGCTTGTACTCTTGGTAACTTTACTATTACAGAGATCGCCTAAACTTTATTATTTTTTCATTGGTCCTGTGCGCAACAAATAACTTACTTGGTCTTTCTGCTGCCACTGCTTGATCTGCTGCATTCTATTATTTAACAAAAACATAAAAAACCTATTATTCATGCTGAGTGTAATGCATGTTCTGTATGGCGGCTCCTGCTGTTGCTGTTGCTGCTGCTGCTTACTACAACTACATATAATTCAAGAGAAAGGATTTTTGTGAAGTCTAAACTCGATAAATGATAACCCAAACAAGTAATTCCTTTTTTCAAAAACTATATTCTGAAAGCGATTCTTTCCCATTCAAGTAACAAAACGCTATAAGCTCTTTGAACAATCGCTTCGTATGTAAATCTGCCTCCAGTGTCATTAAAGCAATATTACAAATTAATCAAACTCTTGAAACAGACTGAAATACTTCTCAATTAAATACACAGTGAAGCAATTCCCTGACAATTACTAAAGAAATCAATGACAAAAATCAATACTTAATCGATTAGACCAACAATGGTTTCCCTTAAGAATTCAACTCCTATCATTATCAAAATTACCGTCTCCTGCTACGCACATACACAAACCCTTTTCTTTAAATTAATAAGTGCGCTGCAAATTATAAAAAATATCAACTCAATAGCAAGTCCTGTGTCGCTGCTGGCGGACACGGCAGTACGGTAACTCGGCGACGACCCCTCGCTCAACACACGTGCGCACCACAGCTGGCTTCCAAACTGCCACTAATTAAAACGTGCGCTGCGAAGCGCGACAACAATATCTTAGATTCCAGAGCTTGTGTATGCGCGCTGTAGCCAACCTTTAAATCCTAAGAGAGTATTGCCAACTCTCAAAGTACTGCAGACACAGTGGAGAGGAGATAAATTGCACGGTAGATTGCCCAATTTTCGCCAACGTGCTGGATGTTCAGAGCATCGATGAATTTAGGATACTGTGCGTAAAGAATATGAAGCGGACGAAAACTGAAGGGTGTAACTACGAGTATAAGAGTAGGATATAAAACTTTCTCTGATGTCAGTAAAATTCCACGAAGACGGCGAACGGCTGTTCAAAACATTGCCAACCATATGCCAGTTTAATATTGTTCTGTAGGTGCTGTAAAGAGGACAAGTTGTAATACAAAACTAAGCGAGATAGTGCTGTGGCAGTTCAAGTCCCCGCCCAGCAACGCAGATTTGGGTGTCCCATGGTTTCCGTAAATCGCTTAAGGTGAATGCTGCGATCGTTCCTTTGTAGGGGCACTGCCGATTTCCTTCCCCATCTTATTCTATCCCGAATCCATACTCCATCACCAATGAGCTCTAAACTGTAGTTTTGAAATTCATACGCGTCTGCGAGAAGGCAGCTCAAACGTATGTTTACAGTATATTGATATTAATCCACGCCTACTGCATACTTCCATGCGCATTGCCTTCGTCGGACAGCCCTAAACATTGTTTCCGGCGGACCCCTGTCTGGCGTTTTCGGTCGGGGTAGCAGGACAGAAACAACAACCACCACATGGAATCTCGCACTACATCGTAAAATACCACCCTTAATTGTGAGAGGAGCAAAGCATTTTATTTGCCACTTTCTTTGAAAGAGAAAAAACTATACACATTTCAAGTTCTAACTGTAGTTCGACAGTGGTAATAATGAATTCTTAGTCATAGCATCGGAGCAACTTAATAGTTTGGGCCTCCACCATTGACAAGTACGAAGATGCGTGAAACTAGAACATTTCACCACAGTTAATGGAAGTTTACCTAATAACTTAGCTCCTCCACGTGGTGAGACAGCCTCCCGGGATTAGCTGAGCGGTCTCAGGCGCTGCAGTCATGGACTGTACGGCTGGTTCTGGAGGAGGTTCGAGTCCTCCCTCGGGCATGGGTGTGTGTGTTTGTCCTTGGGATAATTTAGGTTAAGTATTGTGTAAGCTTAGAGACTGATGACGTTAGCGGTTAAGTCCCATAAGATTTCACACACATTTGAAAATTTGTGAGGAGATTCTCAAATTTGATGTCCTCGGGGGTTGTTGCTTCAGAATGTTCTGGATCCTTGCGTCGCTGTAGTATTAATTTTTAAATAAATCACAGAGTATAAATCTTTTCTCGTCATATATTGTGACTGATTCCCTGCCTCGAGATGACTGGGTGTTGCTGTGTCATCTTCATCATCATCGTCATTACGGTCGGAGGAAGGCAATGGCAAACCATCTCCGCTAGGACCTTGCCTAGTCGGCGGTGCTGATCTCCCGCATCTTCCCCTACGCTCCTTGGAGTATGGAACCTCATATCATTGTGACTGATTATGAAGGACATAGGTGTTATATACATTAGTCGTCTGACAGCCTCCGAAAGATTCTCACACAAACAGCTGCCAAAAGAGAAGACTCTTTATTCCCCTTAGTTGATAAAAAATGGGGTAGTTTATTAATGTGAAATTTAATCTCAGATAATAAACTCATATACCAGTATAAAGTCCAGAAAGATAAAAATTCAAGCTAAAATGACTTCTTCAGAGAATGTTGACGTGAGGAAGTAATTTGAGATAAGTGTTGGGAAGTAGCCATATTTCATTACGCCCCCCCCTCCCCCAAGAGATTTACTAACAAAAGGTTAGTGAAATGCTCTTCTACAACTGTGAAGGTGAAATGCAAACAGTTTGGAACATAATTACAATCCAGTACCCAGAGAGCTACTGCCAAATATAGGTGTTAATACCAAAAATAGTGAGATACAGGCGGTCTGAAACATCAAAAACATTAAATCACCGGTAATATGTAGAACGCCCAAAACATATGACATTATAAATGTGTAGCATTAATGTTGTGTAACACTTTAGAAACAAACAATTCCAAATATAAAAACTTACAGTGATATGAAGTCCAATTACAACAAAAGTCCTAAAACTTTATATGAGATAAAGCATCAATTGCAAAAAAAACATCCTAAAAACATATATGAGATACACCCAAGGTGTGAATCAAAACAAATTTCAGACTCATGTAATTTGTGATTTCTATCTAAGTAATACACGATACATTTTTACAATCGTTTTGAAATGTCATTTTCCTATACGAGTTATTTCTTCTGGTGGGATCTCCAACCTCTACAGTCCAACATGTCATTTTGGGTAACACTGTCTTTTCAATACCTGAAACCACACACTCTATATGTTTCCATCCTAATGGATGACATCACATGGAATAAATAAAAGTTTAAGTCATTTATGTAAATTCATGATAACGATTTTCTATTTAATTCATTTTCCCTTCAGAATATAGTTCTTTAAATTGGTCATTTCACCACAAAACTAGAGAAAACATATTGTAGAAATAATACATATTTAATAGTATCAAGATATTGATTTAGATAAGCATAATCATCGTATTATATATCACATTACTATCCAAACACTGGATAGTTTTCTTCCACCTGTCTACACAGAACTTAAGGGACAACAGACATGTATATTATGATAACAAACAAGTAGGCCAGCATCGACCTCACATTGGTCCAAAACAGGAAATTCCCATGAGACAAAATGCTTGCGCAGCCTGAAACCTATGTAACATCTCAAGTGTGATTCTAAGCCAACAATATGTGTATTGTAAGATCAAAAATCATATGTAATGATGTGTATAAAGCATTTGGATCAAAATTGTCATCATTGTGTTATATGAGTACAGTCTCAACATACACTCCTGGAAATGGAAAAAAGAACACATTGACACCGGTGTGTCAGACCCACCATACTTGCTCCGGACACTGTGAGAGGGCTGTGCAAGCAATGATCACACGCACGGCACAGCGGACACACCAGGAACCGCGGTGTTGGCCGTCGAATGGCGCTAGCTGCGCAGCATTTGTGCACCGCCGCCGTCAGTGTCAGCCAGTTTGCCGTGGCATACGGAGCTCCATCGCAGTCTTTAACACTGGTAGCATGCCGCGACAGCGTGGACGTGAACCGTATGTGCAGTTGACGGACTTTGAGCGAGGGCGTATAGTGGGCATGCGGGAGGCCGGGTGGACGTACCGCCGAATTGCTCAACACGTGGGGCGTGAGGTCTCCACAGTACATCGATGTTGTCGCCAGTGGTCGGCGGAAGGTGCACGTGCCCGTCGACCTGGGACCGGACCGCAGCGACGCACGGATGCACGCCAAGACCGTAGGATGCTACGCAGTGCTGTAGGGGACTGCACCGGCACTTCACAGCAAATTAGGGACACTGTTGCCCCTGGGGTATCGGCGAGGACCATTCGCAACCGTCTCCATGAAGCTGGGCTACGGTCCCGCACACCGTTAGGCTGTCTTCCGCTCACGCCCCAACATCGTGCAGCCCGCCTCCAGTGGTGTCGCGACAGGCGTGAATGGAGGGACGAATGGAGACGTGTCGTCTTCAGCGATGAGAGTCGCTTCTGCCTTGGTGCCAATGATGGTCGTATGCGTGTTTGGCGCCGTGCAGGTGAGCGCCACAATCAGGACTGCATACGACCGAGGCACACAGGGCCAACACCCGGCATCATGGTGTGGGGAGCGATCTCCTACACTGGCCGTACACCACTGGTGATCGTCGAGGGGACACTGAATAGTGCACGGTACATCCAAACCGTCATCGAACCCATCGTTCTACCATTCCTAGACCGGCAAGGGAATTTGCTGTTCCAACAGGACAATGCACGTCCGCATGTATCCCGTGCCACCCAACGTGCTCTAGAAGGTGTAAGTCAACTACCCTGGCCAGCAAGATCTCCGGATCTGTCCCCCATTGAGCATGTTTGGGACTGGATGAAGCGTCGTCTCACGCGGTCTGCACGTCCAGCACGAGCGCTGGTCCAACTGAGGCGCCAGGTGGAAATGGCATGGCAAGCCGTTCCACAGGACTACATCCAGCATCTCTACGATCGTCTCCATGGGAGAATAGCAGCCTGCATTGCTGCGAAAGGTGGATATACACTGTACTAGTGCCGACATTGTGCATGCTCTGTTGCCCGTGTCTATGTGCCTGTGGTTCTGTCAGTGTGATCATGTGATGTATCTGACCCCAAGAATGTGTCAATAAAGTTTCCCCTTCCTGGGACAATGAATTCACGGTGTTCTTATTTCAATTTCCAGGAGTGTATATATGATCACCTTTAATCTGCATCACAGGATACACATATCACAGTGTCATCTTGAAGTTCTTGGATATATATATATATATATATACATATATATATATATATATATATATATATATATATATATTCGAAGAAAAGCTGTATGTCATAGCAGTAAACTCAACTTTTAATTCCAAATTTTCTGTATAATACTTAGAGTTCAGTAAGTTCATATACATTAGGATGTAAAACGTGTAACTTGACCTAATTTTGGCCAAGTGAGTCATTCAATCAGCGTGTAATTAATCAGTTACTTAGTTAAATAAGAAGAAATCATCACATTCGATATTCAGAGAAAAAAAAACTTGAAGTACTTGCATTTAACATAAATGCGTCATGAAATATCCGGAAGTATATACAATTCAAAGGGAATTGAGTTGAAGATATGCTTTCCAGATCATTCCTGAAATCTCAAGTTGAAGTCAACCATATGACACAGATGGAGAAGATTGGGTGATCAACACATAGATGTCATAGTATAAAAGATAAAAGAAAACTTACAGGATGTTTGGCATGAGGAAAAACAGAAGAAAAATTCCCTATGTATTTCCCCGAATAGCACCCTTCACATCAATGAAGGTGATACCCCAGATATAGGTGTTTCGTACAACAACAAACAATGGAATGAAAACAAACTAGCATAACAGGTTGTATAAAATAAAACACCTAAGGTAATACAACATGAATATTAATCATCCTAACGCTAACATGCTACTGAAGTTGAAAAGAAATTTAAATAGCCTTTGTGGTTACACAAGAAGAAAACCAAAATTCTAGACATGAAAATAGCAAGGTGGAACATCCAGTTCCAGAACAGTATCATAATCATAATCAACTACATAGGATACATACATGAAAGTCAAATTACAAAAAAAGATACCAGGAGTCAAGTTGGACAAAAGCATATACATAAAAATATGGAACTATGAGTTCTAGATATCATTATCAGTTCACATCAAACATCAATTCAAAATCCAGATGCAGCTTAGGTAAATTATCTGTTGTCACACTAGGACAAAACACTAGGATGCAATAAACCATATATCTGTTATACAGAACAGCACTGGTGAGCAAACATCCAAGGTTCATCAACCACACCCATCACGTTCGAAATTTCAAGAGCTTCCCACACCAGAAGCAAGGAGAATTTCAAGCAAGACAAGAGTACCATGAAATACAAGAAAACAAGAAAGAGCCAAATATGTATAAGTGTCCAGTCCAATAGAGTTAAACATGTATAATTGAGCAAGTTCATAGGCTAATGGGTAAATATTAACAAAGAATATCAGTAAAGAACAAAATGTAATGCAGTTAGGTGCATTATCTGTTGTCACTCTAGGGCAAAATGGAAGACAATTAAGTTTATTATCTGTTGTCACACTAGATCAAGACAGAAAGCTGTGAAGCCTAAAGGTGAAGTCAGAAAATAATTAGATAAATTTTCTGTTGTCACATTAGGAAAATGCAGAAGCCAATTAAGTAAATTTTTCTGTTGTGACGCTAGGACAATGAAGAAGGTAATTAAACAAATTTTTCTTCTGTCACGCTAGGACAATGCAGAAGGATGCAATACAGGTAAATCATCTCATGTCACACTAGGGAAAAACAGAAGGATGCAAAGCATAAAGGCCAAATCAGAGAACACACTCCCTAACACTCAGCAGAATGATGTAGTCAATCATAGAAACAAAACCATTAACTCCATATCTTCATCATAAGACGTCAATAGAAAGACAGAATTCCATTAAATACTCTATAGAGTCAGACCACAAAGCACAATTGCATCAAAATCTACAGAATAATAAATATGGTGCATTACCTCCTTCTCAAAGCATCGTCCAATAAATGTAAGGTATAAAACATTCTTTATGAAAGTGTATCAGGTGTGTAATGGTTGTCAATATAAGCATCACAATAGTCATTCAAAAGCTTCATATTCATGTATGTGAAAAGCATAAAGCCATACTAGGGAAAATGCATAATAAGCATGAGCCAATCAGGAGCATTATCAGAGCATAAGTATCATAATTATCCCTCAGGAACATTATATTCATGTATGTTAATATATTCCCAACGATTGTGCAACATGTAAAAAGTAAGTGCAGTAATCCAATCCTCCACAGTTCTACTGACACTCCATAGTATCAACCATCATACGGACAGATTTGTGTGATCTCGTGTAAAAGAAATGTGGATTGATGTATAAAAATGTGTAAGCAAATTCCACTTTACCTGGGGGACCAAGCATATTTCACACACACCACGTACAAAGAGTGTGCATCCCTGTGAGGATGCAAGTTAATGATTGAATCTCACAGTCACTGTATAAATAAATAAGCAATCAACTGAAATATCACTTCACTGCTCTTAAATTAAAATATTTCAATCTTCCAGTGTATATATCACTGAGAATTATAAGGT
Organism: Schistocerca piceifrons; assembly: GCF_021461385.2. Lineage (NCBI taxonomy): Eukaryota > Metazoa > Arthropoda > Insecta > Orthoptera > Acrididae > Schistocerca > Schistocerca piceifrons. Next base: position 817,936,987 of record NC_060140.1, on the reverse strand, counting down.
AAATGTGTAGATTTGTGTAACAAATGATGTGTAAAACAGTAGAAGCAAATACCACATTAGTCAGGGACCTTGTGTTTGCCACACACATTATGTACAAAGAGTGTACACCCCCGTGAGATTCTACATATACATCTACATCTACATTTATACTCCACAACGGTGTGTGGCAGAGAGCACTTTACATGCCACTGTCATTACCTCCCTTTCCTGTTCCAGTCTCGTATGGTTCGCGGGAAGAACGACTGCCGGAAATCCTCCGTGCGCACTCGAATCTCTAATTTTATTTTAGTGATCTCCTCGGGAGGCATAAGTAGGGGGAAGCAATATATTCGATATCTCTTCCAGAAACGCACCATCTCGAAACCTGGACAGCAAGCTACACCGCGATACAGAGCGCCTCTCTTGCAGAGTCTGCCACATGAGCCCGATAAACATATCGGTAACGCTATCACGCTTACCAAATAACCCTGTGACGAAACGCGCCGCTCTTCTTTGGATCTTCTCCATCTCCTCCATCATCCCGACCTGGTACGGATCCCACACTGATGAGCAATAGTCAAGTAAAGGTCGAACGAGTGTTTTGTAAGCCACCTCCTTTGGTGATGGACTACATTTTCTAAGGACTCTCCCAGTGGATCTCAACCTGGCACCCCCCTTACCAACAATTAATTTGATATGATAATTCCACTTCAAATCTTTTCGTACGCATACTCCCAGATATTTTACAGAAGTAACTGCTACCAGTGTTTGTTCATATAATCATACAATAAAGGATCTTTCTTTCTATGTATTCGCAATACATTACGAGTTAATGATGAATGTCATGTTTCAACTGAACAATATTTCTCAAACCGTATACGAGGGTTGGAACTTAAATAGTGGCAACTATTTATTCACAACCAAAACAAAAGAATTACATGTTTGCACCTGTAACTGTCCTTCAAAGTAGTCACCAGCGTTGTGAAGAATCCGTTGCCAGCGATGTGGAAGGCTTAGTATACCGTTAGCAGAGCCTGTTCTGTTGATGGTGCGAATGGAGCGATCTAAAGTTATGGTAATTCTCGTGTACGACTGTGATGGTGTTATGCTAACGCATTACGTTCCTCCACGGAAGACCATCAATGCAAAGTATTACTGTTCGTTTTTGGAGCGAACAGTTTTGCTGGCACAACCCACCCATCATTTTGAACGACAATGCGCGGGCGCATACAGCCCAAGCTGTGGCTGCTCTGTTCGGTCGACGGGACTGGGAAGTACTGCACCATCCATCATACTCCCCGGACTTAAGTCCTTGTGACTTTCGTATGATTCCGAAGATGAAGGAACCATTTCGTGGCATTCTCTTCAGAACTATTTCAGAGATTCGACAGACAGTAGACTGCCCCCATTCGCACCATCAACAGAACAGGCTCTGCTAAAGGTATACTACGCCTTACATGGCGCTGGCAACGGGTTATGCACAACGCAGTTGACTACTTTGAAGGACGGTAACAGATGTAAACACGAAACTCTTTAGTATCGGTTGTGAATAAATAGCTGCCACTATTTAAGTTCCAACCCTCGTATATTTCTTGATTTTGGGTAAATTAGTTGATAAGCATTAGGATGTGGTATCTCAGAAATTTCAAAAGGTCCAATGCATATGTCAAAAAATTTCTTAATCTCTTTGTTTATTGCTTTAGACTTTTCGTAGCTTTTCGTTAATACTGGGTCGCCAACATTGCACTGTGTTACTTTCAAACCTGTATCATGCCTCAACTTTTTCTTATTATAATAGGCGTCCATATTTTCTCTCGCAATATCCTCTCTCTCATCAGGTGAAAGTTCAGAGCATACAGAGGATTTAACCAATTCACACACAAGGGTTGCTGGCTTCTTACTGTACCGAATTTCATATAGAGAAAACCCAGTAGTGCTGTCTTGTAAATGGTTAGGGATATCCTCAAACTTTCTGCAAGAATATCAGTTAGTGTGGACCTTACCACAATAAACCCAACTAAGCCGTCCAATCTTTCTCATGTATCTCTCTGGTGGAATGCAAGAAGGTGAATAGTCTGAAATGCATGTATCTTTGATGTTCTTATCTCTAACAAACTGCTTCCAAACTTCAGCTGTAACTTGACTGCCATTGCCAGATACGACTGCTTTTGGTTTACCCACATTCGTGAAGTAATCAGTGACAAAATATTGAATTATCTTGTGGCTAGTGGCTTTCTACAATTGATACTGCTTAGCTACTTTTGTGAACAAATCAACAACTACAAAGACATAAGAGTACCTGTCTTTTGAATGGGGAAGTTGACTGTAGGATTCGACTCCAATGAGCTTACCTTTAGGAGTAATACTATGTAGGAATCTTTTATGACTTTGATTTATCACTTTTATCCTCTGACGTCCGTCACAAGATGCAACATAAGTCTTCACTCTTCTAGAGATATTACTAAAATAAACATTCTTCTGCAATATTTGGGTGCACTAGATACAGCCGCAATATCCAAAACATTCATGTATAAACTTAATAAGCAAACGAGTGTGTTGTTTAGGTCAGCATAATTTACACTGATCAGAATCAGGCCTGTGTCTTTTAAACAGAATTCCTATGTGTATCTGGTAGTATTGTGCAACTTCCTCATACCTCTTTTTTCCAAGTAAACTCTTTACTAACTTAAGGTCTTCGTTCTGATTTTGATGTCTCCTCAACTGCTGACATATCTTAACTATTACTTTTTCACCTTTTACACCATTGATAAACATGATTTTGAAGTTCTTATCAGCCTGCAAGCCAACATTTTCTTGCTCATTCCCCATTGGCAGTCTAGATAGATTGTCTGCGACACAGTTCTGCTTACCCTTAATATGTAAAAAGTATAATCAAACTATTGCAAGAATAAGCCCCAACATGTTATCCTGTTATAATAAAGTTTACTTTCTTGCAAATAGCATAAAGCTATATGCTCAGTAAAAACATGACCTTGTGACCTGTTAAATAATTTCTAAAATTTTTGAATCCCCACACAATGTCAAGTAGTCCTTTTTCTTTTGCAGTATATCTTCTCCCACGTTTTAACAATCTGCAGCTTGCAAAGTTGATAGCACACTGCTCCACCGGTCCATCTATCTCTTTTTGCTGGAATAAATAAGCACCTAAACCATAGTCACTAACGTCAGTCATTAGGCAAAATGGTAAAGTAAGATCAGGTATATGTAGAATTTGGCTGTTAGAAAGTTGTTTCTTAATCTGATCAGAAGCTAACTGGCAATCAGTTGACCATTCACATATTGTGTTTTTCTTTAAAAGATAGTGTAAACTAGGTGCACTTAAAGATTGAATCCTAATGTATTTGTGATAGAAATTGCACAAACCAAAAAAGACCTTAATCCTTATTTATAGGTTTACGAAATTTATCATAGCTTTAATTTTGTCTGGATCAGGTAATATTTCTTCTTCACAAATAGTGTGTCCTAAAAAGCTCAATGTTCTTACACCAGACTTACATTTAGCTAACTTAAGTGTCATATCTCCTGGCCTGAACTTACTAGCCATCTCTTTGATTGTGCTGACATGCTCCTAGCTGATGCTTGTTACGAGTATGTCATCAACTTAAATTACCAGTGCAGAACACATTTCACTACCCAACACAAGATCTAAGGCTCTAATAAACTCTACTACAGATACATTCAGACAGGTACTACACAATATTGATAGCTTTTATCAGAGATTAAGAAAGCAGTATATTTCCTAGATTGGGATTCTACTGTTATCTGGTGGAGACCTGAGGTCAAATCTATGTATGAAAAATACTCGGCACCAGAATATTTAATGAGTAATTCTGCTATTGACTCAGGGTGATCAGTTTCTCTTCCCACACATCTATTTAGACGATGACAATCAAGCATGAGCCTGTCCCCACCACCCTTTTTGGTTACAACAACCAAACAGTTGTTGTATTAGCTAGTACTTTCAATAATCCTCCACTTCTGCACGTTCTGCAACTCTTTTTCCACAACCAGTCTTTTACAAATAGTAACTGAATACTGTTTTATAAAGAATGGCTGGTGCTCTGTAAGCCTTAAATTGAATGTATACTTCTTAACTCTACCTGGTTTCTCACTAAACATATCTTTATAGGATCTTCTTCCAGTTCTGACTTCTCATCTCCAGTAAAGTAGTCTGCTTCCGTTACCTTGTCAGTAACAAAATGATCAAAATCCGTATCAGTTGTACCATAAGTACACAAATCATCATCATCAGCTTAGCCTTTTTCTACCTCAATGTCAAAGCCATATATTTTATTAGCAGATGTGTCACTAGCTCTTAAGTGTAACATAGCATAACTAGAAAAATTTATTTTGGCGTTACAAAAATTTACTCTGAACTTCACACAGTCAAATGTTACATTGTTTCTCAATATCCAGTCCAAACCTAGCAATATCTCCTCATTCAGATCACTGACCACCAAGCATCATTGCTCAAAAACTGCATTGTCAACATTGCCTGTGTACAACTTTACTAAACTTATCTGTAGCACCATTAATCCTTACTCCCATTATAGGATATCTGATGTACTCAGATCTCTGCTTAACTCTGTCCCAGAACTTTTCAGAAATAATAGGAATTGCGCTACCTGTGTGAATCACACAATAACCATGTCAATCGTCAACTGTGATTTTGATGTATGGACTACCACATAAATCCTGCTGTTTGTTAATATTAGTTTTTCTAAACATTTGAACAGATGTGCTCATTAGTGTTGCAAGTAAAATCTGGTTCAGAATTTTCAATAAACTCACTGTCTGAACTGAAGTCTGACTCATCCTTACCAACATCTCTGAAATCTTCAATAATCCTCTTATTTACCTCACAATGCTGTGTTCTAATGTCCTGGCGTTCACACAAAATATCAATAGTGTCATCTTGAACAAGTTGACCCTCCTAAGACTCACAACTGACCCAGTCATGATCAGTTATTTCAACATAAACTATACCATCCAGCTCTTCTAAATTAAGTGTGTGAGATTCACCTTCAAACACTAAATCATTAGTTCTGACACCAAGCATCTGGTTGTCATTCACTTCCACCACTATTTACTCAGGAAAAGCTTCCCTCTCCTCATCACAGTTATCTACTAAAGTCTCCTGCTCAGGGTATGTTAAATTATCAATACCAGAGTAATCACTGTCAACATCTACATCGTCCACAGGACATTCAGAGTTAAACAATTTTACTAAAACCCCCTTTTCAAGTTCATAAGGAGTTACAGTGCCTTTCTTGCCACTATACATCTGTTTAATTATAACATTCCAAACAGGATAGTCACAGACACTCTCATCATCCCACTCCTCTTGATCTGAATTTGTTATTGCATGGTCATGAAAACAATTTAATTTCTCCACCTGACAGATACCAAGTAGCGGTATTAACAGATTTTGTGGTTCTGAGTACTATGGTTTCCGTTCAGACTATTATCATTACCATTCCTATTATTGTTGTTTCTGCTATTATAATTATTATGGTTCTGTCTGTTGTCATTATGACCCCTATTATAGTTGTTGTTTCTGTTGTTACGTGAGTTATCAACCCTGTTTTCTTCCTCAAAAGCTTTGTCAAGTTTATCAACATGTTAAAAAATTCTCTAATGAAACAGTTTCTCAAAAATTTCTCACTTCGAGAAATTACGTGGTCTCCACCTATTACCGTTCAACAATGCTTATTTGATGTGCACCCGTTTACTTACGGACCACAGTTCATTCAAAAACATCTGTTCGAATTCATTGATTAGCTCATGGCAGCACTTCACCGTCAAGGAAACGTTTGGCTAGTTTAATTTTCGCAGAATCAGTCAAATTCGGAGGAAAACTATATTCACATTGCCACAGGTAACCCACTAGGTGTATTTTAAAATCCTCAGGGAAGTGTTTAAGAGATGTCGTCGATGACGAGGTCATGAGCGACGTCACATCGGTTGCAGCAGCGTGTCATCGCCTCCCGACGGGACAGTCCTGTTGCGGCCGTCACTGCTCCAGACAGTCTTGTACGCTGGCGTGAGTCAGGAGTTCCAACCCCAAGGACTGTTGGAGTGGGTGAAGTAAAATTCCGCGATAACATGGTATTCGTGCAATGACTATCGGGTGATCTTTGACCTATTGCCGTGAACATACGACATTCGATACATTCACTGAGCTAAGTTTCTTTCTTGGGAGGCGTGAACAACAGAAGTTTGTAAACTGAGAGAAGTTGTAATTTCCCATGAAGTTAGCGAAGAAGATATCCAGGCATGGCTCAAAATGTCAGTCATTTCTAGCTGTGATAGCACACGTAGAAGAAAAGGTATGGCGACGAATATCTTCGACACTGACTAACGACTGTTCCCAGGATGATCTGACCCCTGTATACTCTATTAAGAAACTTTTGTGACAGATCAAAAGCAACTGCTGAATCCATAACTACAAATAGCCCCATGAATTTATTCAAATCAATATTACAATCGTACACTGCGAAAGTCTATCTCCGTCGTAACAACGCCGATGCACCTGCACCCTCCGCCTGAATAAGAAGGTAAAGACACATCAAAAAAGAAAAGAAACAAAAAGCTATAAATTAAGAACAATTTTAAGCATAATTTTGATGCGTGGAATACTAAATCACGGGTATCATTGACACAGCGTCACCAACAAAAATTTCATTACTATTCAAACAAAAATAAGAACAAATCACCATGCAATACAGTAAAAATACATACTGTTCTTTCATTTGGAACGGTAATCAACATCCGTTCTTAAGGTTACTGCAGTACGTTATGATTTTCTCTTCAACGTTCCATTAAGAAACTTAAAAGGAAAGTAATTCAACTATTCATAGATGTAGAAAATTGATTAACGCAGATCAGTAGATTCATTCGTTTGAATACTGACAGAAAACCTTTCTTCACAGATGTTACTCGGCTCTGAGCGAGCGCTCTTACCTGTTCACTATGACCATTTTAACACCTGTCTGTCCCTCATAAATATTACAGCAACTTATATAAAGTAATCTATGGTACAATTGTTGTTACATTAATAGCTACGGAGTAATTTACATGTACAGGAGGGGGGTTGGCAAAATATAGCTGATCCCGTAAATACACTCCTGGAAATTGAAATAAGAACACCGTGAATTCATTGTCCCAGGAAGGGGAAACTTTATTGACACATTCCTGGGGTCAGATACATCACATGATCACACTGACAGAACCACAGGCACATAGACACAGGCAACAGAGCATGCACAATGTCGGCACTAGTACAGTGTATATCCACCTTTCGCAGCAATGCAGGCTGCTATTCTCCCATGGAGACGATCGTAGAGATGCTGGATGTAGTCCTGTGGAACGGCTTGCCATGCCATTTCCACCTGGCGCCTCAGTTGGACCAGCGTTCGTGCTGGACGTGCAGACCGCGTGACACGACGCTTCATCCAGTCCCAAACATGCTCAATGGGGGACAGATCCGGAGATCTTGCTGGCCAGGGTAGTTGACTTACACCTTCTAGAGCACGTTGGGTGGCACGGGATACATGCGGACGTGCATTGTTCTGTTGGAACAGCAAGTTCCCTTGCCGGTCTAGGAATGGTAGAACGATGGGTTCGATGATGGTTTGGATGTACCGTGCACTATTCAGTGTCCCCTCGACGATCACCAGTGGTGTACGGCCAGTGTAGGAGATCGCTCCCCACACCATGATGCCGGGTGTTGGCCCTGTGTGCCTCGGTCGTATGCAGTCCTGATTGTGGCGCTCACCTGCACGGCGCCAAACACGCATACGACCATCATTGGCACCAAGGCAGAAGCGACTCTCATCGCTGAAGACGACACGTCTCCATTCGTCCCTCCATTCACGCCTGTCGCGACACCACTGGAGGCGGGCTGCACGATGTTGGGGCGTGAGCGGAAGACGGCCTAACGGTGTGCGGGACCGTAGCCCAGCTTCATGGAGACGGTTGCGAATGGTCCTCGCCGATACCCCAGGAGCAACTGTGTCCCTAATTTGCTGGGAAGTGGCGGTGCGGTCCCCTACGGTACTGCGTAGGATCCTATGGTCTTGGCGTGCATCCGTGCGTCGCTGCGGTCCGGTCCCAGGTCGACGGGCACGTGCACCTTCCGCCGACCACTGGCGACAACATCGATGTACTGTGGACACCTCACGCCCCACGTGTTGAGCAATTCGGCGGTACGTCCACCCGGCCTCCCGCATGCCCACTATACGCCCTCGCTCAAAGTCCGTCAACTGCACATACGGTTCACGTCCACGCTGTCGCGGCATGCTACCAGTGTTAAAGACTGCGATGGAGCTCCGTATGCCACGGCAAACTGGCTGACATTGACGGCTGCGGTGCACAAATGCTGCGCAGCTAGCGCCATTCGACGGCCAACACCGCGGTTCCTGGTGTGTCCGCTGTGCCGTGCGTGTGATCATTGCTTGTACAGCCCTCTCGCAGTGTCCGGAGCAAGTATGGTGGGTCTGACACACCGGTGTCAATGTGTTCTTTTTTCCATTTCCAGGAGTGTATTTCATGTACCTCAAAGCAGACGAACCAGCTTACTTCAGCGGCCCCAGTATGAACGATGAAAGTAGGGTTGCCTATCTTAAGGTGCATGAAATATTTACCAAGACACGCTGTAAAATAAAAAAAGGAATCTGTTAATAAAAACAAGGAATCTCAAAGGTTATCTGTTAACGGAAGGCGGTAAAGCTACAATCTGAAACTCTAACCCAGTTTACTTCATAGCAGCTTCCACACTCCAAAATAGTTGCTTATATGCGTCCTAACAATTGTGCAATTCATTGTTCAGATATCTTGATCCGTTTACGAAATCTTAGTGTTCTCCAGGTAGCTATAGAATCACGCCATCTTCCTTCCTTCTAAGTACTACAATAAAATCAAGGCGATTAACAAACGCTCATTTCTTTCCGATGGGTTGCCAGCGGTGTTCGATATACGAGGATCATGAGCAGTCTGTTTATCACATCCGTATTTTCCTTTCCTCATGGGAACGTTCACAATTTTCATTTCTTTACATTAACTATCCCTAGATTCAGCATATCGCATAATTCTTAATAATTACCTGCCTGTGATATGCAATACTATAATGAGTTACTAACTGTGGCTATTGTAAGGAACAGTCACAGTTTCATGGTACCACAGAATCGTGTCAGGTGGTCAAGTGGTAAAGTGCCTGAAAACGAAAAGTTCGTAGAACATACGATTCTGCATTTAATCCGGCCTTCACTTCTCAGTGGTGCGGGAATTCTAAACGAACGTCACGTGAATCGCATTCCACTATCTACACGGATGCTTTGCAAATCACACTTGAGTGCCTGCCTGGCACAGGACTCATAGAATCACCTTCACAATAATTCTGTATTATTCCACTCTCGAAAAGCGCACGAGAAAAACGAACACTTATATCTTTCCGTGCGAGCTCTGATTTCCCTTATTTTACTGTGATATCGTTTCTCTCTATGTATGTCGCTGTTAATAAAATATTTTCGCATTCAGAGGAGAAAGTTGGCGATTGAAATTTCGTGAGAAGAGAGAGAAACGCCTTTGTTTTAACGATGTCCACACGAGATCCTGTGTCATGTCCATGATACTCTCTCCCCTATTTCTCGATAATACAAAGCGTATTGCTCTTCTTCGAACTTTCTCGATGTAGTCCGTCAAACTTAGCTGGTAAGGATCCCATACCGCGAAGCAGTACTGTTCAGTGGTACTTAAGACAGCTAAATAAATTAGAAAGTACATGAAAAACTTGGTTTATTTTAGAAGAATTACACACTGGCAAACAGTGGGCAGAGCAGCAGTGACAGAAGAGCCAATGACCATGAAGTCAGCACGTCAGGAGAAGCCATTGCCCTCCCAACATAAGCGGAAGCTGTCGATTCAGCCGTCAGGGCATCGCCCGACCGGCTCACGTGTTTCTCAATTGTCACATGTGATTAAAGGCCCTCGCCTATATTCCAAGAGCCAATGACCGACGTTCATCTACATCTACATCTACATCCATACTCCGCAAGCCACCTGACGATGTGTGGCGGAGGGTACCCTGAGTATCTCTATCGGTTCTCCCTTCTATTCCAGTCTCGTATTGTTCGTGGAAAGAAGGATTGTCGGTATGCTTCTGTGTGGGCTCTAATCTCTCTGATTTTATCCTCATGGTCTCTTTGCGAGATATACGTTGGAGGGTGCAATATACTGCTTGACTCCTCGGTGAAGGTATGTTCTCGAAACTTTAACAAAAGCCCGTACCCAGTTACTGAGCGTCTCTCCTGCAGAGTCTTCCACTGGAGTTTATCTATCATCTCCGTGACGCTTTCGCGATTACTAAATGATCTTGTAGTGAAGCGCGCTGTTCTCCCTTGGATCTTCTCTATCTCTTCCATCAACCCTATCTGGTACAGATCCCACACTGCTGAGCAGTATTCAAGCAGTGGGCGAACAAGCGTACTGTAACCTACTTCCTTTGTTTTCGGTTTACATTTCCTTAGAATTCTTCCAATGAATCTCAGTCTGGCATCTGCTTTACCGACGATCAACTTTATATGATCATTCCATTTTAAATCACTCCTAATGCGTACTCCCAGATAATTTATGGAATTAACTGCTTCCAGTTGCTGACCTGCTATATTGTAGCTAAATTATAAGGGATCTATCTTTCTATGTATTCGCAGCACATTACACTTGTCTACATTGAGATTCAATTGCCATTCCCTGCACCATGCGTCAATTCGCTGCAGATCCTCCTGCATTTCAGTACAATTTTCCATTGTTACAACCTCTCGATACACCACAGCATCATCTGAAAAAAGCCTCAGTGAACTTCCGACGTCATCCACAAGGTCATTTGTGTATATTGTGAATAGCAACGGTCCTATGACACTCCCCTGCGGCACACCTGAAATCACTCTTACTTCGGAAGACTTCTCTCCATTGAGAATGACATGCTGCGTTCTGTTATCTAGGAACTCTTCAATCCAATCACACAATTTGTCTGATAGAAGATTCTTCAAGAAGCTTTTCAACGTGACAGTAGAGGCAATGACCGTCAAGTCGTTCACCTCCAGTGAACTGAAGTGAATAAATAAACAAGATGCAGTAGGCCCGAGAACAGTAGTTTTCAGTTCGGTTTCGGTGCTGAAAGACCGTCATGCAGGATGAGACTGCATCGTACACAGAAGCACCAAGACCGCCGCTGTAATGGAATAGCAAGCAGCAGCCTCGCCGCCAGAAGACAGAAGTTAAAAGGTATTCGAAGACCGATTTTTACGTACCCGGGTGACTCGTGAGGACGGGAAAGAGACGGCCTCACATCAGCAGTCACCTGTGAGCTGGGATGAAGATCTGACAGCCGAAGACTGGCATACTGGAGTCCGTTGTTCGAGTCCGGGACACTGGCCTTCCCGCTGGCTGACGCACAACAAACGCGGCCGCTTAGAGAAGAGAAACACTGGGACGCCACATCCAAGGTATCACTATCCGATGCACGACTTCGTTCTCAATAATCAAACGGGCCACCACACGAGGCGCGTCTCCGTCAACTGAGCGAAACGGCGACACGAGATACACAACGCCAGGAGTAATCAGACGCCGCCGCTCACGCAGCAGAGGCTTCGCAGACGACACAGCTGCCGCTCTCCCAGCCATAACAATCCAGTAAGGAAACCGTTGTACAAAACTTTCAATAAAAGTTATGTAAAAATGCCGTTTCATTCTACCTCATACCCGAGCCAAGGAAGAACCCACCCTGCCCACAGGTTGTTAAGAGAGGAAAAGTAATTTATTTAGTGTTTTTCACCCTGTCATAGTGCTTTAGAATCAAATGCCCTTTGCAGAAATGCTGATCCTGACAATTGACTAGCATCAAAAGAGGAAACTCAGCTGCAGTACTCCAAAACAGGACGAACAAGCGCAGCGTAGGCATTCTCTTAAGTAGATCCGTTGTATCTTCTAAGTATTTTTTCAATAAAACGCAGTCTTTGGATCGTCTTCCCCACGACATTTCATATGTGTTCTTTCGAATTTAAGTTGTTTGTAATTATAATTCCTACCTATTTAGTTGAATTTACGCCCTTTAGATTTGAATGATTTATCGTGTAACCGAAGTTTAACGGATTCATTTTAGCACTCGTGTGGATGGCCCCACAATTTTCATTATTTAAGGTCAACTGCTAGTTTTCGCACCAAGCAGATACCTTCTCTAAATCATCTTCTGGTGATTTCACTAGACGGCAAACGACGGAATCATCTGCAAACAACCTAAAATGGCTGCTCAGATTTCTCCTAAATCGTTAAAATGATAGGGAACAGCAGAGAGCCTATAAGACAACCTTGGGGAACGCCAGAAATGACTTCTGTTTTACTCAGTGACTTTCCGTCATTTACTACGACCTGTGGCCTCTCTGAGAGGAGATAAAGAATCTAATCACATAAGGGAGACGATATTCAATAAGCGCGCTGTCTGACTACAAGCCGTTTGTGAGGTACAGTGTCGAAAGCCTTCTGGAAATCTAGAAATACGGAATCACTTTGAAATCCCTTGCGAATAACACTCAAGAGTTCGTGTAATTAAAGAAACTGCTGTGTTTCACAAGCACGGTCTTTTCTAAATCCGTGTTGACCGTGTGTCAATAGATAGTTCTCTTGGAAGTAATGTGTAGGTCCTCTTTTTATCCACAGTAGGACTGTAACGGTAGGTGAGGGACACGCGAGTTTCCGAAGCCGTTTGCAATTGATAGAGTTTCTTCAGGTCGTCATTATAGAACCACAAAAGATGTTTCCACAATTTTATAACTGAAAGAATACTTCACGGTACTGATTGAAACTTATAATAACCACAATTCTTTCTGGACGCCAATCAATAAAATTTACGTAATTCCGTTCCACCTGCCACTAAATCATCACATTTTGAGCGTTTTGACCACAAACGTAACTAAGTATGTACTAATTTTTGCAGCTGTTTAACACCAATCACAATTTAAGTTAATACCTACCATAATGGCCGCGCTATAACTAGTAATGTGGGGGGGGGGGGGGAGGATGTGGAGGATGTCACATTCGTTTTATGTCGAAATCTGTCCTTTGTTAAGCCTATATGACTTCGATTTAAAGTAACCTATACGTTTAACTGTCAAAACAAACTGTAGTATAACATTTCCAGTGTTTAGCGGGCTCTATGTGCTCGTTCCGAAAAATAATTAAAGAAAAGAATATAGCAGGTAATAAGGCGACAGACTATTGATACACTATGTGATCAAAAGTATACGGACACCTGGCAGAAAACGACTTACAAATTCGTCGCCCCCTCCATCGGTAATGCTGGAATTACAAATGGTGTTGGGCCAGCCTTAGCCTTGATGATAGCTTCCACTCTCGCGGGCATACGTTCAATCAGTTGCTGGAAGTTTCCTGGCAGATTAAAACTGTGTGCCGGACCGAGACTCGAACCCGGGACCTTTGCCATTCGCGGCCAAGCGCTCTACCATTTTTTTTATTTTTTTAGTTGATATCATTTTGTTCTATATTGTTCGTTGAATTTGTTCGGGGCGGACGTCCGATTACACCAGTTCAGGTTCTTCGTTGATCCATTCACTCAGTTTTTTTATTACAGAGGGTAGCTAACCCCCTGACCGAACACGCTGAGCTACCGTGCCAGCAATAAGAACTAAGTATTGGACGTCGGCATTCCGTGGATACTGCCGTCCATCTGAGCTACCCAAGCACGACTCACGGTCGGTCCTCACAGCTTCACTTCTGCCATTACCTCGTCTCCTACCTTCCAAACTTCACAGAAGCTTTCCTGCGAACCTTGCAAAACTAGCACTCCTGCAAGAAAGAATATTGCGGAGATGGTAGAGCACTTGCCCGTGAAAGGTAAAGGTCCCGCGTTAAAGTCTCGGTCCGGCACACAGTTTTAATCTGCCAAGAAGTTTCGTGCAGAGTGAAAATCTCATTCTAGGTGCTGGAAGGTTTCTTGGGGAATGGCAGCCCATTCTTCACGGAGTACTGCACTGAGGAGAGGTATCATTGTCAATAGATGAGGCCTGGCACTAAGTCGGCGTTCCAAAACATTCCAAATATGTTCTATAGGATTTAGGTCTGGGATCTGTGGAGGCCAGTCCATTACATGGATGTTATTGTCGTGTAACCACTCCACCACAGGCCGTGCATTATGAACAGGTGCTCGATCGTGTTGAAAGTTATAATCACCATGCCGGAGTTGCTCTTCATCAGTGGGAAGCAAGAAGGTGCTTAAAACATCAGAGTAGGCCTGTGCTGTAACAGTGCCGCGCAAAACAACGAGTGCAAGCCCCCTTCATGAAAAACACGACCACACCGTAACACCACCACCTCCGAATTTTGCTGTTGGCACTACACATTCTACAGATGACGTTCACTGGGCATTCGCCATACCCACACCCTGCCATCGGATCGCCACATTGTGTATCGTGATTCGTCACTGCACGCAACGTTTTGCCACTGTTCAATCTTCCATTGTTTACGCTCCTTACATCAAACGAGGCGTCGTTGGGCATTTACCGGAGTAATGTGTGGCTTACGAGCAGCCGCTCGACCATGAAATCCAAGTTTTCTAACCTCCCGCCTAACTTGCAGTGGAACCTGATGCAGTTTGGAATTCCTGTGTCATGGTCTGGTAGATGTCGCCTGTTACACATTGCGACCCTCTTCAACTGTCGGCGTTCAATGTCAGTCAACAGATGATGTCGGCCTGTACGTTTATGTGCTGTACGTGTTCCTTCACGTTTCCACTTCACTATCACATCGGAAACAGTGGCCCTAGGGCTGTTTAGGAGGGTGGAAATCTCGCGTACAGACTTATGACACAAGTGACACCCAATCACTTGACCATGTTAGAAGTCCGTAAGTTCTGCAGAGCGCCCCATTCTGCTCTCTCAAAATGTCTAATGGCTAATGAGATTGCTTGCATGGAGTACCTGGCAGTAGGTGGCAGCAAAATGCACCTAATATGAAAAGCGTATGTTTTTGGGGGTGTACGGATACTTTTATTCACATAGTGTACCAGTCAGTTGGATATAGACCATCCTACCGAAAAGCAGTGCACGCCATACTTAATGATCTCCACATCTTGACGGCTACACTTTAAAGTACTGTGCGCGAACGACGGAAAAAAGCTATATTGACATCATACGGAAACCCACTTACGTAACTTTTCAATTGAAACTATATTTTTACAAGTGAGTTGAAGTCCCTTCAGTGAGCTGAGTCCTTCCACTTCTTTGGTATTTTATAATCGGAAGTGAATCACTGCAGCCATGTCACCGCAGCAGTGACCAAACCGCACTTCCATTGCAACTCTTGCAACACCAGACAATAAAAATACACTCACAATCTCCATAGAAGGAGCTTTTACTATGTCCATGTCATTCGATTCTTTTGAATAACTGTCAGCCCCGCAGACCACTTTCGCCATACTGCCGGGTCACTCCTATCGTTTATCAAAAATACCTGTTTCTGTAAGCTCACAAAATTAGAGAGAACCTTCGAAATCCTTGCATCCTGTATCCACAAGAATTCTGATTTTGCAGTCAGCTTCGCGAGCTTGGAAGAAGAGAAGGCGAAGTTAAATAATTGGTAATTGGTGTGCCATCAAGGGTTCCATGTGAAGGTATATGTGTGACACTGAAAAGGATAGTTTGAGCTCGGATTACTAACCAGAGTTTAGGAACTGTGATGAGAGTAGTGAAGGGCAGATATGGAAAGAAAGAGGTAAATTTTGTTATATGCCATTGTAAAATTTCATATCTGACAGGAAATGTGTGTTCCACCTGGAAGTAAGTTCAAATCACTGCCATAAACTGGTGATTTCTCATAAACTTTCATAATGACCTGCACACCGTTACAGAGAATTTCCAGATAAAGATACAATGACGGTAACAGAATATTTAAGCGTTAGGAGGCAGTGAAAGCTTGTGAAAGCTGATGTTTCATTACAAACATGGATGCTGATGGCGCTACCTTAGAAAAACGATACACAATCGTCTTTGATGTTGGAGCACTTCGTTTCCAAAATGGGTGCGAAAGACTATAACTGCTGTCCTCTCGAACTATGAGAAGATCGGTTTCGGTTCTGGAGAAATGTTGGAACACTCAAGGCAATACTGACTCTACGATTTATCTTAGAAGATAGGTTAAAGAAATGCAAACCTACGTCTATTCCTTTTGTAGACTTAGATAATGCTTATGACGATGATGACTGAAATGCACTCTTTGAAATTCTGACGACAACAGCGTAAATTACAGGGAGCGAAAGAATATTTGCAAGTGGTACAGGAACCAGAGAGCAGATATAAGAGTTGAATGGCATGAAAAGGAAGCAGTAGTTGAAACTGGAGGGAGACAGGTTTGTACCCTGCCTCTGATGTTATTCACTCTGTACATTGAGGAAGTAGAAAAGGAAGTTAAAGATAAATATGGACAAGAAATTTAAGTTCAGCGAGAGGATAGAAAAACTTCGAGGTTTGCCGAAGATATTGTACTATGTCACACACAGCAAAGGAGTTGGAGAGGCAGTTGAGCGAAATTGTCGGTGTCGTGAACGTAGGATATAAGATGAACGTAAATAAAAGCAAAACAAGAATAACTGAATGTAATCGAATTAAATAATGCGATGCTCAGAGAGGTAGTTTAAGAAATGATGCACTAAAAGTAGTTGATGAGTTATACTATTTGGGCACTAAAGTAACTGATGATGGCCGAAGCAGAGAGGATATATAACGTAGACTGGCAATGGCAAAAAGGAGTTTCTGTAGAAGCAAAATTTGTTAGCATCAAATATAAACTTAAGTCTTAGGAAGTCTTTTCTGAAGACATTTGACTGGAGTGTAGCCGTGTACGTAAGTGAAACGTGGACAATAAGCAGTTTAGACAAGAAGAGAATAGAAGCTTTTGAAATGCAATGCTATAGAAGAATGGTGATGATCAGATGTGTAGATCACGTAACTAATGAGTAGGTATTGATTAGAGTTGGGGAGAACAAAAATTGTGGTATAACTTCACTAAATGAAGGAGTCGATTGGTAAGAGACATTCTCAGACAGCAGTCACTAATCAGTTTGTTATTTGACGGAAGTGTGGGGGGGTAAAAATTGCAGAGAATACCAAGAGACGACTACAGTAAGCAGATTTAAATAGACATAGGTAGCAACAATTATTGGGGAAGAAGTGCAGTGCTGCGTCAAACCAGTCTTCAGACAAGACTAAGGCAAGAACATAGCTAATGAAAGAAGTCGTATATGAAAATCGCCAAGAGCTGATATTGAAATCCTAGTGGTTAATTGTTGAAGTATTTACAACAAAGTGTCAGTTTGAAGCACTCCTAAGCGAAGAGAAGCTCACATAATAAAAGGTACAGAAAGCTGTTTAAAACCCAAAATTGAAAGCAGTAAGATTTTTGAGGAAATTTTAAGCATATATCAGAAGTATAGGCAAACTAAAAACGGAGATACTATGTTCACCGTGACAGACAAGAAACTCAGATCAGCAGGTGTAAAACTTGAAGCTGCATGTGCAATTGTTTGGGCAAGATTCTATATAATGAGTGAGCATAAACCTATAACTGGATCCTTCTATCGACGACCAGACTCACCCCGTTATATAACTGAAAGCTTTAGAGAAAGCCTCAGTTCGCTAGTGATACCGTTGTCATTGGAGGAGACTTCCGTCTTCCAACATTCAAATGGGATAAGTTCAGTTTTGTTAGTGGTAGCATGATAAGACATCTTACAGAACATTACTAAATGTCTTTTCTGAAAGCTACCTAGAACGGAAATCACTGATGGTGGGAATAGATTGAATGTAATGGCAACAAACTTACCTGATCTTTTTGAGAATGTCCACACAAAAACTGTTATCACTGATAATGACGCAGACGTAGCAACAATGATTCAAAGTACAAAGGGCAACTAAAACAAGTAGAAGGATTTATACACTCCTGGAAATGGAAAAAAGAACACATTGACACCGGTGTGTCAGACCCACCATACTTGCTCCGGACACTGCGAGACGGCTGTACAAGCAATGATCACACGCACGGCACAGCGGACACACCAGGAACCGCGGTGTTGGCCGTCGAATGGCGCTAGCTGCGCAGCATTTGTGCACCGCCGCCGTCAGTGTCAGCCAGTTTGCCGTGGCATACGGAGCTCCATCGCAGTCTTTAACACTGGTAGCATGCCGCGACAGCGTGGACGTGAACCGTATGTGCAGTTGACGGACTTTGAGCGAGGGCGTATAGTGGGCATGCGGGAGGCCGGGTGGACGTACCGCCGAATTGCTCAACACGTGGGGCGTGAGGTCTCCACAGTACATCGATGTTGTCGCCAGTGGTCGGCGGAAGGTGCACGTGCCCGTCGACCTGGGACCGGACCGCAGCGACGCACGGATGCACGCCAAGACCGTAGGATCCTACGCAGTGCCGTAGGGGACCGCACTGCCACTTCCCAGCAAATTAGGGACACTGTTGCTCCTGGGGTATCGGCGAGGACCATTCGCAACCGTCTCCATGAAGCTGGGCTACGGTGCCGCACACCGTTAGGCCGTCTTCCGCTCACGCCCCAACATCGTGCAGCCCGCCTCCAGTGGTGTCGCGACAGGCGTGAATGGAGGGACGAATGGAGACGTGTCGTCTTCAGCGATGAGAGTCGCTTCTGCCTTGGTGCCAATGATGGTCGTATGCGTGTTTGGCGCCGTGCAGGTGAGCGCCACAATCAGGACTGCATACGACCGAGGCACACAGGGCCAACACCCGGCATCATGGTGTGGGGAGCGATCTCTTACACTGTCCGTACACCACTGGTGATCGTCGAGGGGACACTAAATAGTGCACGGTACATCCAAACCGTCATCGATCCCATCGTTCTACCATTCCTAGACCGGCAAGGGAACTTGCTGTTCCAACAGGACAATGCACGTCCGCATGTATCCCGTGCCACCCAACGTGCTCTAGAAGGTGTAAGTCAACTACCCTGGCCAGCAAGATCTCCGGATCTGTCCCCCATTGAGCATGTTTGGGACTGGATGAAGCGTCGTCTCACGCGGTCTGCACGTCCAGCACGAACGCTGGTCCAACTGAGGCGCCAGGTGGAAATGGCATGGCAAGCCGTTCCACAGGACTACATCCAGCATCTCTACGATCGTCTCCATGGGAGAATAACAGCCTGCATTGCTGCGAAAGGTGGATATACACTGTACTAGTGCCGACATTGTGCATGCTCTGTTGCCTGTGTCTATGTGCCTGTGGTTCTGTCAGTGTGATCATGTGATGCATCTGACCCCAGGAATGTGTCAATAAAGTTTCCCCTTCCTGGGACAATGAATTCACGGTGTTCTTATTTCAATTTCCAGGAGTGTATTTCCAACAAATTAGGTAATGAGGCACGAGTGTCATATATCAACCAGAAACTTCAGCTATTTAGCTCTGGATGGGGCCACGCAGAGCAAGTATAGCTGAATTTTAGTGGAATAGTTGATCACACATTGGATAATTATTATACGTTTATGGTATTTTTAGCAGTTGCCAGTTGTGTAGGTGGAGTTCTTTAATTGGAATCTTTAATTGAATATAATAATTTGGCCCTGTAATAAGTGAAACGATTAAATCATCACCCATCAAATAAATGATAAAGGAATTCATCTGACTACGATATTAAACAATGATCTCAAAAAACTCAGGTTGTTACATGTACATAACCAAATTCATCTACATCTAAATCCATACTCCGCAAGCCACCTGACGGCGTGTGGCGGAGTGTTCCTTGAGTACCTCTATCGGTTCTCCCTTCTATTCCAGTCTCGTATTGTTCGTGGAAAGAAAGATTGTCGGTATGCTTCTGTGTGGGCTCTAATCTCTCTGATTTTATCCTCATGCTCTCTTCGCGAGATATACGTAGAAGAGCGCAATATACTGATTGACTCCTCGGTGAAGGTATGTTCTCGAAACTTCAACAATAAAGAAATTGAGCAATCAAATGGTTCAAATGGCTCTGAGCACTATGCGACTTAACTTCTGAGGTCATCAGTCGCCTAGAACTTAGAACTAATTAAACCTAACTAACCTAAGGACATCACACACATCCATGCCCGATTCAGGATTCGAACCTGCGACCGTAGCGGTCGCTCGGCTCCAGATTGAGCTTACGGAATATCGGACCAGGTTTGTGATTGGATTCAGGATTTCCTAGAAGAAAGAACACAACATGTCATTCTTAACGGTTCAAAATCTGCAGATGTAGAGGTAATTTCGGGAGTACCGCAAGGAAGCGTGATAGGACCTTTATTGTTTACAATATACATAAATGACTTAGTTGACAACATCGGTAGCTCCGTGAGGCTATTTGCTGATGACACGGTTGTCTACAAGAAAGTAGCAACATCAGAAGACTCGTACGTACTCCAGGAAGACCTGCAGAGGATTAATGCATGGTGCGACAGCTGGCAGCTTTCCCTAAACGTAGATAAATGTAATATAATGCGCATACATAGGGGCAGAAATCCATTCCAGTACGATTATGCCATAGGTGGTAAATCATTGGAAGCGGTAACGACCGTAAAATACTTAGGAGGTACTATCCGGAGCGATCTGAAGTGGAATGATCACATAAAACAAATAGTGGGAAAAGCAGGCGCCAGGTTGAGATTCATAGGAAGAATTCTAAGAAAATGTGACTCATCGACGAAAGAAGTAGCTTACAAAACGCTTGTTCGTCCGATTCTTGAGTATTGCTCATCAGTATGGGACCCTTACCAGGTTGGATTAATAGAAGAGATAGACATGATCCAGCGAAAAGCAGCGCGATTCGTCATGGGGACATTTAGTCAGCGCGAGAGCGTTACGGAGATGCTGAACAAGCTCCAGTGGCGGACACTTCAAGAAAGGCGTTACGCAATACGGAGAGGTTTATTATCGAAATTGCGAGAGAGCACATTCCGGGAAGAGATGGGCAACATATTACTACCGCCCACATATATCTCGCGTAATGATCACAACGAAAAGATCCGAGAAATTAGAGCAAATACTGAGACTTACAAGCAGTCGTTCTTCCCACGCACAATTCGTGAATGGAACAGGGAAGGGGGGATCAGATAGTGGTACAATAAGTACCCTCCGCCACACACCGTAAGGTGGCTCGCGGAGTATAGATGTAGATGTAGATCATTGAAATGAGTAAATTAATGCTTTCGCTGACTTGATTAGGGTATAACACTTGGGCTGCAAGTTAGTGTCAAGTATGACATTCGCCTGCAAGCTAGCGTTACCCTCTGGGAGGAATTTAGAAATGTTTTGACCGTGTATTTACCTAATGGGTAGAGGGTATCGAACAGTAATTTCATATCTATGGCAATTAATAGAAAATTGAAATGCTTTATTTTGGAAGTAATAAAAGTAGTGAAGATCACGCGAATGAAACAAATGGTCGCCAGCCTAATTAGGCATAATAATTAAAACATTAACTTTAAAGAAAAATGAAACTGATTTGCTAAAGTGACTTTCGTTAACACTCCTTTTAAATAGTGCAATGAATACACACGACTACCGGACGAACTGAGTAGTGGGTAGCAGTAGTTACCATTAACACAATTCAGTAATCATAAGAAGTTAAATGATATTTCACACATAGCAATAATAATTACTATTTCAGTCATTAACCATTTCAGCGCTACAGTCTGGAACTGAGCGACCGCTACGGTCGCAGGTTCGAATCCTGCCTCGGGCATGGATGTGTGCGATGTCCTTAGGGTTGTTAGGTTTAATTAGTTCTAAGTTCTAGGCGACTGATGACCTGATAAGTTAAGTCGCATAGTTCTCAGAGCCATTTGAACCATTTTTTGAACCATTTCTGCACTAAGATGTTACTCAAGACATCACGAGACTAAAGTTGGGCGTGACAAGAGCCCTGGTTTAAGTAACACACAAACCCCACAAATGAAGTTAAACAACACTACTTAAACACTTTTTATACTCTCACTATTACGGAAAGGTGTCAGATTTCTTTAGCAAGTGCAATATTCCGTTTATCTTTCTTATAATAGAAAAGAATATAGTGGGGACCTATAAAATGAAACTGTCTTTATAGGCAAATTACGTGACTATTTCAGAAACAAACTGCAATTTGCCAATATTGATTTCTAACCCCACTTGAAACGATTTATATGTTCATACTTTAAGGCAAGTAATTCAAATATTAAGATCAATTAACGTCAGAAAATAGTTCACAGTAATAATCAAATCAAGATTACTTTTGTATAAGTTCAATTTGTGTGCATTTCTCACTACCTGTGAAGCAGGTAATTTAACTAGCAACATCTATACACTTTGTCATTGACCTTTGGCACATTTAATGCAGACACAAATCAATCGTTATTCAGAAATAGGATACTTGGTCTTCTGCACGGGTAAGGTGGGACCCTACATTGGTTTCACGATCAGGACAATTTTAAGGTCCACACATATGTTTATATCACTGGAATTATCATTGAAAACCACTCACACAAACATGCTGGTCCATACTATGATACATATCTGAGTTCCTGAAGCATGCGGAACAGTGGCGCAATAGTGGTGGCAAGCACGTGGCGGCTATCTGGTTTCACACTCTTGCTGTTTAATGCTCTTTATAGATTCTTCTTGGAGACGTATTATCCTTGTTTTAGAGCCATTCCATAATAACAAGAGCACCATATGACAGCCGAAACCACATCCGAGGCAATTTCAATATACCGGGTGATCAAAAAGTCAGTATAAATTTGGAAACTGAATAACGCACGCAATAATGTAGATAGAGAGGTACAAATTGACACAAATGCTTGGAATGACATGGGGTTTTATTAGAACAAAAAAAAAAATACAAAAGTTCAAAAAATGTCCGACAGATGGCGCTTCATCTAATCAGAATAGCAATAATTAGCATAACAAAGTAAGACAAAGCAAATATGATGTTCTTTACAGGAAATGCTCAATATGTCCACCATCATTCCTCAACAATAGCTGTAGTCGAGGAATAATGTTGTGAACAGCACTGTAAAGCATGTCCGAAGTTATGGTGAGGCATTTGCGTCGGATGTTGTCTTTCAGCATCCCTAGAGATGTCGGTCGATCACGATACACTTGCGACTTCAGGTAACCCCAAAGCCAATAATCGCACGGACTGAGGTCTGGGGACCTGGGAGGCCAAGCATGACGAAAGTGGCGGCTGAGCACACGATCATCACCAAACGACGCGCGCAAGAGATCTTTCACGTGTCTAGCAATATGGGGTGGTTCTAATAAAACCCCATGTCATTCCAAGCATGTGTGTTAATTTTTACCTCTCTATCTACATTATTCCGTGGTTTATTAAGTTTTCAAATTTATACTGACTTTTTGGTCACCCGGTAAATTGCCTTTCAAATGCTTCACTTGGCACCCTCGATGTTAACCGTACAAAGGCTAGCCACTGTCTGCGTAGCGTGCTCCCCCAGTAGCCACCCAGATCGACCGCCAAATCCACATTTTAGCGCACGCCACGCCACTTCTGTAGCGGAGGGGGTTCCCTACACCTTCTTTGCTATACAATACAAGATCCCTAAGCATGAACCAGGTTTTTACATACACATTTCTCTTTCTTAACATTCATTTTTATAAATTTTCATTACTTTTAAACATAATTAAGTTTTTTTACATTAAGTACATTACGAACTTCAACTTCCCTCTGACAATTCAAAGATTTTAACTAGTAAAGAACAACCACTTCATAGTCATATACAGGTAATTTCACCGCATAAACTACTTACAATTGATATTGGTGTTGCAAGGGGGCATGAAATGTGAGTGAAGTGCACTTGTATGTGGACAAAACATTTACATTCGGAGCAGTCATACCAAGACTACCAAAGTTTAGAGGATAGAGATAGTAAACGTTACACAAAGGCATGCGTCTGCACCTACTGTTGGAGTTAAAAGCGTATTGTACCTCCAACTCCAAACAGGCCTTCAGAATGAAGATTGAAATTCCCATAGGTCATTACAAATGATTCAACTTCCCCTGCATTTCGCTTCACTGTTGCGGCTACATGTCACCCTACTTATAATCTGCAAACGGCGGCTGAAGTAGATGCGAAATCAGTCATTGGCTCGGTACCCACAGCCTCTCTCTTTCTGTGTCTAAATTCAACTGACTCAGATGTGAGCTTCTCGACCCAGACGAGCTTGGATGTGGAGAAGTCTAGAAGTGAAGTCTGCCTGTGGCGAAGCCTGAGTCTGCCCATCAAGAAACCTGTCTCAGAAGTAACGAATTGCAGAGTGCTTCCGACAAGGAAAACTTTGTGCTCTGTGTTTCTTGGCATCGTGTAATTTTGATTGGCTGAGTAATTGGTTGAATACTAATTCTTGTGAGTGCTAACCAGCAATATGTTGTCTTTCAAGACGCTGGTCTCTCTCTCCTTTACTCGGGTTTTAGGTGATTAACCAGTTAAAAAAACTTGTTAGCCTTGATCCTCCAACATGTGTCCACATCTTGTGATCAGTTCCGCATTACATAGGCATGTCCAGTAACTTTCGATCAGATAGTGTTCATGATGCGCTATGATCATGTCTGTTGTCATGTCGGAAGATGGGAGTGTGCGCAATATACTCATCATAGCGATCTAAAAGAAAGAGCAACACTTGGTCGCTGAGATGTTTAAATTAACATCCTGGTTCATATTTACAGCGACCTGAATCAGTGGGCATTGCTCGTGGTGGAGAATCTGAGTGACATTGAGTCAGGCACTTGCCACCACACGCTCTTTTGGAAAACTTTTGGTGCCGCTTGGCAAGCCACATATGTAATCTCATCCGCCAAAAGACCAGCCTTGACGTGTATGAAAGATGGCCGTCCCGCCAGACTGGATATGTTTTGACAGCTGTCCTTCGAATCAGCTTCCGCTGTATGTTGGCGCCTTCTGCGAGATTACCGACGTTCCTTCGCCAGCCTGTGAGGCTGCCTGCTGGGGATCCTGCAGCCACTGTGTGGACCAAGGAACGAAGCAGCATTCTCCGCGAAACCAGAGCGCTCAGCGACTGCCAGCGCCGGACACTCAGCTGGGCAGGACGCATTCACCCAGCCAGCAGCGTAATAACTGCCAAGGTACGCTGACCATGCAAGGCTCGCACACTTCTGTAGCCACAGCTAATGCTGTCCTCATAGACCGCTTGCCAATACCATAGGGCGCGAGATCGGCACCTGACCACGCTTCGGAACCAGGGCAGTATGGGACGGCACCAGGCCGTACCAGTGGACGAGAGAGTGCATTTGTGACAGCTGTAGCTTGTTGTGGTAATAAAGAGTTTACATGCACACCTGTCGTCCTGCAGTCGCCTTATCTTGACACCGGCTTCTTGTAGACCTTGCCAACCCATTCAAAACAACCCTTGTTGTGGCCGTTGCACCCCCAACGCACTACAGCACAAAAAATGCGCCCAGTACATGGCAGAACCACCTCTGGTCTTAACAGCACCCTCTACACATTACGAGCTAAAAACATCATCGCACCGTCGGCGTACTGTGTCTTGTTTCGTTTGAAACGGGACAAAATGTAGACTTGTTGGATCGCACTGCACATACACAAAATTTATATTCGTTGGTTCACACTGCATTTATACGGTCAGCTTCTGTGTTATATCGGTGCATCTTATGTATTGCTGTTGGCAATCGCGTTCCGTTAGGTTCTCAACTTCAAATGTACACTCCATGTATAATCGAGATTTTTTCCGCTATTAACAAAACATGATTATGTCAATGATAACAGTGTACGATTTCTACGTCATTAACTTTTTATTTTTATTTTAGTGTAAATGAATTCACTGCGTTATGCAAAAATGTTGTCATGTTCTATGTAACTGTGAACGTAGTTTACATATAAAGGAAACGCTCTGGTTCAGTAGTAAAAATTTAATCTGTGTAGAATTTTGTGAAGAAGGAACCAACAAATAAAAGTTAGTCAGTGGTTGCTGGGACGTTGATGTGTAAAGAGGACTTGAGAGACATGTCGTTTTAATTAGTGGAAAGAAGTCATAGTTTTCCACAAAGGACACAGCTGACTTACGTGAAAACAGTCAGAACGCCTAATATGGAGAAGTGTAGCAGTGAGATGGTGGAAGTGGCCTGAGCATAAGGAGTCGAACGGAATACAGAAATTCCCAGAAAATTATTGTAGCAGTATTTTTGCAGTAAAATACTAAATTTTGAGACGACACTAGATTTTCTTACTTTCAGGAAAGAAGAGAAGACACAAGAGGGGGAGACTGCAAGAAAGAAGACTGCAAGAAATAAGAGTCAATATGGTAAAATTCAGTAGAATACGTGCACAGAAGAATCAGGAAATCAACAAGCCATCACAGCTGAACGTGGCACCAACCGAGACTGTGCACCAGACGGATAAAGGCATTATCATAAGAGATTTCGTGAGACTGCGAACTACAGTCATAATACAGACTGTGCTGTAGAAAGTGACTTCATTTCTTTACTATATGAGTAGTCGACCAGTGAACCAAATTCACTATCGTTAATTTATTTAGCGTGGCAACCAAGCCACACAGAACAGTGAAATATTAATAAAATAGATGTCATGCCAATAAAATACATCATTACATGGAGTGTTCATTGTTGAATACAAAACAAAAACTGTACTTGTATACTATTCCAGCACATCCCAGTCCCATAACTTTTGTAAAATAATCCTAAAAGGCCTAACAATGAGAGCTTAATGTCAAGACGGCACATCAGAGCGGGGACGGGAATAACGCGCATTTTATAAATTAGTTCATTCATTTATGTGACAGCTTCCTGACATATTGTCATTCTCTCTTGGGTAGCCGTAGATCTTATACTCTACACCTCCAACGTCTGTCAAGTTCCACAGCCGCAGTATATCAGGTGAGCCAAACGGAGATCATTGTGATACATCTCTAGTGTTAAACATTTCGTTTGACGTATTAGTAAGTTTTTACTTGAAACAGACTTAATATATGCACATTAAATAGAGGTAGACAAACGTAAAAGATATTAAAGATAGAATGTTATTCAGAATAATGATCGTGATAAATCCAAAAATATTAAACTTCACGTGTAGGTGCGGAATTCTCCTGCAGCCATTGTATTACCCCACTGTTTAAGTATGACTGTGAAAGCGTTCTTACTAGGTAACAGTGTCAAATGAAGTTTTAGTTTGTGGCTCACTTGTAGGTAATAACGTTGTAATTCAAAACAGTTTTGTAAAAGAGATAAATTTATGCTAGTTCATGTCTACTTGTATTAACTAAAACAGAGCTTGATAGATATTCCATGCAGCACAAGAGAAATCTTATGATAGAAACGTCAAGTTGCCACTCTTCAATGTTACACAAAAACTGCTCAGCAATTCGTAACAATTCGTACATCAGTAACTTAACGTAAGAAAATCCATGCTCTTTTATGCACAGCCATTCGGTCGATAGATAGTTCATGCAGGAAACCATTTTCTAGTTAACGTATTACGTACAGAGTGCTTAATAACTGTTAACAACTGACATTAGTTTATACATCCTTGGCTCTGTAAAATAGAGGCGCGCTGACTGTATTGACACAAAGCAATTCAGTAAAAAATAAGACCGTTATTTGAGTTTAGCGTCTCGCTGACAACGGGGTTATTAGAGCTGGAGTACTAGACCAGAATATTGTAAGGATGGGGAAGGAAATCAGGTGCGTGTTTTCATAACAACCACCCCAGTATCTTTTCCTGGAGCAAGTTACAGAAATAAGGGAAAATCTGAATCTAGATAGCTGTCATGGATTTGAACTGTCGTCCTCTCGAATACGAATCCAGTGTGCTGACCACTGTACCACATCGGGCGGCAATTAAGTCGAACCAGAGAAACAAATTGTCTATCTAAATATTTATATAAAGGTAGTTGTTACCTGTTATAGGCAAAAGCAAGTGTGATACTATCAACGTTTAGGTTCAACAGAAGCATTATTCTATTATTGAATTATTTCGGGAGGAACAGTAGCAGGAGGAGAACTGGTATTTCGAGTGATTGTCGTTGACATTGACAAAGAGCTGTCACTCAAACCTATTCCGATGGTACTTCGGAGGTATTCAATCGTTGAAAGCAGTACCAGTTACAATGTTATTTACACTGGTAGTTAGGCATACTACGATTGATATTAAACCGTACAGACAATACATTACACCGTTTTACATACAGTTCACCCAATAATGTTTACTCGGAATCTAATCGAGACGGGCCTGCATTCATTGAGCTCGCTAATTCTTGTCGCTTTTGAAATACACTCAATCACAAACAGGGAAGACGACACTTCACGAAGGAAATATGCTAGTGGAACGGAAATCAGTAGATGTGATGTACATGTACAGACAAAGAAATAGTTACAATTTTACAAAAATCGTATGATTTATTCAAGAGAAAGTGCTTCAGAAGCTGAACAAGATAACGCGTTAGTCCACCTCTGGCCCTTTTGCAAGCAGTTTATTCAGCTTGAAACTAGTTGACATCGATAGGATGCCATATTCTGTCCAACTGGCGCTTTGGTTCTTCAAAATGTCAAGATGATTGGAGGGGTCTGCCCGCAATGCTCCAAATGTTGTCAACTGGGGATAGGTCCGGCAGCCTTACGCGCCAAGTTGGGGTTCGGTAAGCACCAAGACAGGCACTAGAAACTCTCGCCGTTGTCGGACGGGCGTTGTCTTGCAGAAATATAAACCCAACAAGGTCGCCGGATCTCTCCCTGCTTGAAAACGTTTGTAGCATTATGAGCAGAGTCCTTCCAAGCAGCTCGGGATTTTGACGATCTAATGCATCAGCTGGTCAGAATATAGCACGATATCCGTCAAGAGGACATCTAACGACTCTAAGAATCAATAAGAAGCCGAACAACTGTTTGATGAGGGCCAGAGGTGGCCCTACTTTCAGTTGACTTGCACAGTTTGTGAAGCTCTTTGTCTTGAATAAACGATCCAACTTTTCTGAAAATTGTAATCAGTTGTTTGTCTATAGATGTACGTCTAATGTTTTGTGTCCCATTTGTTTTGTGTCCCATTCGGATAATTGCTTCGTGGTGCATCTTTGTTTTGTCCTAGAGTGTAGTCTGTCTTTGAGAAGATGTGGCATTCGCCTCCATTCCCCGTCGGTCAGATTATTTCTAAGGCCACTGTCTCTGTCCTTACCCACGATGCGTGGTTGCGAGTGTTACATTATTCCTTGTAGACACGTTGAAGAGTCTACGTTAATACACCAACACAGAGGTGACTAGTACCGCGTCCGACAAGGCTATCACACTAACGAACGCCTTCACAGTCACTCCATCCGAACGGGCTTCAGAAGCCCGAACGGTACCGACCGACCGTCGTGTCATCCTTAACTGAGAGGTGTCACTGGATACGGATATGGAGGGACATGTGGTCAGCACACTACTCTCCCGGCCTTTTCACTTTTCGTGACTGAAGCTAATACTTCTCAATCAGGTAGCTCCTCCATTGTCATCACAAGGGCTGAGTGAACCCTCAGCAGACCTGTACGGTCACCCATCCAAGAACTAACCAAGCCCGACAGCGCTTAATTTCGGTGATCTGACGGGAATGCGATGTTACCACCGCGGCAAGGCCGTTGGCTCTTCACAAATAGGTCCTGTACAATGATATGTGAGCTGTGAGTGTTCGTAAGAGTCTACGAAATCGAACTGAGAATGAGACACAGTAGCGCGTAGGTGGGACTGGACTGGCGTTCACTGCGCTCGCACGCAGGTGGGCGTGGCGCTTAGTAGTAAAGCGAGGATGGAGCGAAGCGCCGGACAGTGAAGCACGAGCAGGCTGGCTGCCGCGTTGTTGCCACCGCTTTAGTTATAGGGAGCGCCCCGATAAGGCCAGCGCGAAGAACAACGGTAGCTTTTCAGCCGCCGTCCCGGGAGGAGAGAGAGGCGCACCGAGTAGCTGCGACCACGTGCGGGGGCGATTTCGTATTCATACTGTGTGCTTTGTCGTCTGTATGTCTGTACGTGTGTGTGTGTGTGTGTGTGTGTGTGTGTGTGTGTGTGTGTGAGCGAGCGAGCGCGAGAGTGTTGAAGGTATCCGAGTTTGTCCGGCGAGTCCCATTTCCGTGCCATCTGCGACTTAATTGACTCGCGGGTGATATATGTAAAGATTAGGAGCAGCGGCGGGGATGCGGGTGGTTGCGTGGGGGAACGGGAGGCGTCCGCGCCGACACCTCGCAGCCCAGCGCGGAGCGGCGCGGCGCAGCCAGATGTTATCTTTATTTATGTCGGCCCGGACGGCGAGGCCAGCGCTTTCTGGCCGGCCAGTACCATTTGCGCAAAGTGTAGGCGCGCCAAACGGTCCGGGATTTACGCCCTTAATGGCTACCGGTACGGGCCGGGCGCACTTTTTGCCCGCGTCGGGATTTATGCGGGCAGGCGGTGCGCATGTCGGCGCCGCTACCTGACGCCTATCTGCCCCCGCGCCACGGGATTTACTGGGCCCCTCCTGGACCACAGTTCGCGCCAGTGGTCCAGCGTCCACTGTAAAGTTCAGTTTGGAGGGAACACCCTGCCTACAGTATGAGGGCCGAACCACGTTTATTGGAATCTTTCGTCCTTTGCATTATTAATCACTGTATTGGGTAAGTGACAGCAGCTGTGGAATTGAGTAACTGGAGTGGATCCTAGGCTACAGAATCTGAGAGCGAGTGGAAATAACCACCCGGAGACCGAAGTTGGTGTGGTCATTGTAAACTAACGACATCAAGGTGTGTGGTTGAGGCACGCATGACGAGCTGCGCTGAAAGGTTGCTTTGTTTGTGGTATTCCCTGCGGTAAACAGTTTTTCTGAGTACCTGCATAAAGGAGACTCTGGGGATTCCAAAGTCTATATTGTTGTCAAGTAGCCAGTGTCAAGAGTTGTCTGAAATAGAAGTGTGTACTGGCCTGGAGGCCTCATTTCGGAAAGCTGTTCCTGCAGCTTGGTGTGTATTAAAGAAGGTACAGGGTGACAATTATTGAACTGTATGAAAAAAAACCTTAAATTGGTTACAAACTACGGCATGCACATGCTTCATTCAACATCTAAACGTCACTGAAGATATTCGGATTTAGGTTATGACATGTTCGATATGCCTGCCATCATGGGCGATGGTGTGGCGCAGACGAATAGCGAAATTCTGCATGACCCTCTGAAGTGTTGGAACACCGATGCTGTCGATGACCTTCTGAATGGCTGTTTTCAGCTCAGAAATGGTTTTGGGGTTATTGCTGTACACCTTGTCTTCAATGTTGGCCCATAAAAAAGAGTCACATGTGTTCAGATACGGAGAATACGGCCAATCGAGGCCCATGCCAGTGGCCTCTGGGTACCCCAGACCCAGAAGTGCTCCTCCAGGACATCAAACACTCTCCTGCTTCGAATGGGTCGAGCTCAGTCTTGCATGAACCACATCTTGTCGAAATCAGGATCGCTTTGAATAACGGGGATGAAATTATCTTCCAAAACCTACACGTACCGTTCGGTAGTCACCGCGCCATCAAGGAATATCGCCCCGATTATTGCGTGACTGGACACTGCACACCACACAGCCAACCGCTGTGGGTGAAGAGAGTTCTTGATCGCGAATTGCGGATCTCAGTCCCCCAAATGCTCCAGTTTTGCTTATTGACGAACCCATCCAAATGAAAGTGGACTTCGTCGTTAAACCAAAGCATATTCACATGAAAGTCCTGTTCGGGAATTCTGTGAAGAGTAGTGTTGACGAAACACAATCACTGTTCCATGGCCCTGGGGCTTAATGGCTGATGTGTTTAAATTTTGTATGGGAAGAGATGCAAGTCTTCAACAACAATTTGTTGTTGTGTCTCCTGGTTGATTCCCACCTGTTGTGCAGCTCATCTGATCGATTTCCTGGGACTGGTTTGAACACAGCGCTTGTCTTCTCGATGTTTTCAGGAGTTTTCACCTTTT